>NC_048300.1:101773912-102126809 GCF_013100865.1 Trachemys scripta elegans
GTGAATGGCTATCCAACTACAGAAACAGTTTCTCCTCCCTTGGTGTTCACACCTCAACTGCTAGCAGAGCACCTCACCCTCCCTGATTGAACTAACCTCGTTATCTCCACACTGATATATACCTGCCTCTGGAGATTTCCATTACTTGCATCTGAAGAAGTGAGGTTCTTACCCACGAAAGCTTATGCTCCCAGTACTTCTGTTAGTCTCAAAGGTGCCACAGGACCCTCTGTTGCTTTTTACAGATTCAGACTAACACGGCTACCCCTCTGATACTCTGAAACCTGTCATTATGCAAAGCTTTGATTGGGAGTTTCTGGTTTCAAGAATTAGAATTGGCTCTACTCTTTTTTTTTTTTTGTCCATCTTCATTTAGTGATTCCCTTGCTAACCGTGGGAGTTTACAAAGTTATAACTCCAAGAACTTTTTTTAATTACTGCAGTGCTTAGGGCTTCTCCACGGTGGCATTCCCAATCAGGGAGCCAGCCCGTGCAGTGTGGCACATGCCAGCCTCAGGTGCACCAACACCCAAGAGAGCAGAGAGGGGGTACTTTGTGCTGGTTAAAGGGGATGATGGACCTGATGGGCAGGAAGGTCTTTTCATCCACGGGACTGTAGTTCCGTGTTGCAAACTACCAGGCTCTGCTAGCCAAGTATGATTTTAACAGCTACGACAGGCTAGCAGAGTTCAAGAACAAGCTTCTGCTAGAACTCCAGGAGTGGTTCCAGATGCTGGTGGACAAAGGGGACTGGTAACCAAAGTGGCCCTCCAGGGAGTAGTGGACGCAGCCAACACTGCCTCTCGGTCACTAGCCACCAGCACAGTCATGCGCTTGTGGCTCCAATCTTCCAGCTTCCCTAGGGAGGTCCAAAATACAATCAGCGACCTCCCTTTCGATGAGACCAATCTCTTCAAGGTGTTCCCTTGGCCTCTACACTCCGTCCCCCAGACACAAACACCAGAAACAACCCTTTTTCCTGTGGCCACATTCCTCTTACCCAGCGTACTACCAGTGCCCGGAAAAGCTCCCACTTTGGCAACAGTGCTCTCAGAGGCCTCGTTTCCCCACCTCCACTATGACCGCCTCCTTGACCTTTTCCCAACCACAGGCCCAGGGCCAGTTTTGATGCTTGGGTCAAGAGCAGTGAACCTTCTTCAGTGCCAAGCACCACATCATCTTCAGAGGCCGTCTTGTCCTATTCAGCCACAATTGGGGCAAAATCACCATGGACAGTTGGGCACTGGAGATCATCCACCACAGATACTCCATAGAGTTCCTCTCCTTCCCACCTCATCGCCCTCCCACCTGCCTAGTCGTCAGCAGAACTCTATACCCCAATGATGTACAATGGTTCGATACACGATGCCATGCTCAATGACCTCTTTGCACTGTGTGGCATGCCCTGCTGGTAACTCTTTGCCTCTTTTGCTCTAGAGGAGCTCTAGGCAAGGGCTCTTGAGGTGACGCTCTCCTCCTCTCCTGGACTGGTGACCTTCGCCATGCCTTTCCTCCCGTTCCCTTTCTGCCCTTTCTGTTCTTCACAAGATTCACCGGGACAGGGCCACCGACATCCTCATAGCGCCCTATTGGCCCCGGCAGTTCTGGTTCACTGACCTCCTGAGGGTCTCCACCCAACCACCAGTCTGTCTCTACACACTCCAGGATCTCCATACCCAAGGTCGGGGCAGACAGTGCTATCCCAATCTGGACATTCTTCACCTCCCAGCCTGGTATTTGGATGTGTGTCAAGTGTAGACCACGCATGCTCTGCCCTGATTTGGTAGATCCTCACCCAAAGCAGGAGGGAATCCACCAGAACCTGCTACCACGCTAAGTGGAGATGCTTCATAGAGTGGGCCCATTGCCGCCGCAACCACTTTGGGGGACACAATGACCATCCTCAACTACCTTCTCGCCCTCAAAACAATGGGTCCAGAGTCTCAACTCTATTCAAGTACATCTGGCAGCACTTAGTGCCTTTCTTCTGCCAGTGGATGACACCTCTGTCTTTACACTCCCTTACCACTGTGTGCTTCATGAGGGGCTTGCTTAACACGTTTCCACTGGTTGTGAAGCCTACACCTCCATGGACCTTAACACTGTTCTCTCCACCCTCAGCAGACCACATTCTGAACCCATGGTGACCTGCTCTCTGACCCACCTCTCTAGGAAAGTGGCATTCTTCATTGCCATCACCTCGGCCAAATGAGCCCTGATGGCAGCCCCTCTTCTCCTCTTCCCCACGGTATTTCACAAGACAAGGTCTCCTTAAGTCTACACTCCAAATTCCTTCCTAAGGTAATGTCAGAATTTCATCTCAGTCAATCCATCCAATTGCCTGTGTTCCATCTGAAACCACACACCTCCCCCGCTGTCAGGGCCCTGCACTCCCTCAATGCATATTGGTGTTCTACCTCCACGGGTCCCTTTCGGAAGTTGCCGAGTCTTTTCATTGACATTGCTGAACAGTTAAAGGGACAGGCCCTCTCTCCCCAACAGGTATCTAAATGGGTCTCAGGGTGCATCCTTGAGTGCTACAAATGCTCCAACCTCCCTTCTCCCGACAGTAACAGCCCATTCTACATGGGTGCAGGCCACCTCCTCAGCCTCAGTAGTGGATGTGCCATAGGAGGACATCTGCCGGGCCGCAACATGGTGCTCTGTCCACACACTTAGGGCACACTGTGCCATAATGCATGCGGCAGCAGTGGATGCGACCGTGGGCCATACTGCATCCTCGCACCCACCTCTGTGCTGACCACTACTCGCAAGTCACTCACATGTGGAATACACATAGGGACCAAGAAGAAGAGGAGGTTACTTACCTGTAACTGGAGGTTCTTTGAGTTCTATCCATATTCCACTATCTGCCCTCCCTCCCCCTGATTTGGATTAGAGTATGCAGTCATATAAGGGGAAACTGGTGCAGCGTCGACCTGCACTACATCTTATATCCTCGAGTGCGAGCAAAAGGAGATGCACTATCCTACGTGTGGGTCAATGGACACTGCTAGGAAACACTTCCGGATTAGGTGCATGGTGCACATACGCGCTTACATGTGGAATACAGACAGGGCCACACATTTCGAAGAACCTCCGGTTATAGATAAGTAACCTCCTCTTTTGTCTTCATCCTCAAGGTTCAACTTTGTATAGTCCTGCCTTCATCTCTGAACTGGTCTTCATTTGTGGCTTCCCCAGCCCTCTGTACTCTGACAGCAATATTATCCTTGGTTCCTTCTCTCACAGGCTTCTCTGTGCCTCTTCCCACATTGCATTCTATGTTTGGAATTCCCGGTTTCCATTTATTTACCAAGCCACTTCTCTTGTTGCATTCAAATCCCACATAAATACTCACAGCTGCTGCAAAGCTTACAAAAAGTGATGAGAGGAAAGGTAACAAAAATCCAAGTAACAGTCTCATCAAGAAGTGTATGTGGCCTACTGAGTAACCACTTTTGGACATCCTCTCCTTGTCACACCTTCTCCCTTTGCTGTTTGTGGACCTTACTTGTGTCATGCTGTACACTTTTCAGGGAAGTGACTAAGTTTTACTTGTTTTGTGAGGCACTTACCACATTCCTGGCCACCCAGACATTTAATAATAATAATTTCTGATGTTATAAATGTGCTAGTTCTCCAGACATCCATCGAGTCTTCAGGCATAGAAAAACTTGAATTTCCAAAGCCTTAAAAAAAAAAATAATCGTCCTCCTCTCCCCCCCGCCCGACCCCCAAAATAACCTTTTAGTTTTTTCTTATAAATAGACTTATTTGAAATGTTGAGTTTTCCTTTCACAAGAAGTGTCAAGATCTTGAAATTACATTCCGTTGCAAAATGGAACAAAAAGGCAAAATATAGAAAATTTTTGTGAAATGGAAAATTCTGAAAAGTATCTAACTGGATATGTCAATATGGGAAATTTCAACACCACAATTCAACATGTCAAAAGGATATTTTTCATTAGATTCTCCTGTTCAGAAAATCAAAAATTATGTCAAAATCAACATTTATCTGTGGAAAGGTCTGATTTTGATTAAACCACTTTTTAACAGGAAATTGTTCCATGTGAAGAATTTTGGCCAACTCTACTTATAAATCATACAAAGACTAAAAA
Organism: Trachemys scripta elegans; assembly: GCF_013100865.1. Classification (NCBI taxonomy): domain Eukaryota; kingdom Metazoa; phylum Chordata; order Testudines; family Emydidae; genus Trachemys; species Trachemys scripta. The sequence continues at coordinate 101,778,034 of NC_048300.1, forward strand.
CGAATTGTCACAGTTCAGGGCAACTGAAGCTGTATTTGCTCTTCATGATCTAGCAAGGGCTACCCACTCGAAACTTGAGACTCCTCAACCATCACCCCCACCCCGACCACGGTATTTCCATGATGCACAGTCTGATCACTATACTATGATATTCCCAGCAAAAGACAGACTGGCTAAGCAGGCTTGCTGTACTTCCTTCTTCAGAGATGGTACACAATGTAATTGCCAATGGTTAGAAGTTACCACACAGTTCCCTCTAAGCGAGCACTTTTATTCTTAAGATAAAAGCATTACAGAGAAAATATATTACAAACAATAAAAGAACCTACACACATGCTAATAAGCTTATCAGAGATCACAGCCTAACTCTAACATGGACTCATTGCCAAGGGATGTTGTGAATGCCAAAACTATAACTAGATTCAGAAAAGAATGAGATACGTTCATGGAGGATAGGTCCATCAGTAGCTATTAGCCAAGATGGTCAAGGAGGCAACCCCATGCTCCGGGTATCCCTAAACCTCTGACTGCTAGAAGCTGGGACTAGATGACAGTGGATGGGTCACTTGATAATCGTCCTGTTCTGTTCATTCCCTCTGAAGCATCTGCCATGACCACTGTTGGAAGATCGGATACTTGGCTAGATGGACCCTTGATCTGACCCAATATAGCCATTCTTATGGCTCTGGTTGGTGATTAGTCTTTCCAACACTTCCCTAAGTTTTGGGGCCCCCCTTGGACTAGAGGTTCTGTCCATTTGCTGGATCAGAGAGAAGGTCTTGAGTCAGTTTTTACTCAGACTAGTTAACCAAAAATCCTTTTTCTCTGTTAGTCCCTAGTAAATCCAGTTTGAACCAGTATATTTGAGCATCTCTCCAGGTGGTGGTAGCTCTCTAGACGTGTTTCAACCTGAGTGAATTTGTCTAACCACCTCCCCACTATTCTTAGTTCCTGGAGGGGGGTGGTCCCCCGCCTCATGAGATTATATACAATCCCTCAATTATGCATAAACAATTACATTTTTAATACAGTGTACTCCTAAAATACTTAAACTTAATTCAATAATGTTTAACTAGGACATTGCAGGAAACTGCCATCTGTTACACTCACAACAACTACAGCCCACATACCTTCTTTATTTTACTTCGCAATTTATCTTTAAAAGCTGCACCTTCATTTTTTTAGAGGGTAATATTGGGGGTCTGTTGTCTTTTGCAGTATCATTCTACATATATGTCTTCTTCATCTTAGGTGTTCCCGGTTTAGTTACAGTGAGGTAAAAAGTAACTGCTCTTGAGGACAGATTGGAACATACTAGCAGAAGGGCCCACTAAACACAATACCCTGTCTTTATTGTACAAAGCCATGATTTAGAAACCAAGACAATTGTGCGACTTCACAGCAAGAACACCAGGCCTTGAATCAGATATGTGGCCTTGTAATATGATGCATTCATGAGGTTCATGGGGCAAGGAAGATCATGTGCCATAATCCTGTTCTCCCCTCACCCCTAAGTTAATTGTGAAACTTGGTATTGCATTCCATTAAAAACATTGCAATTTAAAACAGGCTTTGTCTCATAGAATTAGATGCCTGTATTCAGTAAAAAGGATTTTTGTTTTGGAGGCTGTCTTAGAGTATGGTATTCTTTGCTATTCACAAGATGTCTTGTTGAAAACAGTAGAGGAATCAGTGGGGGAAACCTAGTTTGTTGAGTATAAGATTTGAGAACCTTTTGAATAAACAGTAAAACAAAGCCAAATTATTCTCTCATTGCAAGTTGTAACTCCATTTAATGATTCGCCAAGCAAAATTGCTCCTTAAAAGGTGCCCTCAATTCAGAAAAAATGGAAATTTTTATTTATATATATGCGTGCGCGCACACACACACACACAAAGAGGTCAAACGGTAAGGAGTGAAGCAAGCACAAAACTGTTAATTCTCAAAACATCTCTTCTCCAGTAAGTAATGACAAAAGCTGTTTGCATCATGACAATGTACACTGTTCAGGAGACATTTCAATTACTTAGGTAGAGGTGTAATAAATACTTATTTTTATTTGTGCTTTGCTAATCTTGCAACAGATTCAGATTTCAGTCTCTGGAAATGTAAAACTCACAGTTTGACTCGGCGGATCAGTTTGGTCGTCGCATCTTGAACATTTAATTTTTCCTTACGCTCCAGCATCTGTTAATCTTGAGCACGATCACGCTGAATATAAATTAAGAAAAGTACAGACAGGAACACAGCTACAGAAATTTTATTCAGGGAAATGAAGTGATACTGGGATTTGGGCCAATTTGGGTTGTTGTTTTTTTATCCCTCCCTCAATTTTACTCTATATTCCTCCTCTACATGAAAGACTCTTCACTTTACACTCTTCCCACATGGCCTGACAAAGGCTGACCTGAGGTTCTAAGGATCCCTATAATTTGCACTCCTGCCTCTCTTTCTAAAAACACTGTAATGGTTGTGTCTTCCCCAGGCTGGGAGGCTAGATGAATGGTCAGTGCCAAAGCCACTTAGCAGATGGTGCTTGAGTAGTGAGCAATATCCTCCCTCCAAGTGTAGGGCACATTATGGAGGTCTACCAGCCTGGCAAATGAGACCCTCACTGTTGCTAGCACACTTTCATCTCCCATACTGTAGTATGCTGCCATCTGTCAAGACACTGAGCCAGACCACACTTAAAAAAAATTTCTCTTTCTCGCTTTCCCTCTTATTTAAAGTATTTCTAGAGATCCTGTCACCTGAAATAAATTATATCTATCCTATACCTATAGGTATAGAACTTCAAAATAGTATCCTATTATCTGTTCAACAATGGTAATGTGCTGTAGAAGTGTCCATCACCGTACTTTCAGTAAATACTATGTATTTTCTTTTTAGATTTGCTGTACAGTAAAAAAGTAATAGGTATTGGCCTTTGTAATATGCTATCAGTAGATGTATGTATGTAAGAACTGATGTACATGTGTAATTACTATCTGTGCATACTTAATTAAAAATAGAATGTATGTATAATGTCTGCAGTCTAGTGTTATAATTCATATTAGAAACTGGCCAGAAAAAAAGATTAGGGATGACTACAGACAGATAAGGATCAGTTGTTATTGTACTTTACATTACACAGGAATCAAAATGCTTAGTTACAATTAGACTTATATGTATCAAGCTTTATACTACATACATTTATATCAAGTGAGTTTTATGCTTAGAGAGGTAAAAATAAATTGATCTAATGTTGATCCTTATGCCTTCCTTAAACTAGACACTGGATACAAGATGTTATTTTTCTTCTTTTTTTTCGTTTCTTACCCTCTCATGTGCAGAATGTGACAAGCTGCGGAGGGATGGCTATCGAAGTTCTCAATATTACTCTCAGGGTCCAACCTTCTCTTCTTCTTCCAGTGCAGCCTATGGAAATTACCAAGATGATTATGAAGAAATTGAACGAAAGGTAAGGAATAGGGCTGTCAAATGATTAAAAAAAAAATACACAGTTACGAAATTAAAAAAAAAGTTGCAATTATTCACAGTTTTAATTGCACTGTTAAACAATATAGAATACCAATTTAAATTCAGCATGGAAGCATGTCCTCTGGAATGGTGGTTGAAGCATGAAGGGGCATATGGCCTTTTGGCTGAGGGGTGAAAACATTATCTAATATCTGGCACGTAAATAACTTGCAGTGCTGGCTACAAAAGTGCCATGCCTGTTTCCCCTTCTCACGCCTGTTCGTACTTGCAGGTGAAATTGTAAATAAAAAGCAGGCAGCATTATCTCCTGTAAATGTAAACAAACTTGTTTGTCTTAGTGATTGGCTGAACAAGAAGTAGGACTGAGTGGACTTGTAGGCTCTAAAATTCTACATTTGTAAGTTGCACTTACACAATAAAGAGATTGCGCTACAGTACTTGAGTACGGTGAATTGAAAAATACGATTTCTTTTCTTTTTTTACAGTGCAAATATTTCTAATAAAAAATAATAATATAAAGTGAGAACTGCATACTTTGTATTCTGTGTTGTAATTGAAATCAGTATATTTGAAAATGTAGAAAAACATCCAAAATATATTTGTTATTATTTTAAATTGGTATTCTATTATTGTTTAACAGTGCGATTAAAACTGTGATTAATCATAGCTATTTTTTTATCTCGTTAATTTGTTTTGTGTTAATCGCTTGCGTTAGCTACAATTAATTGACAGCCGTAGTAAGGAGGCAGGAGATTGGGAAGAATGCATTAAGCGGACTATAAAATGTGCTCTTCATATTATTTATATAGGCTGAGATTTATAAAGGAGTTTAAGGGAGTTAGATGCCCAACTTTTATTAGCACCTAACTTCCTTAGGCTCTTTGAAAATCCTAGCTCTAACTATATGTATCTATATATAAATAAAGTTCCCATTGGTGTAATAAAAGGATGACAGTGTGAATGGCTTGGTAATGTTCCAGGGAGAAGGTGTATCTTATGTATTAACAATGGCAGCTGTTTTGAAATAGGGTCATGTTAGTTTTTACTAATCTTTTTATGATCAAGTATCAGGTGGGGCCATTAACCCAGGTACACAACATGACTGTGTTCACACAACAACGAGTACATAGACTTCATACCCTGGTCTAATGTGATTATGTCATTTCAGTACTCAGAAGTTTTGTCCTAATGCATCCCATCTCTCTGTAATGAATTCCAAGGGAATGAAAGATCTCACATTGATAATGGTTTGTCTCACTGCATGTCAGTTTGCTTCGTATTATGTTCCCTATCTCAGCTCAGCAACACTGGGCAATTGTCTCAGAACCTGGAAATTACTGAAACAAAGAAAGGGTGATGGAAGGGACAGTTTAGTCATAGTATTAAGATGGTTTTGTAGTCTTCATGTGATTTTGGTCATTTCAGCTACAGAAACACTATGTTGCATTAATATTAAAGTTCTGAGTTAACTGTATAAAAGCTAGAAAATTCCAATCTGCGAAATGGTAACCTGTCCTTAACTCATCCCATTGTGCATAAGTGTTGGCGCGCACTTGGTATCCAAGTTATTGTATCCTGTGATATCTTGGTACAAAATATTGCCTGCCCAGCAATAACCTGGCATTCTTTTGTCAGTTTGTATCACAGCCTTCCTTATCTTTATTGTAATTTAGTTTATCTTTTTGCTTATTTAATACTAACATTATACCATGTGTTTGTGTATGTGTGTCTATATATAAATTGTGTCTACACTGTGAGGTCTGCAGGTCCTTTGAATTCAATATAAAGTGACTGATAATATCATATAGTTTTCCCTCTTCCTTTGTCCACATTGCCTCACATCAGTGACAGGGCTGTGGCTTTGTAAAAACTTCAACTATTCTTGCTGTGCTTTAACAGTATCCATTGTAACATCTCCTTTAAACCCATTGTGTATGCAGTATGGCAGTAAGAATATTACAATGATAATCTGCAAAGACCTATTGAAATCACTAGAAGTCATAATATAATATGTGCTTTTTATTAAAAAAAGTATTGACTACATATGTTCATAGCTGTTGCTGTGTGTGTGTAAAATTGTATGTGTGTTTAAGCTATTTTAAGTATCTGGTTGTCCAAGTTAGTATTGTGGTCCTTATAGATAAATAGTCCACAGAACTGCATTTGTAAAATTAGTGAGGTATGATGTAACATTAAGGTTGTTTATAGGTGAGCAGACCTACTAAGGACTAATTGCCATGGATAATTCTGCTTAGAGACTAAACACTGTCATCTTTAAGGTTTCTGTGGTATGTTGTTTTAAAATGATTAATAAAGGAATTGCTAATATTTTGTTCAGTTAGTCAATGAATTCTGAAATGATTACACTTCCTTGAGTAAATAGCATTTCTATTTCAAATTAAAACAACTTCCTATTAATCTGTGTTACTCAAAGCATGGTTTAGTGTGAAGGAGGATGGACAGATGCAAGGTTGACACAGTTTTTAGTGGCACTAATTAACTGAGCACTATTAGCTCTCACTCTGGCTTAAAATTTAGTAGGATTTTTACCCATTAGCAAAATTGCAGTGTGGCTCTCCCTTCATACTGTAGAGTTTCAATGGTTCATGTTCTTCTTTGCATCTGTAGAAACTTTTTTTTTTTTAACTTTAAAGTGATATTCTAGAATTTTACTTTGTTTGAATTACCACCTCTCAAAAACCATTCTCTAAAATTGAAGTTTAATCCCATTGGTAAAAAAGTCAGAGGCTTCTAAGAATGTAGCTGTAACTGGGACTTGAGCCCATAAGTTTTCACGTATGGGTTTAGAAAATTACTCAAGCAACAGTCTGGATTTGAGCTCAGAATTCTTCCATATTGCAGCAAGACTGATTCAAACAGCAAAAACATCCCCTCTTAATGAAAGCTTTCTAATGATATCTGCTGTTTATCAAAAGCAATCAAAGCAAACGTTTAACAGGCAGACCAGAGGAAGGACATATTTCAGTGTTGTAATTGGAGAATAATAGAATAATGAATGGATCAATGAATTCTCATTTACTGTTTGGAAACTTTCCCCTAAATTGGCATTATTCCATTTTTGCTTCAGGAAAACTATATTATAGAGCATGGTAATTTCAGATAATGGACTTATCTGAAGTTTCCATGCTCTCTAAACATTTCTGGGAGACTAGGTGATGTAGCTGGATAATTCTTTATTTTCTATACAGTTGACATGAAATCATGGAACAGGTGTAAGTATAGTTCTCTCAGCTAAGTCACCAGAGGATGATGTTCACATCAAAAAACACTAGACTGTCTGCTTAGGAAAGGTTTGGACTGACAGAGTGTCTGGTATTCCAGGTGACTATTCCAGTGAACTGTCAGGGATGTATAGGCGAGTTTATCCATTTTTTTAAAAAATGAGAGACTGAATAAACAAGTATGGTTTTCCAAAAGAGAGTTCGTATACTACAAAATATTTAAACTGCCCTTTTTTTCCTCATGGAAAGACTTCTAAATTACAGTACACACAATATGAACTAAATTGTTTCCTTCTGTAACTCTCCCAGTGCTGTAAAAAAACCACCCCCATGAGGGGAGTAGCTACCAGCGCACTGGTGCACTGTCTACACTGTCACTTTACAGTGCTGCAACTTGCAGTGTTTTTTCACACTCCTGAGCGAGAAAGTTTCCGTGCTGTAAAATGGCAGTGTAGACAAGGCTTAAGTGGAGTTCATTAAGGATGAATTTGTCCCTTTGTATTTTAAATCTCAGTAGTAAAGACTTGATTGGTCTTACTGATTCTCTTTTTGTAAAAGAAGACCATCACTCTCAGTACTTTCAGTGGCCTGTGCTTATCTGATTTCCTAGTAACAAAGATCTAGAAATAAGAAGGTGTTACTTCAGTCACTGACTCCGCCTTTTAGAGAGGTAGCCCTGTTAGTCTGTATCAGCAAAACCAACGAGGAGTCATGCCCAAATAAATTTGTTAGTCTCTAAGATGCCACAAGGACTCCTCATTGTTTTTGCTAATTCCACCTTGCTTTCTGAAAGCGTGTTATACTTATATAATTTAAATATGTTTGTCTTTTTACATGTTTTTTTCTCATTCATTCTCTTTTTCACTCATTCTCTTTCTTTCTCTCTCACTCAACAGTCTAGTCTGTTAGACTGCATATCTCAGTCTTGCATTAGCGCCTGCTGTTCCTTGGTTCCATGGAGCCTCAAGGTACCTAGCCACAATGGAAGCATCCAGCTGTCCTAGTTGCAGCTTGATGTTACTGTAGCATTAGCGTATCTGGAATCTTACTGTGCTTTTATTCTTTGTTCCTCACTTGCTGCTGTTTTCTTTGTAAAAACAAACAAAAACAACCACCAACAAAAGTAATGTTAAATCCAGTCATGCCTTTTTTTTTGCATTAGCTCAGTTGTTTGCAGCACAGATCCTTTGTTTTCTTGCTAAACTAACACATTTTCATCACCTTTGCAAACCTGTTAACACTTGCTTCTCTTTAAACTTCTGCGATGAGCAGTATGTTTTATTTAATGGCTATTTGATGACAATCATCTAGTTCTATTAGTGATCAAAAGCTTTCAAATATTGTGATTTGGACTAGCATGATTTGACAATAAGGAATGCCGATTGCACAGAGTACATGGCCTCAGAGATGCATCACACTGTGCCTTTATTTCAACAAATGGGTAGAAAAAAGTACTTCACGCTTGTTAATGGGGAAAAAAATATATATTTGTCACTTCACTCATCAGAGCTGTTGGTTCTCTTTTCTTTTCAGCATTCTGCAGCAGTTGGGGTCCAAATCATAGGTGGAAAGAAATTTATTAATAGTATTTACACATGGGAATTGAGATTTGAAGCTGGGATTTTCCAAGGAGTCTCAAAGAACTGGGTGCCTAGCTGCCTTAGGCCCCTTTGAAAACCCTACATTGATGTGAGTTGTGGGAGCTCTGGACTTGCTGAATTGGCTCTTGTAACAATATTGATCTTCATTGATGAAATTTCATTCAGTGTATACAGGATGAGAGAGGCCTGTACTGCTTTGAGAGCCAGAGATCCTGCATTATATTGCTTCCTGCTTCTTAATACCCCAAGGATGTGACAGGCTGGCAGGTGTGATGTTGTTGTATCTCCATAGCAGAAATAAAATGTCATAAAGGACACTGTCTAGGAAACAGTAAGACACTGAGGAGATAATGTAGTGAAGAGATTAACAGAAGGGCACTGTCCAAAATGAAAGCTTATGTGTATGTTGGATGGGAGTTTCAAAAGACCAGAGTGATTTAGAGGCATACATCCTATTGAAAGTTAAGGGACATATACCTCTAAATCACTTGGCACTTTTGAAAATCCCATCCATTTTCTTCAAAAGATTGTTCAAATGGTAACATTCTAATACACAGAGAAATAAGTAAAGAAGCACTGTAGCAACAGAGGAAAGAGAAGGAGATGAAGATACTAGAAGACTTGATGGTTTCTTTGTAGCTAAGTCATTTCTACTAAAAAAAAAAATCCTCCCTTTAACAAGACAGTGAGTGATAAGAGTTCTGGGGCAAAGGCTAAGGGGTTGATGAATTAGTCAAGAAAACTGGAGATAAGTCTGTCCAGGTTGTCCATCTTGAGATAAATAATGTAAGAAATACTAACTGTACCTAAAAAGAAGTTCCAGCCACCGTGCTTTGCAACAGAGAGGCGGTTAGGTTTCAGATGTTGTTTATAATAGGAAGTGAATGATTGAGATACCAATAGCAAAGTTGGTAAGTGAGAGTGAAAATGGTAAATATATAATCAATAATGAGGATTCTCCCAGATTCAGAGGGATTTGAGGATTGCCACTAACTGGACCAGTAGATGATAAATTTAATGTAATTGAATGCAAATTCATAGTGAAAGTAGCAGTGATCCAAAACAGATTGGAGTGCACACACTAAATGGAGTAGTTACACAAACTGTGGATTGACCAGGATAGAAATGTAAAGGTGTTTGGTGTGTGTGTGTTTGGTTTTTTTAACAGAATAGCACTTGAAGCCATCAAACTAGTATTTGCCTGGAGAAGAAACTGCAAACAGGACAATGTGATACATGAATCGAAAGCTATTCTGTTCTTATTCAAAGCTCTGCATAGACCTTAGTTCTCAGTTTTTCTTATCTGTTCAGAGGAGTTTTATTCATAGAAATGGTTGCAGGGTGAATGGCATGGTTAGACATTTCAAGGTTTTTTTAATGTAAGGGCAAGTTTCTAGAGGTTTAATTTGTCATCTGAGAAGACAGGACTTCCAGGTGACCTTCTAGAAACCTTTAGAGCAGTCTGGCTCTATTAGAAGATTAAGAGTAAACAGGGAATTTAGGCAGAACATGCTGTGAAATAATCAGCCTAGAGTCAGTTGCCAATTAAGGTCCTTGAAGCAAATAGTATAAATCTTCTGAGGAAGAGAACCCATTTTATAGGTAACGGGAACACTGAGGGACAGAATCCCAACAAAATGATGAAGAGTTTAGAGGAAACAGCCTTGCTGAGTCTATTTCCCTGTAGGCAGGCAAATTTTCCAAGGGGGAGATCTCACTTCAACCTCTGTTTTAATTCAGATTTTTTTCTATAATATCCATTGCGCAGATCAGTGAAAAATTGTATATGGTCCAAGTTCATCCTTTGCAAGCGCAACAAAAAAACTGAGCATTCAAGCAGCTCATGCAAAGATATGTGCCTACAAATTAGAAGCCATACTTTGAAATTTGGCCCTATTGATCCAAAAGAAAAGCTAGTGTGAAGCAGAGAATTTTTAGAATTTTTACAATTTTAAAATGGGAAAGTTGCTTTCTGTCGTTTCAGAAATACTCTGTGTTATGGCTGTACTGATGTGCTATGTGACCAGTATAATCTCGTAGTATTGCCCCTTGCACTACCACTGTGATGTAATGTGCCTTATTTGATAAAAAATATTCTTGCAGTTAGAATGGTCACTCATCTAATCTACGTACAAGGCTGTGAGCACTAGCCTAAAAAAGTAGATGACCTTGAAATATTTAAGAGCCGACTTCCATATTTGGCAAGAAATCTGTATCTTCCATAATCAGCCAATTTAGAAATGAACGATTTCAGTGCAAACGAACCCAGGCTGCTGTTTCCCAGCAGGTGAGCTGTGCACAGCTTTGTAAATGTCATGCCTTTTCAGTATACTGATGTGGAAAAGTGTAAACAAATAATACCTACCACTACCACTGTTAGTATCCTGGGAGCAGGAATAGGAAGAAGGGGAAGTTGTGTGCTTCAAGAAGCCAGTACAATGGGAAAAAATCATCTGTAGTTGGAGCCTGACTTCCCACCCCACCCCCTAAAGCACCAAATTTCCAAAACTCCCTTTTAACAGAAATACAAATGCGTCCTCTAGCTTGAAAGAGAGCTTCCATCAAAACAGCATTTTAGCTGCAGTCAGCACAAATAGTGCTTTGAACCACTTTTCACAAGGATCTTCACCTGTATATTTGTTTGCTCATTTGGCTGGTCAATTCATTTCCCCCCCACCCTTAATTTTCTGAATCCTGATTTTTCTGAAAAATGTAGGCAATTGCCCCAGATCTTTGGATAATCAGGATTCCACATAGTGTTTTCTCCGTCTAGATGCCGTTGTTTCCCCTCCATCTGATCACTCCACTGTACAACAGCTTCATTTAAAAGAAAAATATTGTCTGTGCCCTGTTTGTCGGAATAATTTCCTTGAAAGAGAAGGCGAGCTTCTTAACTGAATATCTCTGTCACTTGTCATACTGGAGCAGCCCCTGGTGATTGCCTGATGACAGCTGAGACCTAGTGACAGTTATTGATTCTGACAGTATCAAGCAACCAGAGGAAAAGTAGGTTACTGGAGCTTATCACCACATACAAAGGGCAAATCTGTGCTTCAAATATGTCCCTTGGCACATGAACCAAGGAGAGAGAGAGACCTCTGGATGGAAATAATGTTACTCACCATCAAACAGATTCTGACTACCCCATTGAAACAAACACACACTACTTTTCCTTTCTGTTCTATTGTACTGTAACAATACAGGTTAACACCACATACAGTTCAGGGTCATTTGTCATTTTCATTAGAAACTCATTATACCACAGCTATATTTTTTTTTAATCAAATTGGGCTGAAACATGGAATACAAGCTGCTATTCCTTATGTGATAGTGTTTGTTAGTTTTTCTCCATTGCTTAACTCATGCAGTTTTGTTAAAAGCTTCAGTGGTGGAAAAAAATCTGTTGAGGGTTGAGATTTTTTAAAGCAATTTAGACCTCAGTTCTCTGTTTGAAGTGATTGCCATTGGCTTCAGTGGAGCATAGCCACAAGGATCTGCCCATGGAGCTTTGTGCAAGATTGGGTCCCTAAACTATGCTTAGGCTTTGTCTACACTAAAGGGAAAAGTCGATCTAAGTTACGCAATTTGAGTTACGTGAATAGTGTAACTCAAATTGACGTAGCTTAGATCTAATTACCTCGGAGCCCACACTACGTGACGTTGACACTAAACTGGGAGGAGTGGTAGATATGCTGGAGGGTAGGGATAGGATACAGAAGGACCTAGACAAATTAGAGGATTGGGCCAAAAGAAACCTGATGAGGTTCAACAAGGACAAGTGCAGAGTCCTGCACTTAGGACGGAAGAATCCCATTCACTCTTACAGACTAGGGACCGAATGACTAGGCAGCAGTTCTACAGAAAAGGACGTAGGGGTTACAGTGGATGAGAAGCTGGATATGAGTCAACAGTGTGCCCTTGTTGCCAAGAAGGCTAACGGCATTTTGGGCTGTATAAGTAGGGGCATTGCCAGCAGATTGAGGGACGTGATCATTCCCCTCTATTCAACATTGGTGAGGCCTCATCTGGAGTACTGTGTCCAGTTTTGGGCCCCACACTACCAGAAGGATGTGGAAAAATTGGAAAGAGTCCAGCGGAGGGCAACAAAAATGATTAGGGGGCTGGAGCACATGACTTATGAGGAGAGGCTGAGGGAACTGGGATTGTTTAGTCTGCAGAAGAGAAGAATGAGGGGGCATTTGATAGCTGCTTTCAACTACCTGAAAGGGGGTTCCAAAGAGGATGGATCTAGACTGTTCTCAGTGGTATCAGATGACAGAACAAGGAGTAATGGTCTCAAGTTGCAGTGGGGGAGGTTTAGGTTAGATATTAGGGAAAACTTTTTCACTAGGAGGGTGGTGAAGCACTGGATTGGGTTACCTAGGAAGGTGGTGGAATCTCCTTCCTTAGAGGTTTTTAAGATCAGGCTTGACAAAGCCCTGTCTGGGATGATTTAGTTGGGAATTGGTCCTGCTTTGAGCAAGGGGTTGGACTAGATGACCTCCTGAGGTCCCTTCCAACCTTGATATTCTATGATTGTATGACTCCCCTTACTCTTCTTGATCAGGTGGAGTACAGGAGTCAACAGGAGAGCGATCAGCAGTTTATTTAGCGGGTCTTCATGAGACCCGATAAATCGACCGCCGATCCTCCGGTAAGGGTAGACAAGCCCATAATGAACTTATTAAGACTGTTGGTTTTTGGCCCCTCTAAAATATGAATGGAAGTGTCCATAGATCAGATAATACACCAGGATCATCAATATAGTATTCAATAGAGAAATATAAAGAAAATCCTACACTTCAAAGCATATTCCCATATCATGCAAATACAGTATTATTAGTGTCATTTATCATTTCCATCAAGAGGCCCTAGCCGCATTGTACTAGGCACTGTACAAACAAATCATAAAAAGGTAGCCCCCGCCCCCGAAGGGCGTACAATCTAAGTGGTGGTGGTGATGGGGAATCGGATACAACAAACAGTGGGAGTACAACATGACAGTGAGATGATTGTGATCCATGTATTAAGCAATGGTTACAGCACAACAGCTGCCTACACCATTTTTATACTACTGTACTTTTTAAGAGTACAATTTTTTAAATCTCTGTTAAAATATATATATATATATATATATATATATATATATTGTACAGACATCTCCCCAAATCCATATATAAATATATGTTGTGCAGACATCTCCCCAAATCCTCAGCGCCTGGCCCATAAGTAGTGGCTGCAAAGCGCCTACAGAGGGTCACAGATTCCACCTCCATATATGACAGTCAAGCTATGAGGAATGAATGACAGCAGTGGGAGGCAGTGATCGGATAACTCATTGAAGAGCGAGTTTTTGATAATGCCTCCCTGCTAAGGCATTGTTCTTACCTGGCAGAATGACAAAGGGACTGAATGGGTAACTTCACCTAGCACACCATCCCAGGTTGATGATCCGGAAACACAGATGTCAGTAGAGATGTAAGATGGAGGGTCTTGGAGCATGGTAGTCAGAGAGAGGAAGGCCCACCAACATCACAGCTTCTCCTAACACTTACGTTCCTCCCCTCTCCACCACCCATCACCCCAGAATTTGGCTCATGTAGTATAACAAATGATAGTACCACTAAACAAATGTCACTCAGCCGAAAGCCTTTTTTTGGCACAGTAATTTTGGGTAGTGAAAATACTATGCAAGCTTTGTTGTTCCCCACCCACCTCCCCACAAATAGCAGCATGGATGGTCCTTTAGTAAGGAATGACTTTATAAGGTATGCAAATTCTATGATAGTGTGGTAATAATTAGATTTTCTAGTAAAATTCAATGGTGGTTAACTTAATAGTTTTTGTTCCTTGGTATTATCAATGTATACCCTTTTCCTCATCACTGAGGTGGATCAGGGTTTCTCTCCTGTGCTTTATTTTAGTTCTTTGCTTCACTGAGCTGCATAAAAAACTGCCTCTTCATAACAGGCTTTTTGCTAAAACTGTGCACATCAAAACTAGGTAAACAGATGCTCAGTTCTGATGTCCCTTGCTAGCACATTGCTGAGAGAGGCATACAAGGAGGCGAACATGGAAGTTAACAACTGCAAAATGGAATGGAGTTAATAAATAACTTTATCATTTGCCATTCTTAAGATCATTTCTCATGCTACTTTAACATATACATATGCAGGTTTGTTGGATAAATAACAAGTTTTCATTAAAAAAAAAATAGATCATACTTTTTATGGGCAGGCTGTGATATCCTTACTCTTGTTGAGTAGTATCTCGCTCCACGAGTAGTCCTGCTGGCTGCAATGAGACTGCTTGCAATGTCAAATACTGTTCATTGTCAGTAAGGTTATCACAATTTGGCTTGACATTTTTTTCTTATAAGAAATTCATACTGTTGTATACATTTCTTTTTGTAGTGTTCAGTCCCTTCCCCAGAGGAGGAAAAGCTTATTAGCATCAAGAGAACTAGAACACCAGTTTCAAATGAATGTTCTGATATCAACACCCAAACTAACTGGACCAAGTCACTTCCATTGCCAACACCAGAGGAGAAAATGCGACAGCAAGCACAAGCGGTCCAAACAGATGTGGTTCCTATTAATGTAACTGGTAGGCTTTTCATTTCAGTGGTGTTTAGCATGCCTGTGGGCGGGGGGGCAAAAGATGCACCCTAGTCAATGTTGTTTCTTTATTTGTTACCTGAAGCATATGATTTAATAATATGCTGAAATAAATACTAGTTACTGCACCTTTATTTCAAAACAGTGGTTTGTGAACCCTAGTCAGACACTTAATTTAATGAAGGAAACCAACAGCACGGTCTTGAAACAGAATAAAAATTGATGAGATCTAATGGGAAAATTTATATCAATTACATTTTGCAATGGACTACAATGAAAATTTGTAATGGAAAATCATCTGCTTTAGTACTGGCAATGATTTTCAGGATTTTATCTTAAGAATTTATGGAAGGGAAATTATCAAAAGATTTCTGTCCCCCAAAGCGGGAGAGTTTCAAAATTTGGAATATATATCTAACCATTTATTATTGATGGCAAGAGGCTTACAGGGAAAGAATATGGGTGAGGATATAAAAAGAGTTGTTGGGCTGCTTATATTTATGGCTCTTGGGAGGAAATTTCCTTTTGTATATATGTATTCCATACTTCCATAGTATCAGTAATATCTTGACCCTAAATGTAAAAAATGTTGTGGGTGATTTTAGCCACATAGCTCCCATTTAAGACTATGGAAGTTACACTGCTGAAAACCAGTTAGACCCAGAAAATTTTTTGGTGTATCCCAAATTAGAACTTTCATGAAAGATTAAATCGTCACTTAATTCTTCCTTGTGTCTGAATATTATAAAGATTGTATATTATAGGTTGTTCAGGATATGTGTGTTTATGTTTAGATGCCAGAAACAGGAAGATATTCAGTATCTGACTTATTTCAAACCTCACATGGCTTCCATTTGACTTCAAGCTTACCATTATATTGTAATCAACAGCATGTGATATTTGATTTTGTTTAATAATTTATTAAGATGAGGCGTTCACCTCTCCTGTTTGATTACTAATAACTATTTAATACACATACTTTTTTATTAATATAGTTTTGTGAAAGAACTGCATAGAATTAATGCTGAATGTTTCCATTGGTGAAATTTTACAATGCTATACAACTTCAGGCCAATAATGAACACTACAAAGAAATCTGCAAATCAAGAGAAAATGTCTTGGACATTAAAAGAAGACACCAGAAAATAATGAAATGTTTTTAATTAACAGCATAAACAAATACAACACTAAAGTATTGCAGACCAGTTGGCATTATCTTGGAAATATAGGATACACAGGTGCAGAAGGAGGTGTTATGGGAACAATGGATTATCTGCCGTAATCAATAAGTCTGAGCATGGCTTAGATATTGTGACAGCAGGAGCACAAGATACTTATAAATTAAGTAATCTGCAGTTCACAGTAATGACCTCTGTGTACTGCAAATGTACAGTGGAGACAAACAGATGGAAAGAAGGGGATGGGGGGGAGGGACTAAAAAGATAAGAGATCAAGTAACTGCCAGGGGTTTAATTTAGCTATACAGTATGGAAATGTTAATGAATCTGTATAAATTGTCCTTGTAATTTCATCAAGTTGTGTAACAAACCTTGCTTTCTTTGAAGTGCTTGTTTTGCACTCTATTCCTTTTATATAAGTGATAGTAAGGCGCTATGAAAGTGATTAGAGGAAAGCAAAATTACTGTTAGGTATGTAAACTACTCTACATGAACCATAAGGTTTCCTGGTCTCTGAAATTATTACTGTGCTACTTAAAAAATAATGAATTGAGTGCTGTAATGAAGGGGATCTATCCTTTGTTGCAGTCTAATACAGGTTTCAAAAAATTCATTCTTCCCCCAGCGTAACGTTGTTCTATACATTTCCTATGTTAAATTTACTTATATGGGGGAGGGGAAAAATGCAGAATGAAAAATTTGTTCTGTGCCACTCTTTAAGCCATGCTGTGCAACATACATAGCAGCTTTTGTTTCTTTGCTTGTAATTTTTTAATAACTTGTGATTTTTATGTTGTTTGCACAGAAGTGGGACAGAAATCCCTATTCATTACTATTTGACTGAAATAAAATATTAACCCAAGAAGTGGCTTTTGGAAATTGAAAGCATTTCTGAAAGTGCATTAATAATGAATAAGCTACAAGGCCTCTTACTGGGGTGTGCACCACATGGCGGTGTTCTGGCAGTTTAGATCTTCAGTAGGACAGATTGCAATTAACACATTAGTATTACAAATCTGGTGGCTGGTCGGAAGATGCATGGTTACTGCATTAGGCTGACAAACTGCTGACTAGACATCCAGGTTTGGAAATGGATTCTGTCTTTAGGATAAACAGGGGCTGAGCTTGTTCCGCAAGTGATTTTGCTCCATTTTTTAGTGATGGGGTGGTGGCCAGCAAGTGCTTTTACAGCACGTTCTACATTTTAATCAAGAGACATATAGTAGTGTCTTGCTGCAGTGGGTTTTCTAGGACTATTTTCCAGCTATAAAAGTATCTGGTGGTGATGGGTAGGATAAGCAAGGGTGAAAATGAAGAGCAAGGGTCTGATTCTGCAAAGCAGCTAAGCATGCACTTAGACCCTGTTGACCTTGTGTCCCATGAATTAACAAGTAAGACACATAGACTTCAGTGAGGCCGTCGAAGGACATTTATTATAAACCCTTAAAAACAAAAATGAATATTTTTAGATTTTTTATTAGACCCTGATAAATACGTATTTTAGCCTCAAATAGTGGTTAAAATAAGACTGAAACATCATGATTTGATTAGTTTAACTTAGGTCTTGTCTACACTATAGGGGAAATTCGGTCTAAGCTATGTAATTTGAGTTACGTGAATAGCGTAACTCAAATCGATTTAGCTTAGATCTACATACCGTGGGGTCCACACTACGCAATGTCAATGGGAGACGCTCTGCTGTTGACTCCCCCTACTCTTCTCGATCTGGTGGAGTACAGGAGTTGACAGGAGAGCGATCTGTGGTCGATGCATCGATCGCCGCTCGTCGATCCCCCAGTAAGTGTAGACAAGCCCTTGATTTGTTAATGCGGCCTCTTTGTCTTAACATTCTTCATTGTCCTTAACATTTTTCATCCATACAAATCAATATAAATTAGGGCCTTTTCTTACTGCCTTTACTCACATGAGTAGTCCCAATTAAACCAAAGACTGATTGCATGAGTAATGGTTGTGGGATTGGATCCATAAATAACATAGTGACTTTCACGTGTTGCATAATCCATGCTGCAAAGTCAAAGGCAGAATATGGCAAATGAGGATGGAGTGGCAGTGTTAATCAACAGAGGATTTCCTTGTTTGAATTATTTTAAATTACAATTAAAATTTTATTTTTTTCTGGAGGATTTGTGATTATATTTTTTTTTGGTCTTTTTGTTTTGCATTCTAATTTCCTCAGAACCCACTGTCTTGTGTGCGATTGTTTTTGTTTTTTAAATGGAAGACGAAATTTTTGAAGAAACAAAAAAAAAACCTTCTATTGATAGGTCCAAACAGCTGGATGGAACTATCATAATGTGCGTAGAAGTGTTAGTTGTTAATCTGAAGGCTGGATTAACAAATGATCCTGAACCTTCAAGCAATAAGGGTCCCAGCATCTCATAACATTTTAGGGTATGTCTATGAATATGTCTGGAATAAAAGACCCATAGTATAGCCACGGCTGGCATAGGCGCTGAGTTTCTAATCTGTCTGGGGGTGCCCCCCCCAGCTCCACCCAGGCCCAGCCCCCACTCCACCCCATCCTGCCTTTTCCCCGCCCAGTTCCAGCCTGTCCCCCGAGCGCGCTGCGCTCTCGCTCCTCCTCCCCAGCACCTCCTGACGCTGCGAAACAGTTGATCTGTGGCAGGCAGTAAGTGCTGGAAGGGAGGGGGAGGCGCTGATCGGCAGGGCCCGCCAGCGGGCAGAAGGAACTGGGGGAAGGGAGAGGTTTTGGTAGGGAGGCTGCCGCAGCCACCATGTAGTCAGCGCCTATGACGGCTGGCCTGGGTCAGCTGACTCAGGCTCATAAGGCTCCGGTTGCGGGGCTGTAAAATTACTGTGTAGATGTTCGGGCTCAGGCTGGAGCCTGGGCTCTGGGACCTACCCCCCTGACAGGGTCCCAGAGCTTGGGCTCCAGCCTGAGCCCGAACGTCTATACAGGATTTTTGCAGCCCCAGCCCGCTGACCCAGGGCAGCCCCAGGTGTGTGTTTGCTGTGTAGACATACCTGCAGGGTATGTCTGCACTCCAGTCAGGACATGTGATTGCCATACATGAGCTAGCTTGCTAAAAATAGCAGTGTTACCATGATGGCATGAGCTAGCCACTCAACAAGCCTGCCTAGGACTTGTGTATGTCCTTGAGTGGCTAATCCATTTTTAATGCTATTTTTAATGAGGTAGCTTGGGTATGGCTATATGTGCTACTATAACACCACCTGATAGCAGTGTAGACATACTATTAGAGTAGTAGTACTGTCCTCTAAAAGTAGACATTCTGCCACAATGTTTTGGGGCCTCTCTATCATAGATCCTGGGGGAATGCCCCGTACTTTAAATATGACCGTATTTAAAGACATATTTAAATAAATCCCCGCCCCCACTTAAATATGGTCTTACTTTAATTAGTAGAACACTGAAAATTGAGATGACATTGATGCACTGTTACAGTTGCAAAGATTTTGGTTAGCAAGAATGCTATGCATCGGGACACAACGATCCATTAACATTAGTCATAACCTTTGTATATGATGAATGGAACTGCTACAATTATTAGTCCTGTGTTTTCAGGTGTCTGCACACAATCTTTTGAAATGTAAAGTGTTGTAGAAATTATGGTATTTTCAGCGCTACCTGTATGACACACAATGATGTGAAGGAAACCAGGAGAACGATGTATGAGAAGTACGTTAGCTACTGTGTATGTGCAGTAGTCACTTTTCAGAGGTTCCAAATTTGGCCATTGATTTTTTTAAACTACTAAAGAAAAACTTAGAAGGCAGAAAGAGAATACACATGCTCAAGTGTGTACAGCCTCTCAGTTTTTAAAACAAAATTATTCGTGGGTTTTTTAAATTAAAAAAAAAAAAGTTTGAGCACTGTGATCTAATTTTAGGGGGGGAAATTAACTTGGCTGATAATTCAGAAATTAACTTGGTTTGATCTTAGTGGGAATTAAAATGGCCAAGTTGTGAACCCCTAAAAAGTGAGTTTCTAAAGAAAATCTGCTCAACCTTAACAGGAGGGGTGCTGCTGCTGCTGGGTCCCATTATGATACAGTATATGGTCACTATAAGGCTTTCTCCAGTAATGCACTCTGATAGACACGAGTTCTTCATTCTGTAGTAGTCCATTTATGAATGTTCCATTTATAAAGGTTTGATAATAACCAATATTACAGTTTATTAATACTTTTGGCCTATCACTTATGGAGATTGGGATTGAAATATAGCTGAGATCACAAGGAAAATTAGTTTGGTCTCACCCTGGTTACCATGGATATTTACCCACATCATGAAATAACTGTACAAATTGGATACCGTTGCTTTGGCAATGTTTGCTTGAGAATCAGAATCATAGAATATCAGGGTTGGAAGGGACCTCAGGATGTCATTTAGTCCAACCCCCTGCTCAAAGCAGGACCAATTCCCAACTAAATCATGCTCAGACTGAAAAAAAAATATTGCAGGTCAAGGTTTAGATGCATTGGTGGAGCTACATGAGGAAGCTAGCATTAGTCCTGCCATGACAATGTCTGTTCCTAAGTGAACAGTATTAGTCTTTCATTTTCAAGGAGCAATCAAATTTGCCATTCTCCACCACCACCACCACCACCACAACCAAAAAAAAAACAAAAAAACACACAGAGGGCCAGATTCAAACCTGATGACTTTAGTGGAATGGCACATGCTTCAGTCAGATTTGAACTAGGGCTAAGGAGTCAAAATATCATACACCATGCACCTTTCTATAATGTATATGTTCCTCAAGCCTTATGGTGACGATATGCTGTATCTTTTCCTTCAATGTATACCCTCACTGTAGGACTGAGCTAACATCATTTATTAATGCCTTTTTTTCATTTCTACAATGAGCTAGTGGAAGAAAGTGCATGATGTCAGCGTGCTTGAAAGTAATGTTGCTTTGCTTGTTCTACTACACATTAGGGGAGAATTTCGACCGCCAAGCCAGCATTCGGCGGTCTCTAATTTACACAGACACTGTGGTAAGACGGCCGAAGAAAGTCAAAAGGAGAAAGACTATTACAGGAGTCCCTGACAACATTCAAAAGGAGCTAGGTATGGCTCATCAGAACTGTATTCCGTCACTATTCATCTTCACTGCTTCCCATTACTTGACTAATAACATTTACCAGTGCTCATGAAGCCAATACAGTCTGATAGCCTATTAAAGTTCCAAATAAATGTGTGCCCTATTGCAAAAGGCATGTTAATTCAAGCCAAATCATTTGTGCATCTGGAAATTAAAGCTCTTTGTTTGCTGATTTCAGTCAATTGAGGGGAACACATTATTTGAAAAAGTTGTGTACTGGGACAATAGAAATCTGCAGGGATGCAAAATCCATGCATTTAGAATCTTCCTACAGATTTTGCCCTGTGCTTCAGAATATAAGCAACCATTTAAATAAAAATGAAGTGTTTATGCATTTTACTTGTGAAGAATGCATTACCACTGTCAACCAATTAATGGTTGTCTTACTGGATCTGCTGCCTCACACTGAAACAAAACTACCCAAAGAGTCATCCACTTCCTCCAGTGTAGGTGAGACTTAATTGTGACCTCTTAAATGCCAGCATTGTTAATTATCTCATTGCTTGACGTAGACTAGACATCTAGTAGTAGATTAACTAGATGTTTAATGAGAACACTTCAATGTCCTGATGTTCAACTCTTTTGCATGTTCCAGAGGAACAATTTTCTAGCCAGTGGCTACTTAGGGTTGTGATCTTTTTCAGATTTAATAGGTTAGGGATATTTAAAGGTGGTGGAGCTCTGGGTTTTGGCAAACCCTTTTAAACTTTTTTTTAAAGGCTTATAAAACTAATCTGAGTAAACATATCTTTATTTTCCCAGTCATTTAAATCCATGCTTTTTCCTGTTTTAAAGAGAATTGAGTTTTCTAAATCATAATTTTTTAGCCAAAGGAACTCCAGTAATTTTATATTTAAAGTTATAAGAATTTCCAAAAAATGGAGGTAGTGCAAGCTGTGTGCCATACAGATGGTAATATCTCATGTGTTGATTCTTCCTTTAGATTTTCTCCCTCCTGCATTTTTTTCCCATTTTTTCCTCATTCTTCCATTTTTCCCCACTCTGTTTTTCAGTCTCCCAAGCAGAACACAAAACTCAGACTCAAATATCATAAGTAGGTTTGAAATTAGGCAAAGCAAGCTCACCTGTCCCAATTTCTGACATAAGAAGGGTCAGGCTTATAGAATACTTGAATGGGAGACCTATAGGGAAAACCCAGGTGCAGTACAAAGTGGTGCTGTAAATAGAGCTGTTCCATCAAAATCCATAATGAAACAATGTCCCAATATGGGAATCTCACCTTTCTTTTTGCTACCAAACAAGATTTACACAGCATAACACTGTATTGAATCTTCACATGGCAACTTTATATCACAACACCTTTTGATGTCGTGACGAAATGACATTGTTTTCTACTTATAATGAATTGAGATTCTTTTAATGTCCTGAATGCTAGGCTTGTAGGATGCAAACCAGACCTGGAAAAGTTGGATTTGTGAATTCTGAAATGAGTGGCAACCCAATTAGGAAGCACTGTGTGGAGGATGTGGTCTTTTGCATATCATGTAAAACCAAAACTCTGGATATTTGTGCACATTTTATGCATTTATTTTTACCATCTAAAATACTTGATTATCATTTACTAGCTGAAATAAATAGCAAATACAGATAGCATCTGTACTATGCAGAAATCTTCCACAAGTGTCTTAAACGAAGGTTGCCTTTTGCTGGTTCTACTTTTAAAAATGTTGAGACCACAGATTTTATGGGCCTGATTCTTTGTTCTTATGTTTCTGTGATGTGCTGAACACAGAAACAGAAGGGGCAGGAGTAAAAGGTGACTCTGAATCACCTTTCACTCCCTGCATTTTCTCAGGCTGTTTGGAAATTTGTTTGGCCTCTCGCTTAAGCTACAGTAACCTCTGGGCTGCTAATCTATGCTCTGGCTGCAACAGCTTCTTATGGACTATCTGCTATGTCAGGATAGGCAGAGCACAGCCACAGCCCTTGTGTTGGGACCTGTTATATTAGCTTCACAGAACCATTGTGGCAGTTCTGCACCACATAGGGAGCAAATTTATGCTAGGAGGATTCCCTAGGAGCCATTGTTGCCCCCTTAATGCCTAGCACGTATGCAATTTTAACAGTAAATATCAAAACACTTTTTTCAAAGTAGGTCAGTATCATTATCCCCATTTTACAGATGGGGAAACTGTAGCACAGAGAGGTGAAGTAACTTGCCCAAGGTCACCCAGCAGTGAGAGCTGAGAAAAGAACCCAGGTCTCCTGAGGGTCATTTTGGTGCTCTGTCCATTAGGCCACACTGCTTCCTTGCAATATATGCATGTAATCCATTCTGTTTCCCTAACCCTGTCTCAAAGCAAACAACTTCTTGTTAAACATACCACAGCTCATTTTGTTGGAACATGGACCCAGATCAAATCCAAATCAAGCAATTACATTGTGCCTATCTACATTTTCCCTGTGGTTTCAATTGAATAAATGCCTCTTTATGTCTTCCCTAAAGCATTGCTGTAAATGGCCATAATGTTTATACAAAAACTGAAATCTCTGGACACATCAAAGTTGCCATGCACAGGCTAAATAATCAACCCATAGCAGACTTGTTACATCTTTTTTGTTCTTCAAAAGGAAACAGAAATATGAGAGAACCTCAAATCTCTTACCAAAGTGGACTATTTTTGTTGTTATGGAGTTGGAAAAGACTCTATAAGGCTGAAATGTTGGGGTTTTCCCCGTTTCTCTGTTTCCTTTTGACGAATAAAGACAAAATATAGCAAAAGTCTTTGTCAGATGTATATGAACACAGCAGTTTTGATGTACATAGTGACTTTGATGCCATTGGAGTTTAATCAGATATTCTAAAAGGGAACACTAATTGCACCCATGAAGATCCCAATGAAAAATATCTTTAAATATTCATATTTTAGCATACTTTGAAGTGTTGCCCTTTTGCCATTTCAATGATGAGCAAAATGATCCTTGTACATAGTCTGTAAAGCACTTGGAGATCCTTCTGCATGAAAAGTGCTCTATAAATGTAATATCTCATGATGGCCCTTCACTTCTCCAGTAAAGTAGTTGTTCTCATATCCACACTGGCCAGATTCAGAGTATTAGACCCCTAACAATTTAGAGATACCACCTAGATACTGCAAAGTGACTAACTTTATATATGTTAAACAATACTGTTGCTGAACAGTAGCATCTCTTAAAACTATTTAACAAAAAGGGGGGGAAATGGGTGTTAAATTTCTACAGACACTAACATACTCTTGATTATTTTTACATAGCTCTAAATTATCTGCATCAACTACATAGAAACCATAAAATTTAGCCTCGGTGGGGCAGAATTTGAATAAGAGTAAAGAAAAAGCAAGAAAAGTCAGAGACTAATGCTCCAAATGTGTGTACCTGTATGACTTAGCATGGCTTGTCTACACGTACAGCGCTGCAGCGGCATCGCTGTAGCCCTTAGTGAAGACGCTGCCTACACCGACAGGAGAGCTTCTCTTGTCAGCGTAGGTAATCCACCTCCCCAAGAGGTGGCAGCTATGTTGACGGGAGAAGCCTTCCCATGACATAGCGCTGTCTACACCAGGAGTTAAGGCGGTATAACTGCATCACTCGGGGTATGGCCTTTCCACACCCATGAGTGACGTAGTTATATTGACATACGTTTGTAGTGTAGACCAGGGAAAACTTCTCTCTTCTGGATGTGGCATTACTAAAGCAGCTACTTTCCATCACCATTTCCTTTATCACATTCTAACTCTTCTCTGGATGTCAGGATGTACCTTTTCTGGAACTGGTGAATCTGGGTTTCACCTGTCAGAAAGTAAGACAATTCCCCTCTTTCTCTTACAGAAGGGCACGTACGTATCAGGGAGAATCTACTGGAAGCCTCCCCGTTTTCAGTCCTTTGTAAAATTCACCTTCCTTTTCCTGTACCTCTAGGCTGTGGACTGGACCAAAGACACCAACTTTTTTTCACATTTTTACAGTACTACTTCACTTACTGTGTGCTGACTCTGTACTGACTCCTTTATCAGGGATCTAGCCTAACCTGATCCAATGCTGCCTTTACCAAGACTTGAAGCTGTCTTGCTTGCGGATAAGCTTTCCCCATAAACCTGCACCAAAGCAGTTCCAATGGGTTACGTCTTTCAATTATTCCAGGCTCTAGGTCTCCTATGCTCCCTCCCTATATCTCTGCACCAGTCCTATAGCAGGAACCACATCTAATCCTCCATTATTGGAAGCAAAGCAGGTCGGTCTTCGTCTCAACAAGGATAGGTTCAGTAGAGGAAATTGCTTTAGAGTTTCTTTCCTTGCTTGTTTCTCTCCCGGGTCCCCCCTTTTGTCTGGCTCCACACACATTCTGATTCTTCGCCTCTTAACAGCCTGGCAGCTAGCCTCTGCCCTCTTTTCTGGTCCTGGGGGCGGGGAGGAGTGGGGGAACTGGAACCCTTTAAGCATACCATTCTGTCCATTACTGCTGTTCTCACATTACATCTTCAGTAACAGCGTTCACAAGTCTTTTTAACATAAGGTCCAATTGAATGTCCTGGGGTTTTATTCACAATAACCTCCCCCCCCCCCCCCCCACACACACACACTTTTTTGTAAAGGAAGTTGTTTTAAGGGCCAGAATTGAGATCAGATGCTTTTCTTTGGCTCCTGTCTCTAGCATCTGCTTCCTGATAGGTCCCCAAACACCAAATTTGTTTGTGACAACATATCAGTGATCAGGATGGATGTCTGACAGCTGAATCCAGAATAGTCACTCGGCACCTGCTTTCTGGTAGGACAGATCACATCACTTGGTTGTCATCAACCATCCGTAAATGTTCCAACTGTCACTTCTTAACTTCTTATAGTTGGAACTCTTTCTTCTAATCAACAGCTGAGAGGAAACAATTCCTGTGAAGTCCCATGTAATCATCTCAGAAAACTTTGAGCAGCTATGACCCCAAATGATACTAGGCTTTAAGAAGTAAATCCATAGGTGTTTTGTTTCCTGGTGGATTCAACTAACTCCACCAAGTTCCTGAGCCCAAGTAATTGCTGTATATTTATAGAAATATTTTTGGTTTGCACCTGATCGCCTGCCTTCTCAGCTAGAACTCCAGATAACTCTAGGTTCTACAGACGTGTATAGATTCCCTGCCAGTGTCAGGCAACTCAAGCCATGGGATTTCAAATCCTGGTGGTCTCTCAGTCTCTCTCTATATACATATCCCACATAGTCCTCGGAGAGGATATTATTTCCTTTAGGGTCATTGGGCATTTGTGCTGTTCACTGGTGGTACTTCTAAGGCTGCAGCTTCTGAATGTCATTGAGATACTTGGCTTTGGGTTTAATCCATTGCACTTCTATAGTACCATTCATCTGAGGGTCACAAAGAGCATTCCAAACACTAATGAATTCACAGTTAATCACAACACTCTTAGGAGGCAACTAAGTATTATCCCTATTTTGCAGATGGGGCAAGTGAAGCACAGAGAGGTTAAGGATAATGACCATGCCCAAGGTCAAATGTTGAATCAGTGGCATAGCAAGGAACAGAACCAAAGCCATCTTGATTCCCCGTCCGGTAGACAGTCATCCACTAAACGTTCATATTTTCAAGAAGCAGTGATCTTTACAAGGATCCAACACTTTTTAGCTGACAGTTCTGTGGAGTACTGTAGGATTTTGTGGGATTTTTTTTCCCCCTATCAAATGTCACAGATGCTTTATGGAGCACCCAGTGCAAATTCATGTACTTGTAAGTTGATTTTTGTTGTGTAGATATTATCTATTTGTGCAAGTGCTAGGGGAAAACATAGAGGAGGAAGTGACTCAAGCTGCTTACATGTGATAACAGGGATAGTGCTAGCACTGCACATGCACCATTCCTTTACCCAGCTTACCACCTTTGGAGAAGGCCTAGTAGTAGGGCATGAGTTGGGCTAAGTTCATGAACATGTCTGAAGCATAAGTGAGAAGTGCACGTGCTAGAAATAATCATATAGCCAGACACAGAAGGTTTGGAAAGAGAGATTGCTTATATATTGGTTGAAACAAACACAATATTTTGTAACAACAATACGACTCCTTTTTCTCTTGTGCATCCCTTCCATTTACACCCTGTTTTACCTCAGCGTAAAACCCCGCCTTGTGATGATCCTCAATTAATTGTTGCTGCTCTTTGTCAGAGTAATCACTGCAGAGTAGCATGAGGCTCTCTCTTCCAGCTGCATTTCATCCAACCCTAGGGACTTAAAGGCAAACTCTTTTCTCAGATCTGCATGATTAATCTACAGTGGCTAGATGGAGTAGCCACTAAAGTCGGGTATACTGATCTCTGTCATGTGACAGGTATTTTAAACCTGTCCCAGCTCAACTGAGTCTCTATCCAGCACTTCTGATTGGAACCCCTATAAATATATGAGCCCATCTTGACTCAGATATTCAGTTTTCTCTATTTGCTCTTAAATTGTGCCCTAATTGAGCTGCCTGTTCAATAGTCCCAGTAATTCCCAGCCTGGCAACTGTTTGATGGGTAAGATGCTGCGTCCAGGTGTCTCACGTGGTAGTGCACAGCACTAATCAGCAAGCCACTGTGCTAGACACCACCATTTTAAAACTCCAAGCAGAATGATGATTATTCTCAACCACATTTGTGCAACATCTGTAGCTCAATTTTCATTTCTGTAAAAAAAAAATTGCTGATGTCTGCTTAAACACCTCTGCAACCAAATGGGCTTTTAGCTGATACGTGGTATCCTTTCAAAGCTCAAATTCTCTTCCAGCATTTGGTGTTGTGGCAGACATAACTTCAACCTGTTATTAGATTAGAGGTTTCTAAATTTAATATTCATTAATGGTTTGAGGTTTTCCTCAGAAACTGCTGCTGAACAATACACATTCCACCAGCTGTAGCAACAAAGGCAATTCAGGTTAAGAATTTTTGGAGAGCCTTCAGAAGAGTGTGTAAGAGACTATCTGGCATTCGATGAGGAATTCCAAACAACCTGGGAAACAATAAAAAAACAAAATTCCCTCCAAAATTCTACCAAGCTGGGGTTAACCCACAGCATTTTAAGAGAGGCGCAGTGCGTTCCCACAGATTTCCCTGTAGATTTTTGTTGTCCCTTTACAAGAAATGGAACTGGAAACAGGTACATAATTGTGCAATTAGATAGGGCTCACAACTTCCATTGATTTTAAAGGGAGTTGTGCACTCATCTGAGGACAGAAATAGACCAATGCAATTTCACAATTTGTCACTTAGTCCTTTTTAACAGAAATTTTTTAAAACCTCAAAGTTATGTTCTCTTTAAAAACAAAAACAAGACACTTTTCAGAATATATTACTTGAAACAATTAGCCTACAATTTAAGGCCCTTATCTATCAGCTATAGCTTTGTGAGTGGACCCTTGCACCTGCATAGAGTGCCGCTGATTTCACTGGGACTGTACACTGGTTGCCTGTTACAACTGTGCAGCCTCAGTGAAGTCATGGGGCTCTGCAAGGGATCTGCCTACATGGATCTGATTGCAATACTGGGGTCTAAAGTTTTACCTACCTTGAGTCAAATTTTGCACTCCTTGCATGTGCATAAGGACTGCTAGATTAGGCCCTAAATTGTCCTGACATTGTTTTGTTCCAATCAGCTTAAAATTTCCATGCATATTTACAGTAAATAAATTTGTCCCAGTTACTTGCACTCTAAATTTCTCAGCTTCTTGTCTTGGGTCAAAATCTTTGGTGTTGTCCTGCTTTGTGAATGGTACTATTATGCTGAATATTTAGTTTCCCTACGTGTAACATTTTAAACAAATGTGAAGTGTGTTTCCATGTATTTTTAAAAGTTGCTGTTGTAGAGGAACAAATTTAGCTTATCTTTATATAAACTTTTCAGTGTGTGTGTGTGTGTGTGTGTGTGTATGTATACACACTGAAAAGTAATTCTCAATCAATCAGAATACAAAGATATTGTATACCTACTGTGATGCATAACTGCAGTTTATTCTCACACAGTTTCCTACATTCTGTCTATTTTTGTCAAATCGCAACTGCTATTTCTCTATGTAATACACAAATTCCTTATCTCTAACTGGCTAATAATAATTGTCACCTGGTCACATCACAGGGGCAGGGATCTTTGTGATGTCTAACTTTGTGTTTTTATAGCACTGTGCAAAACAGGAACCTGACCCTGTAATATAAATACAAATAATAAAAATATTCTTATTCTTATTATATGGCTCTCTCAATAACTAGACTCTAATTATGCAAATCTGTACCTTAATTGGCTGCTATAGTCTGTTTGCTCTGATAGGCTCATGTACTTAGAACTTTCTAGCTGTTTGCCAGCAAAGAATTATCTAATTTCATTTCTCATTCCCTTGGCTGAAGCAGAAAAATTCTGCATTTTCATGAGAGCAGAAGAATCTACACACAAGCAAACAAAATGGGCATAAAATGGCTTAAAGTTTACTTTTTTATCTTGAAAAAAGTAAAACAAATTCAGCCTTTTATGTGCTGCTTTCGCTTTAGAAGCATCACCCCAAGCAATACCCTTCCCTCCTCCCCCAAATACCTTTTCACTCTGATAGATGCCAAGAATAAGAATAATTGAACGTGCTTTAAACTGTATTTAAAACTGAATGGGGAAACACTTCTTCTACCAATCCAGTTGTGTTTAGCAAATAAGAAAGAAGGCAGGTAGTGGGAGAGGGTGCCAACTCAGACACGCCACTGGGTCATTTCTGAGACCAGCTTGCAGGCAGGAGTTTTAAAGCAACCACTTTCCCCCTGTTCCAGCTGTTTTTAGTGCCTTAGCAGGAATCCAAGTCTGTAGATGCGGGCTCTGAGACTCACTGCAATGGATTTTAAAACAGAGTGTAGACAAACTCTTTCCTCTGCTACCTCTTCTGTTTGCAATTTACTGTAGTAGCACAACTGAAATGGGGATTAAGAGCCCTTCCAGTCCAGTTTTAAATGCTGTTTAAAGAACAATAAATATGGTGGTGGTTTTTTTCTTGGCACAAAGACCTATAAAGATATAAATCTATAATAACCTGATGGTCCTTTCTTTTGATTTAGTAATAGCTGTATAGAGGGCTTCTAGGCCCTACAGTAATACAAATAATAAATAACTATGATAATATATCTTGAACTAATACATTCTTCATCCTTTGTCCTCCAAGTCTGTTTACCCCTGGCTATGGTATTTGCCTCATAAACAGGAAACACAGCGGTCTTCAACGTCTTTGTTTGCTTTTTAAATAAGGGTTGCGGGTATTTGATGGTGCTGGGCATTGGAAGATCATCAGTTGAATTAGTTTTTTTGGTTTCCCTCCACCCCCATTTTCTTCTTTTACTGTAGATACAAAATAATTCCAATGGGAAATGGTATTTAATCCTTTACAGATTTAAGTAATATATAATTTTTCTGCTTTCTTTAAACATTTGCTTTATTTGTGATACAGCAACTCCCACTGTCAATTCTTTAGCCCACACAAAGATTTGAAGAGATGTTGGTGCCTTCTGAAGGACTTTGAAAAGAATAGTGTTTAGAAACAGTTCCGCAGATTTTAATTTTTTTTAATGATTCCTTTTCCTTATTCTTTGTTTCCCAAGATGTTAGTATAGAACCAAGATTTTCATTTCTCAGGCTTTTGTCTGTTCCTGCTGCTTCCCTTCTGGAAGTCGTGCAGTATTATTTGGTGTGTAACATAATGGGTTGCTGTGGAAATTATTATCATGTCATAAATAGAAGATGTCATGTGGAATAAGCAGTAGGACCACACAAGATTCCATAAGCAAACAGTCCCTTGTAATAAAGAAAATGGGACGAGAAATGCAGAAAATATACAATGCATAAACAGAGTTTGTTGGTACTGCATGGTTTTTCAGAAGGCACGAACATCTCTCCACAGCTGTATAACCGCCAAGGGCAAAGGGAACAATGACCTAATAATGAATGTGACCTATGATGTCTTTTACATTAATAAGAACACGGAAATAGTGAAGTGCTTGTGTTTTCGAGGGATAATTGTTGTTTTATTTTGACTCCAGCAGTTGGCACTGGCCAAAGTGACTTCCGTGGGCATTCAATGTATGTCCCAGATCACTATTCCACACTAGGGAGACTAGACAGCTACCGCTCTGCTATGCAGCGATCTGAAACCAAGGACACCAGCTGCCAGACAGAAGAAGTCAAAGTCGTGCCCCCTTCAGTGAGAAGAATACGAGCACAGAAAGGACAAGGGATTGCGGCCCAGATGTCTCAGTTCTCCAGCTCATCTGGAAACATGTCTGTGATGAGTGATTCCACTGGGGTTATATTTGCCTCTCGCCTAAATAACGACATGGGTTTTCATAGCCTGCCTCGACCTGGAGCAAGAGTGTCTCTGCAGTCACTAGACCAAAGGCAGAGCATCTCTAACCAGGCAGAAGACATCGCTAGCACTTTGTCAAACCAGATAAGCAAGTTGCAGGTTGATAATAGTGTGGTCCATATGAGGAATAACCCGAGGACTGAGACACTGCCAAGGCCAAAGTCCCAAGAGGTGAGAAGTTATGAGAGTGAAAAAGCTGCAAGCCTGGCATGTGTGGTCTCTCCTCATGCCACATATTCAACCAACATCATACCAAATGCCACGATATCATCCTCTTCAGAAGTTATTGTGATTCATACCACCCAGAGTGCTGGACCATTGGATAGTAAAATCACCAGCTCACCTTCCTACACAAAACCCAGAGACAGTCCTGTTGCCAACAATGCAGTAAGCATGAAAGAAGATCACCATTCTTCTAGTGGTAACTGGAGTGAGAGCAGCTCAACGCGCCACTCCCAGACCTCAGACACTATCTCGTCTAATGCTATCATGATGCTCTCCCTTGGTGACTCAGCTGTATCCCTCAGCACTCCAGGAAATGTGGAGAATACGTCCCAAAGTATGAGCTATAGCTGTAGAAACAATCTCCCTTTCCCAGGCCACTCCCAGGATAGCGATGGCAGGAGTGAATCCAGTTTTTCAGGGGACAGATCACAAAGCAACAGTATAAACAGCACAGAGCACTGGGTGTACAAATCTAGAGAAAATGATGAGACTCCCTCACACAAGCCAACCTGTGCCACTGCAGGTTATTCCACTCCTGTAAGCAACGTGAGTAGCAGCAGCCTAGAGAGAACTTCTGTCAAAGAAGATTCAAGTTCTCTGTATTCAGTGGACCATGACGGCTACTACACTACCATGCATATGGACTCTGGACTCAAGTCAGGTAAACTATGCAATAGTAATAATGGTTTTGGAAACCCCAGGCACAGTGTGATTAATATTTTTGATGGAAATGAGAAGAAAAATCAAGACGAGCGGTCAAGCAACAGTGACAAATCCCTCATACGAAACATATCTTTGAAAAAAGCAAAGAAGCCACCTCTTCCACCATCCAGAACAGACTCACTCAGAAGGGTCCCGAAGAAAAAAACCCAGTCCAGTGGACAGGTACTTGATGAAACACTAATTGCTACCCTCCAGCATTCACTGCAGTTAAACCTTCAGTGCAAAAATGGTAGTTCCCCATCCCAAAGTCCATGCAGTGATTATGAGGATCCCTGGGTGCTGCGCTCTCGCAGCCAGAGCTCCGTCAGCGCAAGTAGCAGCATGATGTCCACAACAGCTCCAAATATGTACTCTCTCTGTACTGTCACTCCATCACAGAGTGACACAAGCAGCATCAAGTCAGAGTGTGCTGACCAATGGGGTTACTACAGTGACTATGCTGGCGTGCCAGACGATCAGTTTAAATGCCCAGTGGCTCGTTCTGCAAGCACTACAGCCAACCTCAATGATTACAGCATCAGCCACCTCAATGACGGCTCAAGGGCTTCTATGCCCCAAGTGGCGAGTGGACTGGCCAAACCAAAGAACACTTCTCCAGAGAAGTCTCACAGAGTCACATCACCATCTAGTGGGTATTCTAGTCAATCAAATACACCCACAGCACTTACTCCAGTGCCCGTGTTTTTAAAATCCATGTCACCAGCAAATGGGAAACCCAAGTTGAAACCGAAAGTGCCTGAGAGAAAATCTTCTCTGCTATCTTCAGTATCCGTCTCTTCATCCTCCACTTCTCTTTCTTCCAATACATCTACTGAAGGGAGTGTGAACATGAAGAAACTGGACCCAGCCCTGACCTCCCCTCCTGATGCTGCTGGTCCTCCACCTCCGACACCTCCACATTCCCCTGATCATCCTCTCCCTCCTCCGCCCCCTGCCCCAGCAGATGGAATGGATCTGCCTCCATTACCAGCTTCTCCCAGCTTCCCTCCACCCCCGCCAGAAGCTATTATAAATCCTTCCTTTCCCCTGGGTGGTCCGTGGTTTCCTTCTCCTCCACAGGAAATGTCATTCAGTCCTTTTTCTGCCCCTTCTTCCTCCATTTTCCCCAATGTAGTACCTCCACCAGCACCACCTCTTGACCCCAAACTGACACAAGATGCAACTAAATTCACACAATATTCTTTTAAGAAATTTAATCAGGATGATTCTGGCTACAGTGCAGTGAAACAGCCAGCCAACAAGCAAGACTCCAGTAGGCCTGTAATGCCCTTAATAACCACCAAAGCACTGCAAATGGTACAGCTGAGGTCTGTGAAAAAATGTACAGGAGCACAGACTGAACAATCAGCTGGATCTATTTCTGAAGCCAACTCTCAGGAAAAAGCAACTGTAATTTTCTCACCACAGCCTTCTCTAAAACCATCTCTTTCACTAAGGCTCAGTAACAGCCTGGATGAAGAGATGAAAACTCATAGTCCTTCCTTCAAAAACTTAGTTCAAACTCCTCCTCAGAGTTCACTTCCAGATCTCAGTGACAGTGCACCTGAGATCAGCAGTGGTCAAAAACCTGGAAATGCAGCAGGTCTAATACAAACCTTTGAAGCTGATGTATCAGGAACAAACATTGAAGAAGCACCTCAGTCTCCTGTGCAGAATGAAAAATCTCACTCTGGCCTTATTAGTACACCATTTCAGGTGCCATCGGGTTCTCCAAACAAGACTCAGGGTATATCACCAAACAAGAAGCCACCTCCTATTTCAAAGAAACCCAAACTGTTCCTCATTGTGCCACCTCCGCAGCTAGAATTTACAGCAGAGAAAATAGCTAACGTGAGTGATCCTGTCAGAGGCACATCAAGTCCAACTAGGAGAGAGATTGCACATTGCGAAGAAGCAAAAAATTGTCTTACAGATGGACTCAGTTCCAATGAGATGGACTCGGGCAGATTGGTTCCTGAGGGAGGAGCTGCTGGTTCCACCTTCTTTGAAACAGTGGAAACCAATGTCTGTATGGTACAGCCTGCAGCATCACCAGTTCAAGAAGCTCCCAAGCAGGAGCAGCAGACCACTTTGGATGAAGGAAGCAGTTCAGACAGCAATGGAGACGACAGCAGTAACACTGACAGACATCTATCTCAAGAGGATGAAAGTGGTAAGTCTGTCTTCTTTTATCCTTCAGGTGTAGCAGGAGCTAGTTTACTGATGGTGGGGGCTGGGGGAAGTGCGATAGCATTCAAATTTTCATCCATAGAAAGGGAGATGTGATACTAGACTAAAAATCATAAGGGAAATAACAGGGCTCGGATTAATCCCTGATAAAGATTCTGTATCTCCATCTTAACCTTTAGTCAGAAAAGCAGTGGAGATACAAGCAGTGTTTTGTTAACTGCATCATCTGTTTAAAAATCCTAGGAAAACCTGATTAGTTTGAAGAATTTTGGTGACTAGTTTTAATTGAAGCCCTAAAAAAACCTCCTTAAAACGTAATTTTGTGCTGTGTATATGTAAACAAACATAGGCATTTCAGACACTGCAGTTCCCTCAAAAAAAAATTATTGTGAAATCAGAGAAATACTGAGAAAACGGTATGTTCAGTATATCCCTTCAATGTTTCACTTACTGTAGGTGAAGAATACGGAGGGATGCTTTAGCGGATAATGTGCAATTTGGGACTCCGGTGACAGCCTGTCTGTGTTTTTTATTCCTTCTGATTAGCTGATGTGTTTGAGGCAGACACAACAAATAATTCATCACTGCCAAGCAACAGTTTCAGGGCAGGGAGTGAGGAGGTGGCAACGCCAGCTAGACCGAGAACTACTGAGGATCTGTTTGCAGCCATTCACAGGTACTGCGGAAATTGCTGTCGGTATTGCTCCATCCACTAACTCTCTCACAATTCAGTTAATAGTCTCCTCCAAAGAAACCTAATTTTGATCATTTTTGTTTTTACTGCAAAACCCTCTTTATTTTCTAGTAAATAACTGTAGTAGGAAATCAGTAATAAACACAAGAACGTGCATTTTATTGCTTTATAATAATATTTAACTAATTCCACGTTAAAAATTGCTCACAGTTAAACCAGTTTTGATAATCCTACAAATCTCCTGATCCCTGAAAATATCATGTTACACCTTGTGTATATTGTATTATTCTTAATCTGCCTGATTAACTTTACTTTTGCTTTCTCTGTGTATCTTTTTGTTTTCATTCCCTTTCCCCTTCATCCCTTTTACTCTCCTTCGCTGGTTATATGGTGCAGTTTGGGACAGAGGCTCAACGCTAATGCTTCATGGCAAGCGTGGCTTAAACTGGCAAGTAACATAATATGTCAGTCATATGGCAAAACATATGACAAGTGCTGGATTATAGTTTGCCATAATCCAGTCTGAAGTGGGGTATTTTGTGTCAAACTGGTTTAGCAATGAAGAGTGCAATACAGATTCCATGCATCATTCCCCTGTTTAAAAACCTCCCAACTCACTAGGTACCTGATTTTTCATTTAGCTTTCTTTAGATTTAAAAAAAATAACACTTCAGTGAGAAGCAGGTTCACCATTTAACCTAGCAGGTATGCAGAAAAAAAGTATCTACGATTGGAACAGTTGAAGAACTTATATTTGGAATGTGTGTGGTGGTGGTGCCATCTTATGGCCATGTAGTTTTCTTCAAAACACATATGGGCCAAATTTCCAAAGGGTCACTGTACTTGGTTACTTTCACTCACTAGGAATGTAATTAGTCAGTTTGTGTACACAGTTTGTGTGGCTTTTCCATCACAAATATTAGAAAAGAGGAAGTCTGGTGGCTAATGCACATGACTAGGAATCTGGACACTCAGGACGCATATATGATTTCATTTGTGAAATAATCCTCTCCATTTTAGACATTATATCACAATGTTGGCTTTCCATAACTTTTTGATATCCCTTAAAAAAGAAAATTGTGATATAATGTCTGAAGCTGAAAGAATTATTGTACAAAGGAAATATTGGTTTCTTGAGGGCAATATTTTACATTATATACACACAAAGGTTCACTCTGCATGGAATACATACATGGAATTAAATGTATATATTTGTGTGTGTAGATATATCTATACACACACATATACACATTATACACAAAATATAAAAATAAAATAGAGCTGGCAGTGATGCCTATAGTTAATATTACCTGAGACTTCCCTTTAAAAGACCCCAGTTTTCAGTTGCTTATAATTTTGCTAAACTTTAACTGCTAGGGCTGAAATTTTCCATGTTAGGTGTCTGCTTCAGGCTGAATTTTTAAGAAAGTTTTAGCAAAAAATGGTTCAATTTGAGAACAAGGCTAGGAAAAAATAAGATTGTTCTGGCCATGTTAAAACACTCTTTTCTCTCTCTCCTAACTCTAGCCTCCCCCTTCCCCCACTCCCTCCCCAACAACCAGACATCGAGAAGGTCCCATGTCTCCATGCTTTGGAGCAGGGACTTGAAATTTGGCAAGGAATTCAGCCTAAGGGCTGGTCCACGCTTAGTCCGAACTTCGGACTAAGGTACGCAAATTCAGCTACGTTAATAACGTAGCTGAATTCGAAGTACCTTACTCCGGACTTACCGCGGTCCAGATGCAGCCGGAAGTCTCCCCCCGTCGACGCCGCGTACTCCTCTCGGCGAGCTGGAGTACCGGCGCCGATTGTGAGCACTTCCGGGATCGATCCGGGATCGATTTATCGCATCTTAACCAGACGCGATAAATCGATCCCAGAACATCGATGGCGTGCCTCCGGACCAGCCGGTAAGTGAAGACTAGGCCTAGGTTAGAGATGTGCCTTTTGCTCCCCCTGTGAAATATGGCTGAATAATAAACCTCTGAAAGTCTTGGTTTGTGCATGTTCTGGGCTGGCAGCAAATGTTCCATCTCCACTGAGGATACTGCACACCCTCAGAGCTCCAAGCCAACCACACTGAGCGTGCTCCTTTGACTCACTGCGTTCACTGAGCATACTTCAGCCTAGGAAATTGCCATTGTGTCCCTTTGGCAGCTGCATGAGAGCCTGGACTCAGAGTGCTCAGTGTTTGTGGCAGCCTGCCACAGTTTCTCCAAGGAACCTAAGAAAGAGAAGGGAAATGACCACTTTTAACTGTTTATATTTCTGCCAAATCTGAATGGAATTTCATGGGGGGAAGGCATCTCTCTAGACCCTGGGGATTCTTCCTGCAAAATAGCCAAGGCAAGCTGAAAACAGTGGAGCTGTAAGAGCTTCTTAAAAACAAGATCACAATAATCCTTTATATGTGGAAAGTGTTAGGCAACTTATATATAGGGGTCACTAAAGCTACCCCTATAACATATAAATGCATATTCTAAAATTCAAGCATTATTCTCCCTGTCTGCGTAGGCCCTGACACCGAGATTGACTTAGATAGGGTGTTCCTGGTCTTGGACAACACTGTTGCAATATTTCCCCTTATACTCCTTAACATCGCCTGTCCTCCCTCACAGTGGATAGGTGCCAGCACTGCACTTTTCTCTCAGCTAGAAAGATGTAAGCAGCAGCATTTGAAAATTACACCAGTTACACAGTATCAGAGGGGTAGCCGTGTTAGTCTGAATCTGTAAAAAGCAACAGAGGGTCCTGTGGCACCTTTAAGACTAACAGAAGTCCTGGGAGCATAAGCTTTCGTGGGTAAGAACCTCACTTCTTCAGATGCAATTACACCAGTTACACAATAAGTTGACTACAGGTGTGTAATAGGTGGGATGCATCTGAACTCCACCAACACAAAGGGTCCTGAGATTACTCCCGATATCATGTGGCTACATCCTCTTGCTGCCTCCAGCTTAGCCGATGTACTGTATTTTGGTACTTCGTTTTCTGTTGGTAGGCCATAATGCAAAATGCATCTGAGCTTGTCATGGAGAAAGCTCAGCCTCTGGCAGAAATGGGGATGAAACATTACATCAGAATGTCCTTAGGTGTACATGGAGTTGTACCATTTATGGTTTTAATAAGGGGAATGGTCTGTATTGTACAAGTCTTTTCATAAATAATAACATGTAATTTGTTGTGTAAATCTTGCATTTGCAATAAGTGCTGAGAGTCATTTTTAATCCTTTGGTGATATTATATATATTATAATACAGCATTAATACACTTTTTATATGCATTCTTACTTATTCCACAGATGCCAAGCATATAATCTACATAATGACGTAAAGACAGGGGCAATAAAAATCCAGTTCCCGCACACATAGGCTCTTCTGATTTTTGCTGTGTTTTCTATAGTTTTCTATTTTTAAATTTAAAATCATGTAGCTCCTCTGGCTGCAAAGATAAATTTCATGTTATAAGTTAGCAAATTGGTCTGCTCTTGGCTCTGTAATCAAACAGATGGGAGTCACAGAGCACAAACTGCATTGTAAATATCTGCCATTTATCTTGAAGGCCTGATTTTAACCATTTAAATTCTTACTTTTAAAATCATTTTATCTAAAACCATAACATCTAGTTCTTTTAATTCAAACTTATCTTTAGTGTTGTTAACATGCATGACCATGTACATTTCCAAAGAAAAATGTACAAAACTACATCCCTAAGCTCTCCTAAAGGAATCATGAGCAATAAACAGCATGAGTTTCTAAAGAATATATGCCAGACAGATTAGACTGATATATTTTTATAGGGGTGTCAAGCAATTAAAAAAATTAATTGCGATTAATCGTGCTGTTAAACAATAATGGAATACCATTTATTTAAATATTTTTGAACGTTTTCTACATTTTCAAATATATTGATTTCAGTTACAACACAGAATACAAAGTGTACAGCGCTCACTTTATATTTATTTTTGGTTACAAATATTTGCACTATAAAAAACAAAATAAATAGTATTTTTCAATTCACCTAATACAAGTTCTGTAGCCCAATCTCTTTATCATGAAAGTTGAACTTACAAACATAGAAATATGTACAAAAAAATTTGCATTCAAAAATAAAACAATGTAAAACTTTAGAGCTTACAGGTGAAGTGGAGTTATGTAACAAAAAAACCCCTACGTTTGTAAGTTGCACTTTCACGATAAAGAGATTGCATTACGGTACTTATATGAGGTGAATTGAAAAATACTATTTATTTTGTTTATCATTTTTACAATGCAAATATTTGTTCAAACATAATAATATAAAGTGAGCACTGTACACTTTGTATTATGTGTTGTAATAGAAATCAATATATTTGAAAATGTAGAAAAAAATCCAAAAATATTTAATAAATTTCAATTGGTATTCTATTGTTTAACAATGCGATTAATCGTGATTAATGTTTTTAATTGTGATTAATTTTTGAGTTAATCACATGAGTTAAGTGCGATTAATCAACAGCTCTAATTTTTTGTGATCAAATCCCAATATTTGTGGACAAAAAGAATGCTGCCTATATCTAGATTTAGTCAAGTATTGGTTTGGCTTGGACATGAGCACTGTCAAATACAATAGATTCACTATTCCTATTCTGAGGAATAAGAATAGTGGATTTGTCTCTGACTCCCTTATGCCTCAAAGATCTGTTTTATTATATGCACAGGTTTGGTGGTGTCATTATATATACTTCCTAGATTGTTCCCTTCTCTGTTTAATGGTAACTTGCTGTCCTGCTTATTAGTTTGTTGAATAGACTTCCTTGTTTATTTGGGGGGAAAATGTTTTATTTTTATATTTAAAATCTCAGATCCAAAAGGAAAGTCCTTGGCCGCAAAGATTCTGAAGATGACCGCACCCGCAACCATTCTCCTTCGCCCCCAGTAACACCCACTGGTGCGTCCCCAAATCTAGCTTCCCTCAAGCACGCAGGATCAATTCAGAGAAGCATTCGCAAGAGCAGCACCAGCAATGATAACTTCAAAGCCCTGCTGCTGAAGAAAGGGAGCCGCTCAGACACCAGTTCCCGCATGTCAGCAGCAGAGATGCTGAAGAATACAGATCCGAGGTTCCACCGAACAAAGTCAGACTCTTCCCTTGAGTTTCCCGACAGCCCTGCGAGCTGTTCCCCCAGCAAGAACAAAAGGGCCCAGGAAGAATGGGCCAAGAGTGAAGGCCTGATGCCAAGGAGTATGTCCTTTTCCAGCACTAGGTATGGCAGGTCGCGAACACCACCCTCTGCTGCCAGCAGCAAGTACAACGTCCGGAACCGTATCCAGAGCAGCCCCATGACTGTTATTAGCGAGGGAGATGGGGAAGCAGTCGAACCAACAGAGAGCAGGATCCGTAGGACTTTAAAAGAGCAGCAAGAGAGCCAGCTCAATGTGTTTGACAGCGATGACATAGACATGAATGATTTTCCGTATGCCGAGGAGGCCGGTTCCAATGAGACGAAGGCTCCAACCCACTTAGACTTAATGACTCAACTGGTAAAACCAAATGCTTCAAAGAAGTGTCTAAGCCCTTCAGACGAAAAAAGTTAAGAAGTGAGGACAAAGGCATTTGGTATTAGTCTTTCAGATGGTATATAGAATGAGTAAGCAACAGATCCCAGGAGAAAGCCCAGTCCAGAACAGTTTATTTTGCTGAGTGTTTATTACATGAACTTCATATGTGCATTGAACACTGGAGCACTGATTGCTCTGCAGGGTTGGGTTGGGTAGGGTGGGGCTTGCTTTGAGTAGGTGGTCTGTGACTTTAAAGAAAGTAACAGTTGAATTTTTTCATAAGCCTTAAAAGTCCTGTCTGAGGGAGTTTCCTCAGATCCTTTGGGGTGTGAATTTTTTGATACTTTTTGATTGTGGGAGCAAAATTTAGAGTAAGCCTGAAAAGAAGATGGGAAGCTTCTGTGGTACAAAGGGGCAGTTGCTTTAAGGCATTATATTTCTGAGGCTTGGGAAGTGGATGAGATGCGTGGCCTATTGGAGGTAGCAGGGCTAGCACTGCACAGCTTCTTTTCTGTGCGTGCGCCTGTTAATTTAAGCATGTCGTATTAATGTAAAAAGATTAATAGATTATGAATTGGTGTAGGTACATTTTTCCACAGGAAAATATACACTTTTTAAACCTAATACAGGAGAGTGGGCACAGTTGTAATACAGTACTAGCTGCTGTGCAGCCATAATGACAGTCACACAAACACACTCTCATTTCCAAGTGAATTGCTTACTTGATTGGAAACTGCGAGAACTGAAATAACAGGATGCATATTTATAAAGAGAATGTAAGTGAATAATAGGAAAATGGGAGAGGAATAAGCAATACACTGCCAGATTTGGAAAGTTTCAGGTGTCTGAAATGAAATTAATCACAAAACATGAATTTGAGAGTTTGCACCACTGAGCAGTGGTGGAGCCTTTCCATTTAAATTAAACATGGAGGTTACATTTTGCCAGAAGTTTTTCTTCCATTTATCAAAATGGGAAGATTTCTTATAACTTTCATCACTTGAAATGTCAAATATTTGCTAACTTTTGGTTACCAAAGAGTAAGTTAGTTATTTTCCTTTTTGATTTGCCTGCAGTATTTCTATTTTTAGGAAAATATTTTTAGCAAGGTTTGTTTTATTTTATTGTATATTTTACTGATGGTAATAAAAGTGTTTAATAGTTTTCATTTTTAAAGAAAACAGTTGATTAAAACTGAAACATTGGCTGGAGTTTTTGGTTCGTAGTAGGAAGGAAGCTTTTAATTTTGAATAGGATTTTTGCATCATTTGATGGTTTGTGCAGTTTTTATATTGATTGTAAATAATGGAAGTTGTTAAATACCTTTTGATCTTCCCACTTTAGAATTTATACATTTTTAGACTGCTTTAAGAAGAAACACTCTCTTTGTAGATTATTTATTTTAGTGAAATATGCTTGTAATCCCTTTCTTCAATCCCTTATTTGTTAGTAATGTAAATTTCCGGGGCCTTCACTTAACTCTTCCCTTCAAAAGAGGGGGATGATGACAATGCTGTGACTCTGCTTAAATAAAACAAGACTGCCAATTGCTATCTTGTCTTTTGAATTGATAACATCTGTCAAAAGTTGCAGCCAACATTTTGTGCTCTTATATAGAAAACCTTGCACCTTAACTACTAACATCCAGTTCATATAGCGAAACTTAAACTTTAGTGGCATCTAACAATTTTTGGTGTCTCTTCATCCCATTTTACATATCTTTTGGGACAAACCCAATTGCAATGAATAGACCTGAAGAAATCCTATCTCATCTCCAACCTCCACTACATACGGTTTACTGTATAATTTACTCAGATGTTACTGTTCCTCCTCTCTTCTTTGCTACTGGTCCCAGGGAACTAAAGTTCTTGAAGCAGCAGATGAGGGGTTAAATCAGTGGGAGCCAGTTTGCCCATAATATGGGTTCTGTAGTGCTGTATGTCTAAATCCCTGGAACAATGGAACTGTGTATAGCAAACTTTCTATGCTTCAGATATAAAACTAATTGAGGTAACCAACATTTAAAATAATTGTTAATACTGATCTGAGCTATTTACGGCTATAAAGACGCATTGCAAAAAAAAAAGCACAAGTACTACACATTGAATGAAAGTTGTAATAAAATAAAGGGGAATCACACATGGTTATCATTTTTCTTCCTATGCCAATCAAA
Source organism: Trachemys scripta elegans (assembly GCF_013100865.1). NCBI lineage: Eukaryota > Metazoa > Chordata > Testudines > Emydidae > Trachemys > Trachemys scripta. The sequence goes on from NC_048300.1 coordinate 101,821,144, forward strand.
TATTAAATGTAGAGCTCCACATTTTCATGTAACAATTAGCACTTACATTTTCAAAACGCTACACAAATGTTAACTAATCTCATAACACCATCTTGAGAGGGAGGTAATTAGTCCCATTTTGCAGATGGGAGACTCATGGGCCTGATGCTTCAAGTGTGTGAGTACATGTAGGAACTGAGTTCAGTGTGGTCTATTCACACCTGTGGTTTCAGGATCAGGCTCTAAGACAAGTGCCCAAGCCACGTAGCAAGTGGCAGATCTGGTATATAAATAAGAACATCAGAGTTTCTGATTTCCAGCCCTGTGTTCAGTCACAGCTCCATAGTTAAGGTTGAGTGGAATTTTGCATTTATATAAGAAATAGTATTGTAAGAGTAGAATAAAACAATGTGACAATCCAGGGCTGTAAACAACAGGAAGAGGATGGAATGGCAGATCAGTAGTGTGTGTAGAAACCGGTGATGATAAAATTAATATTCTATCTCAAATGGACAGTAAAAATGTTAGAGGCATGTGGAGAGTCTGCCATATGAAGAAAAATTGAAAGGACTTGGACTATTCTATTTAGAAAGATGATGAATGAGAGCTATGAGGTACACAAAATAATGAACGATACAGAGAAGGTCAACTGGGTGCCCTATGCACAAGGGATGTCTTTGATGAAAATGAAAGGCAATGCATTTAAAATTGTTAAAAAGAAATACATTAATACCACACATTATTACCTTGTGGCAATGTGTTCTAAAGGTTATCTGAGGCCAAGAGCTAGCCAAATGTTTTAATTCTGCTAAATGAGACAAGCCAATTAAATGTATTAGGATTTTTTTAAAGAATGGTTTAGACAACCATCAGGTGATACAGGTGGGGGAAACACTTCCCCATGGGAGGTTATTCACTAATTGCCCATCACTGGGTTACTTGCCCCTTCTTCTCAGCCTCTGGTGTTGGCCACTGTCAGAGACAGGGTACCAGACTAGATGGACCCATCGGTCCAATCTGATATGGCAGTTCTTATGTCTCAAATAGTAATACATAGCTCTCCTATATCATTAGATTGGATGGTTTGGAAAGGCAGAGGCTTGTTTGGTTGTGTTGTGTTTGAGTGAGTTGGTTGTGACCTTTTGAAACAAACTTATTTATGTGAATGCAGTAATCTCTCTTCTTTCCGTGGCTAAGACTTGAGTAGAAAGAACCATTTCAATGCTAAATTTATCCTTCAGATTTTCCTATTCTCTTTTTAGTCCTTTGTGTTGCAAATATTAGCATTTTCTGTTTTAAAAACTTGATTTCCTTCAATCTGTTACCTATGCAACAAAGTAAATATTTGCAATGCATTTTGACAAACAAAAATAACATATGACAATATGATTTATCAAAACAGATTCAATACCCAATTCCACTGTTCGGAGGTATTTAATTCAGAACTAGAAAAGGCAGAAATCAATGAATCAGGTGGTTGCTATAGGTACACATTTCATTCAATGTAAGGCTTATATAGTAAAATACGTACTAATCAGATTATAGACGTCTTTATTCCAAGTAGTGCCTCTGGAATCTGGTGATGTCCTCTGTCTTCAGTCACTGTACCTCCTCAGTCAGTGATCTGTACTGAATTTTCTAATATGTACCCAAGTACTCCTCAGCAGCGTATTCTTAGGCCAGGTCTAATTTTGTCAACATAGTAATGTTGATTATGGTTCTTTTACATATGTATGCTAGCATTTTCTTTCACTAACCAAACTGGTTGAAGCTACACCAGCAAAAGTACATTTTTGCCTGTATAAGCTCTGTCTGCATTAGGAGGATTTTGGTGATATAGCTCTATTGCTACAACTTTTGAAATGTAGACTAGGCCTTAGAAAATCTCCACTAAACATATCCAGGGACTTTGAGGGGAGAAAATGCAACCCTCGACCCTATGCAACTAAACAAAGATTTTCGTCCAAATCCTTCATTTAGTGTTACTGTTGGAAGGCTTGTTTGCATATCCTCCAAGTAGTTGTTTGACTGTTGATGCACGTGAGAAATGATTATTGAATCTACTTAGCTATGAGATGGTTTTCAGTTTTCCTCTTCTTTGCTCACTTGCTTTTCAATTCCATTGAGTATTCTCTTTAACTAATTTTATACTTCCTTAGCTCTGAGAACAGTATCTCTGTATTGGATCTTGAGCATATATATTCTACAGCACATGAGCACAGTGAGACCAAGAGCAAAATGCAATCTGAGTCCACAACATTTATTTATAATTAAGGCTAAGTTTTTGTCAGGGATATTTTTAGTAAAAGTCATGGACAGGGCACAGGAAATAAACAAAAATTCACTGCAGCCTGTGACCTGTCCCCGACTTTCACTAAAAATATCCCTGACAAAAGGGTAGGTGGGTTCAGCACCCACTGCTGCTGAGGCTCCCGGGTCACACACGGATGCGGTGTGTGGGAGCTCTGGGCTCCCCCTACCCCTGGGACTGGGCTGCTGTGGGGTCCTCTCGCCCCAGGCAGCAGGGTCTCCCAGCCGCTGGCCATGGGTGCAGCTGGCCAGCTGTAGGGAGTCCCCACTACCCACCACATCTGGGCAGCTGCAGGGTCCCATCCCCCCCCACCAGGTTGGGGGTTGGGAGCTGCAAGGGCGGGCCTGGCTAGGAACTCCAGCCCCAGGACAGAAAATGTCAGGGAGGTCAATGGAAGTTACAGATTCCATGACCTCTGTGACATAATCATAGCCTTATTTATAACATATACAAAACTGACACGATCCTTTTCAAACAGAGTACGGATCCTCTGCTCCAATAAGCTTACCATCTAGGCAAGATGAAGACTAATCAAGGGCCAATAGCTCAGATTCAGAAGGAGGTGGAGGTTATTGGTTATGAGAAGTTAGGAAAGGATTTCTGGAATATGTGGATTTGAAGGAGGGGAGACTGTGTTTGACAGACAAGAGTGTAGACTGTTCCAAGCATAGGGAGCGTGTGAGATAAGGCACAGAGCCTAAAGTGGCAGGAGAGGTGAAGAATTACAGAGTATTGAGGGAAAACAGAGAATAAAAGGGGAGGAAATGAGAGCAAGATGTAAATGCATGACCCTGAAGACGACTATAAGAAGCTTGAATTTAATACAGTAAGAGACAGGAAGCCAATGTGTGGATTATAGGAATGCTGCAGTCAGAGCAGTAGCAAAGGAAAATTCTTTTAGCAGCAGGGTTTTTCTGGACTGCAGGGGGAAGAGCAAGGAGGCCAGAAGGAGAAAGGTAGTTAAGGCCAAAGTTGGTGAAGGCATGGGAATCAGTTTTAGAAGAGAGGAAAGGGCAGATTCTGGTGATATTAAAAGAGAAGAAATGACAGGATGTAGTGAGATGAGATATGATGAGTCAGGGAGGAGAGAGAAGTCAAAGATGACATGGTTATGAACTTGAGATACAGGTAGGATAGTGGAGTTGTTAATCATGGAAAGAAGGCGTTGGAGAGGAGCAAGGATGGAAGTGCACTTTTGGAAAGAGTGCATTTGTGATGGGACAGAGGAATGAAGAAATGCTATATAGGCAACTTGAGATTCAATGATGTGTGGAGGGAAAGAGCAGAAGCTAGATGGGAGGAGAGGAGATCAAGGATGAAGTTGAAGAGGGATGTAGATGCAGCCTGACTAGATACTGCACTCAGTATATGGAGGCAAGATAGAGTGAAGGTAGAATCAAATTTTCTCCACCTTTCTCCCCCAAGATGGGAAGGGGAGGGGAGGGAAACAAAAGTATGCTTCAAAGCACAAAGGAAGGGGAGGGTGAAGAGAGAGCTATTAGAAATAAAGGAGAGAATCAAAAGAAGTTTTGGGTGTAGGAACATATCGAAAGGACAAATTGAGGGGTTAGGAGCAGATAGAAGGGAGACCTCAGACTTGGAAACTGCTACAGAGGAGGAGAGGAAGGAAAGAGTTTGACACTATTAGGAAAATGCATTCCATGGCAACCTGCATGTAGCTGTAAGATGAAGACAAAACTAACTAGCAGAAACCTTCTTTTGCTTGAGGCAAACAATTTAGACTCATCTCTGAAGGAGGAGAAGTGTAGGCAAATATTATGGTGGTTTACATTTTCCTAATGATAAAATGAATAAGAAAGTCAGAGTCACTTAGCTCCTCTTCCCTGCCTGCTTATATGTCTGTCTCTTGTAAGGCAGACACAACCTGCCCATTTTTTATAATTAGAAGTTGGAAGTCCCTTCACGCTGCTTGTCATGCTAACTTAATGAATAGATACCACTAATTAATTCCCTTCCTTGAAAGAGGCAAGATTTCCTGCCAAGCCCCAACTGTAGGCCTTGTCTATTCCAGTTTGACTAAATTAATAATTAAACCAGTGCAAACCCTCTAATGTAGATTCACAGAGACCAGTTTGACCATCCCTTAAATCAGTTTAGCTTGACTGATTTAAAATCAATTTATTAAACCTGTGCAACTTTTCCTGTTTAGATAAGGTTTTACCCTTGTAAGTTTTCCAAATTCCTTTAACCATCAACCCACATGGATTTATAGATAGAGGACCACTTCCCAAACCTCTAAAATATATGGAGTAGCCATTTATGATGTCATCAGGACAACAGTAGTGGGCAAAAGTTAATCCCTCCATGTTCCACCGATTTTCCACCTGAAAAAATATGGATTGAGCAGACATCAATGGCCCCTCACACACAACCAACATAAGGGGTATCCTGGTGGTGGCGACTGTACTCCTCAACACTGTTTTGAGTGAAGATAGGCTATTCTGTCCATGCGTAACATAACTGTGTAGTGAACATGCATGTCTTCTCTGGTATGCTTTGGATAACGCAAGCTTCTGCAGAGCCATCTTTTGCAGGACCGCCACTTACTTCTTTAACATAAGTTAGTGCCTCATCCCATCTATTTACAAATTTTAAAACTATCTAATTACATAAGATTATTAAAACACAACACAAAACTTTAACTAAAACCCAATTAAGATTGCTGTGTAGCAATGTACTTAACTATTCTGTCCTTTTACATAACTGAAGCACTTACAAAAGACTTGAATAGTTGAAGCATTTTATGTCTGTCTGCCCACGTTATACTTTATAAAACTTATTTGTTTATGAAGCGCCTGTTTCATCGTCATACAACCTTAACTTTGATCCAAAATTAACAGTGTTCTTTCATTGTCAATACAGCAAATTCTTCTGAGACAAACAGGATAAGTCTCTTAGTTCCATCATTTTAAGAGCACTATTAACACTAGATCATATTGGACCTTAAAAAAGGATACCGGGTGTGGAACATGATAGTGGCCATTCTGGGAACTGTGCCAGCTGACTTGGGGCAAGGGGCTGATTAATTGCAGTGCAGATGTTCGGGCTTGGACTGCAGCCTGCGCCCTACAACCCTCAGAGGTGGGAGGGTCCCAGACCTCGGACTGCAGCCCAAGCCCAAACACCTACCTCACTATTAAACAGCCCCAAGTCAGCTCGGAGAGTTCAAGACCCACGAGCCTGAGTCAGTTGACATGGGCAAGCCACAGGTATCGAATTTCAGTGTAGACATACCCTTTACGTTAAGAACCTGAATTAATATATGCTGAACAAAGATGATGGTAAAGGTCAAAGTGTCAGGTAATTTATTGCTCTGAAGGAGAGTACATTTTCTAGCACTCCATTATGCAATAAGTACATTTCATTCTCACAAATTACTTAGGCACTTTGTTGATAAACATTCCAATTACTTTTTTTTTAAACAACCTTTTGGGGCCAATCTCCAGTGAAATCAATGGCAAAATTCCATTAGTTTCAGTGGGAGATAAGGGCCTTTACCAGCAAATTCCAATCTATATAGATAATATCCCACCATATAGTTCCGTTCCTCTCTAATGTAATACCCTATTGAACCAGACTTTAGAACTGTATTAGACAGCAGAAATCCTAACTACTGTAGAACCAAGATAGGAAAATAAATCCAGCAAAAGATATAGGTTTAAAAAGTATGTACTTACAAATTAGATCTAAAAGTTATACCTCAGATTAATTTTTGTCTGTGGCAATAATAATTTTAGGAACATTAAAAAGCTCAGGAAACTCAAATTTAAATTGGAAAAAAAAAACTTATCGCAAACAAGAAGTGAAACAAAATAGGCTTATCTGATCTTCTCGCTGCAAAAAAATAATGGAGCTGCAGCAATCCCTTGCTATTATTTTCTGTTGTCTCCTGACCAATCCCCTTTTCTGCCATGGTCTCTTCATTGTCAGTCTAATATAGATTGTAAACTCCTCAAGACAGAACTTAAGGCTTCTAATATGCTTGGAAAGGACCCTGTACAAGCATGGTTTTAAACAAATATATCTTATTTTACTGTAAGTGAAATTAACTTCTGGAACAGTGATTGGTTTTTTAAAATGTGAGAGCATGAAGATTCTGGGGTTAGAGGGAGCTTCTAGTTCCATGCAGCTACTTTTTATGTCAATTTAGAATCTCCTAAAACAGGAGATTGCAACAATGTGCTGACTTAAGGATGGTGAATTGCCTTGCGTACTTTTGCTAATTTGGACTGATAATATAGTCAAAGGATAAAAGCTTTTAAATGCATCAGTAGTTACCATGAAAGTATATATCAGTCCTAGTGTAAAAAGCAAAGGTAACAATTGATATTACTTGAATATACTAACACTGGATATACAAGTGCCTGGACTAGTACCATAAAACAAACAATGTATTTCAAAAGGCAAATATTGGAGGCTTTGAGGCTAAAAATAACCAAACTATTACTATCAAGGTGTGGGTATGTTGTATCACTATCTATACTCTAGCAAGTGTAAAGCTGTTACCATATGATGGCTGTTCAGTGGCCAACAAGAAATGCGTAAGTGGTCTTGGCTGAACTTGCAGTGTAGAAACGTCCACGATTCACAGGTGCCAACATAATAATTCTCAATACCAGGCATCCTTACTGGCAGACTTGGCATAGAGGCCCAGGATTAAATAGACAGGGGGATTAGTCAGGCATTGGCAGGGTAGTACAGAGTAGTTTGCCCTGCACTGGGACGAGATGACTTGCTGTCCTTGCTGCTACCAATACAGCAACTATCATAAACAACATATTAAGGTTTATAAAAATGGACTGTCAGTCCAGTGCTGGCACACTATATGCTATCAAAGTTCAAACTCAGCTGCTCCAGGCAATAGCCTACTAGATAATACTTAGTCCTGCCTTGAGTGCAGGGGACTGGACTAGATGACCTCTCGAGGTCCCTTCCAGTCCTATGATTCTATGATAGTGCTAAAGTTCTGTTAGCACTGAAATAGTTAATATTGATATTTAAACTAACAGGAGTACTTGTGGCACCTTAGAGACTAAAATTTATTAGAGCATAAGCTTTCGTGGACTACAGCCCACTTCTTCGGATGCATATAGAGTGGAATAAATATTTATGCCACAAGTACTCCTGTTCTTTTTGCGGATACAGACTAACATGGCTGCTACTCTGAAACCTGATATTTAAACTGTCATCTTTGAGGTAACAGCCCACTGAGATGACTGAGGCCATTCAAACCTCAGTTGTTGTTTTTCTGCTGGTTGCAAAGACACTAAGTTCTTGTTTTCTACACAACCACTGCAGATACAGACTTTTTTTTTTTTTTTTTAATAAAAGCTTATTGTGGAGCCCTGCTCTGTGGTGAGAGATCGGATTTGCAGTAAAGAGTGTGGCCACAGAAAACATAGGAAGAGTTCCTTGTGTTATACTGTAGCAACCTCTCTAAGTGTGTGCTAGATGGATTTTAAGGGGAGGGAAATAGGGAACATGGTGTGAAGTGGAAGGAAAACGGAAAATTTCATGGCTTTCTACTCTAACTGAAAGTGTAACCAGAATGGGGAAAACTGTAGTGTCATTCTAGAAGAGGCACATTTGAAATCTGACAGATTATAATCTGTCTAGATGTTAAAAAAAAGTACTTACAATTCCCAGGCAAAAAAAAAGTGTCTGAATAAACAACTTCTGTCTCTCAAAGCATTTTGTTTCCTATTTTTGATTGCTGGGGTTTCCATTTCTCTTGATAAGCCACACCTCATTGTGTCTATTAAGCAATTTAAAAGGGCTGTCATAGCCAGCAGTATAATAGACCTTTTCATCAAACACTTTCCCATCCCGCTTCAAACTTTCTGCTAGTGTCAGTAGTTCTTCTTGGTTCTTTGTGGCACTGGAATATCCTCCAAAGGACCTGTCAATAATAATAAACAGCACGAGAACATGAAGAAATCTTATTACTGATAAATCTAAGCTTGTTCTCTATACTGCTCGTCTAAATCCAGCATGGGTCAGCAGTGATCTTTGAAACCATATAGTTCAACCCTTTCAGGGACTGTTCCCTACAGCCTGTTTTCTAGTACTTTGTCCAGTTCCGTTTGTTTCAAATGATGAAGCTTCTGCAACTTCCTTTAAGATAATTTCACAGTAACAGACTTTACCAATGGGAAAATGGGGTATCTTCAGGCCTGTATGAGAGCTGTTCTGCTTGGTGCAAAACTAGTAAAATCTATGACCACATGCCTTGCTTTGCACTTGTAAAGAATGTTGTCTTGATGTCCTGAGAGTGCCACTCTGAAAAGCAAAATTCCAAGGAATGTGGTTTGAACACCCTGGATTAATGGTCAAGAACAGAGATGGATAGATGGGACACTTTCCCCAGCACTCATTTAGATTTTCTTTTTCAGTAGTTTGTAACTATGGAAAAATACTACCTGAAGCTTACATGGAAATTGAAGTTAGTTACTTTATGCTTGAAAGTTAACTTTGTCTAAGAACAACTTGTTTTGGTTTAGATTTGGCAGTGGGGAAATTCATCAATTAACATTTTGCTGTATACTTGAACATATATTCTTAACTGTTTTAAAAGTACAGTGTTTTTTCCAATCCCTTGTCTTTCATGATGTTTTCATTAATATACAGTAAAATATAAATGATTTTAAAAAAATGCAAGATCATCTCCCTCTAGGGATGTTCAACAAAATATTTTCAGGACATGTGACTTCTGTATACTAATTATACTTACTGGGCTCATGTGAAAAAGGTATGAGGATACAGAGATTTGGATTGAATTACAGGCTAGTACAGTGGTCCCCAAACTGTGCGGCATGTCATGGAGGAACGTTTGGGGGGGGGGCAGAGTGCAGGGGGGGGGTCCTGGGCCAATCCCCATGTGGGGGTAGGGAGGAAGCGCCTCCCAGCTCTGCTTCAGCCCTGTCCCCATTTGCAGCCTTAGCTCCCGGCTGCAGCTCCATATCTGGCCACAGATCCCACTGTGGCCCAGCATGGGGCTCTGCTCCCAGCCCCAGCCTCACTCCCAGCTGTGGTCCGCTCCCGGCCCCAGCCTTGCTCCTAGCCTTGACCCCTAGCTGCAGCTCCATTCCTGGCCCTGCTCCCGGCCTCAGACCTACCTCCAGCTGCGGCCCCAGCCTCGGCTCCCTTACTCCTGTCTGTGCCCCACTCCCAGCTCCTGGGGAGTGGGGGTGGACAAGGGTATGGGGGGGCACGACCATGAAAAGTTTGGGGACCCCGTTGCTAGTATAAAGTAAATTACTCATTCAATAAAGCATGTGCATGCACCATGTTATTCATCAACTGACTGCCACAAGGGGGCAGCCACAGTTTAGCTGAAGAATATCACACTGAGTTGCTGTATTTTTACAAAAAGTGTCAGGACTACCTCTTTTGAGAACTAAAAACATTTTTGATCATGTATAAGCTGCCTTGTGCACACAGATTTATTATCTGTACTTTGCAGAGTTGCAATAGTTAGTTAATACATACCTGACAAACACAATCATTTCTGGTCTGTTTTCAATTAAAATATCTGACTCTGATGGCTTAGGTGGATCAGCTTGATGATCAGATGGTATATAAAAAGAGACTGTAATAGTGGACTCGCAGAATGGGCCTGCACCAGGTTCCACATGGCATGTTACTGGAGCTGTCATCTCTATCTTCATCCCTATCAGAGGCAAATAAGCAACAGTTCACTGCTCTGTCACAAATCTCAGGTCAAATAATGTAGTGTGTCAAGAAAGAGAGCACATTGGTGGCTTTATCAAAGGTTGCCTTTGATTTATATTTAATAAAAGGTAGTTTTAATTCATATGTGTTTCTTCTATTGTTGCATTGTATTTGGATTATCTTGTCTGCCTGTAACAATTCTTAAAGAAAATGCATAATGGCAAATTTCTGCTCGTATGCAGCAGATCCCTTTGTTTCGATTGTTAACATTCCACTACCACAGACCAAACCTCTTAAGCCTTGTCTACACTTGCAGCAGCATGTAGGGTACATACAGCTAACTGCCGCATTCCCAATGTGAAAGGCTCTGGCAGAGGGAAGGCAGCAGTGAAAGGCTCCTGCACCTTTCTCCACTGCCTCCCTCTGCCAGATCCTTTCCCCACTGCTGGAGCCTGTCTCTGGGGCAGGGAAAAGCTCTGGCAGTGGCGAGGCAGCAGGACCTACACTGCTAAAAACAGCAGTGTATACAGGGGAGGCACTGCTTGGGTGTGCAGAGAACCATATAGGGTACATAGACTAAGGCTTTTGGTGCGTATATACTCACCTAAGCAGTGCCTCACCGCCTACACTGCTATTTAAACCTGACTGGGGGTTGTGCAACGTCTATACATGCTGCTGAATGTCTACACTGCAGCTGGAAGCAAACCTCCGGCCCAGGCAAACACTTGAGCTACCATACCAGAAATAATTGTGTCGACGTTGTGGCTCTGGTGCAGGCTTGGGTCCCCCTAGGCTTGAGCTCAGTCCATGTGACCCCAGGAGCCACAATGTCCACACAGTTATTTTTAGCAGGCTAGTGTCAGCCTCTCTATCCAGGCTGGGAGGCTCGCACCCAGCAGCAGTGTATATATACCCATAGTCTTGGACTATTCAGTACTTGCTATCAAGAGGTTATCGTGCAGACAGCTTTTTTTAAAAAAAACCTCAAAATTGAAAAAAAAATTATGCAGTACAAAACCACAATGAAGCCTAACTTTTTTTTTCAGACCACAATCAAGTAGTTTTAGGTTCAAAGTTTATTAACTTAAAATTAGCTCATAATTTGGTAGGAAATGCCCTGTGCACTCTGGCTGTTTTATAAAAATCAACTGCAGCTGCCCTAAAAGTGAGCACCATCAGATATATCTGACTTTTGTATAGGTTCTGGGCTGCAGAGCAAAATAATTTGTAACTGTGTATCAAAAATAAACTATATGTCAATCACTGATGAATACCCCAAAATAACAGTGGGGAAGAGGAACATTCAGCACATCAGTGGTTTCAAACTAATTTCCAGGTTCTAAAGTCACATAAGCAGCTCCCATAGCTTTGATGTATCAATATGCAGTGGGCTGGAAGACTTCAGCATCTGCTGAAACCAGCCTACTAGAGAGGAGGGGTTTAGCTATTTTGGTTTCAGTTATAAAGGCCTGGTTGTGGGGAGTTTCTCCAGGGGATATAGGAGTTTTGAGAAATATCATTGTGATGAGGTGCCCCTCCCCAGGGCAGAAGGGGTTGAAATGGCTAGGCAGGCCAATTAACTGCCCAGGCTGCACCTGAAGGAGACAGGGAGCAGGCCACTCATTGGAAATGGGCTCAGCTGGGCAGGAACAGGAGGGGCCTGTATAAAGCCCAAGAGCTGTGAGCAGCAAAGGGCTTGTAAGGCAGTAGTCTACTATCATTCCTGGGAGGAGGGCAGGTAAACCCAGAAAGAGGGGGAAACAGCAGCTACGGATGGGACTGTACAGATCTTGGCTTTTGTTATAGGGTCCCTGGGCTTGAACCCAATGTAGAGAGTAGGACAGGGTTTTCCTACCAGCCACTGTGAAGTCACTACTTGGAGATGACAGCTAGTCTGGAAGGATTTTAAATTGCCCAGAACGGGAGGGCCTTAGTGACCTGGCTGAAGGACCAACCCATGAACAGAAAGCTGCAGCTTCAGGAGTCACAGGGGCTGCAGGATGAAAGAAACCAGGCAGAGACAGGGCCAGCACTTGGCAAGAGGTAATAACCAGGAGGAGATGCCACTAGCAGTGAGTACACTTTGTGATTATCACCTTATATTTTCAAGAAAGACACTTACCTTCCTCTACCTTGGCCCCTCTTCTAGTGGAACACTGTGGGTATTGTGAATGGCATGATAAGTGGATTTGAAAGGGCTTTTGAAGTGGAGGAGTGGGGAAGAAGATAGGGTAAATTTAGAAGCATTAATGTGCTGAATGCTTCTCTTCCCTGCTATTAGGAGAATTCAGGGTGTAAGGGTGGGGTTTTTTTGTTTGTTTTTTTATTTGTTTAAAGCCATAAGCTTGTCTCCTCTCAGCTATCCTGACTTATAAAAGGACAAACTACTATGTTGGCTTTTATGCCTTAGGACAGTGGTTCCAAAACTCTTGTATTGATGACCTCTTTTACACAACAAGCTTCTGAGTGCAACCCCCCCCCCCCTTATAAATTAAAAACACATTTTAAGCAGCTTGCTATACAAAAAAGGACAAATGATCAAGACCGAATAGAGGGAGAGTAATTGGGATTTACTACTAACACTTTTACTCAGAATTATCCAATAATGCTAACAAATATTTTTTTGAAAAAATTACAATTGTTAGTGCCTGTGATGGGGTGTCTACCCTACACAAGGCCTGAAGAGGTAAGACAGGCCAATTAACTTTATTAGGCTGCACCTGGAAGGAAGCCAGGGACTGATGATGACTAATAGCTGATGAAGCCCAGTTGGGGGAGGAGCTGTGCTAGGCTTATAAAGAGGGGAAGCTGATAGTCAGAGATAGCTAGAAGGAGGAGCTCTGCAGTCACTGTCTAAAGAAGGGTGTTGGCAAGAGATAGAGGCAGCTTAGGGAGACATTTAAACCTAGGATCCTGCCATGGACTACAGAATCTGAACAGACTGCGGGGTGGGGTGAAGTAGCTGCAGAGCGAGGGGAAGTAAACTAGGAACGAGTCCAGGGAAATAGCAACAAGGTCAGAGCATGAGTGGACCATGGCTGCTAGGCAGAGGATCCCTGGGCCTGAACCTGGAGCAGTGGTTATGCCTGGGTTCTCCTGCTGGCCACTGGGAAAGTGGCACTTACTGGGCAGTGGATCAGAAGACTGAGACAGTTTGTCCAGTGCATCTTTGTTACCTTGGAAGGGAAGGAGAAGACTACAGTAACCTGGCCAGAGGGCTAAGTCCCCAAGAAGTAATCTGTTTCTACTGAGACACCATAGGGCGAGCAAACAAAAGGGGTATCAGACCAGGCAGAGCTAATCCCCAGACTCTACCACAAGGAGGTGCTCAGTGATAAGCAAACCTCATGAAAGGGCATAAGTTTAAAATGCTTTGTCACTTGTTTACTTTTTCAATAGCTTAAAATACAAAGATTCAGCCATCAATCAATTAGAAGCCAAGCTTATAAGAGATGGGAGCCTCTGGTAGTATTAAGGATATTTAGTATTTGATCTATTCCAGCTGCCATATTTAAATACATTAACACAGTGTCTTCCTTATTCCTAAATTGCAATAAGCATCAGCATTTACATGGGCTTTATTAAATCTCTCTTTGTAGTGGGTATAGGAAAAGTTAAAGTGTTTCCTAAAGTGTACAGTGTGCATCCACCTGGGTGGAGTGAGGGACTGTTTGCAAGATGGGTAAGGAGAAAGACCAACTGTCCTCCGGAGTCTTTTAAAAAACACACACAACCTCACTGTTATCACTTTCAAAACTAGAGTGTTTCTTAGTTAACTAATACAGAGAGTAATCCAGGAGTCTGCACAGAGCCTGAAACAGTGGCTGCTAACACAGGTGCTACTTTAATTGTTCATATTAACTATTTCACTGCTCAAAGCAGACAGAAGATCTACACCATAATCATTAGCATTCCCCAAGTCAGGTGTGAAAGGAGCACAAAAGACTAGTGGAGATGTGGGAGATGTATGGATTAAGAAATGTGCCATCGCATAGTAGGGTTCCTTAGTGACGGGACTGGCTTTCTTTTCCTGAAAGAGGGCTCAGCTTTCAAAAGTTTAGAAACACTGAATTATTGAAAAGTATAGTCCAGAGCATCTTACCTTTCTCATTCTTGCCCTGAATATAGTTAAAGAGCTTCATGAAGCCAGTGCTGACAGCTGAATCATAGTCCATTGATTTAACAGAAGTGGCAACCCATTTAGCTGGTTCATACTGCCGGACTTCATAATCTGAAGCCTATAAACAACCAGAAAAAACAAAACTATCAAGAATAGTGCTTCACATGGGCATCAGAGCATAAGTGATTAGGCCTTCATAGAAACCCAACTTCACTTTTACAACATAGGCTTAGCACTGATATTTCTTTCCTTATCTAATTAACTTTTTTAAAGGGGGAGGAGTATTAACCAGCCTGACATTGCTGGAGAAAATTATTAGGTACTAGATAGTAGGAAGAGAGCCCAATTATTGCTCAAAGCTTGGAACAGTGTTGCAGGTCAAAACATGAAGTTTTTATATATTTTTTTTTTAAGTCAGGAAATATATGCAAGTTTTTCTGTGTTGATTTATCCAAGTTGCACATTACAGTAATGTGCAAGAACACAAAGGGAATAAAGCAGTGATTCTCAAACTGGGATTGCCGCTTGTGTAGGGTAAGCCCCTGGCAGGCTGGGCGGTTTAGTTTGCCTACCCTGTCCGCAGGTCTGGCCCATCGCAGCTCCCACTGGCCGCAGTTCACTGCTCTGCGACAATGGGAGCTGCTGGAAGCGGCGCAGGCCGAGGGACGTACTGGCCGCTGCCGCCTCCAGCAGCTCCCATTGGCCTGCAGTGGTGAGCCGCGATTGGCCAGACCTGCGGACGGGGCAGGTAAACAAACCAGCCCGGCCCACCAGGGGCTTTCCCTACACAAGCGGCGACCCCAGTTTGAGAAACACTGGAATCAAGCAGGGGTTCTCAAACTTTTGTACTGGTGACCCTTTTCACATAGCAAGCTTCTGTGTGAGACTTTCTCTTTTCTCTTCTTCCCCTCTCCCCCGCCCCATTAAAAACACTTTTTAAAATATATTTTACACCATAAATGCTGGAGGCAAAGCAGGGTTTAGGGTGGAGGCTGACAGCTCGCGATCCCCCATGTAATAACCTCATGACCCCCAGTTTGAGAACCTCTGGAATAAAGCTTATTTACTATTATAACTAAAACCCAAGATTACCATAATTTTAATCTTCCTTTATTTTAGTTTGACAGCACTTTGTGAAGAAAAATAAAGAATAAATTCCCCTGGTGGTTTGTGTGGGGCTGTGACTCAGTCAAAGAAGAAAAATTATTTAAAAAAAAATAGTACTGTAAAGTCACAACCTGAAACTTCTAACTTAAAGGAACACCACCATTTAAAAAAAAAAAGTAATGTAGTCTAGTGTGCCATGTGAGTAAAGTCAAAGAAACAGTATGAGGCTAATCTTTTTTTTTTGGGGGGGGGGGGAAGAATTCACTTACAGATACAATTAACATATTGGATCAGAAATTCAAATTTTTTTTTTTTTGTGACCCACATCTTACGATAGTACCTCTCGTGGCTCACTTCCCCTCATAAATACCTGGACCACCTCTGATCTGTGACAACTGCAATGATTACTTATATTCCAAATTAACCTCTATTTGACATAATGCTTTTTGCTATTAATCAGCCAGTCCACTGTGACAGCCATAGTTTTCAGTGGACGACACATTAGTTTGACAGTCTCTGCCTTACACTATTAATGTGGTTTCAGAGTAGCAGCCGTGTTAGTCTGTATCTGCAAAAAGAACAGGAGTACTTGTGGCACCTTAGAGACTAACTTAGAGGTTCTCAGAGCTTGTACAGAAGAACAGTTAGTGCATGGCAGGTGGGGCTGTAAAACTACCTTGCACTAGCTTGCTATGTGCTAACTTTGTGCTAACTCATTGTCTGTGCGGACCCTGCTGCTGCACACCAAAAACACCCTAGTATGCTTTGATCTACACTGACCTACTCATGTTTCATAGCAATGTGCACTAGGGAACTTCTAATGCACAGCAAGAGGGTTCACATGGACACTTAGTGCCTGGTATGCTACTGCAAAGCAGATTTACATGCCAGTCTGCTGTGCACTAACTTCATCTTCTAGACAAGTTTTCAGACATTACAATAATGGGAAACAATACAAGTACTTAGATGCTGTATATTTTTGTTGACCAAACTGCAACACAAAATATAAACTCCCCAATTTCATCTTTTCCAACTCTAGTTAGCAAAAGGTTGTCACAGCGGGATTGCAAATCCAGAGTAAAGGAAGTGTAAACCAACTATTTTATTTGCCTTTACAAGAATTCCATAGAAGTAGGTCTACTGATTTTTAGGTTTAGGAAACCTCTGTTTACACAATTTTGATTATAACCCTAAATCAACCTGTGTACTTAATGTGGCTACAGCAACCTTAAGTTTTGCATTTATGTACATTTTATTTTAAATGTACAAGATTGTTACCTTTAGATTAGTTTTCTGTATCTTATTTGATCCTAGGGGAATAGCTAGCTCGTCCGGACACCATGGAGAGTATTTGTTTCCACCTGCAAGTGGAGCCATGCAAACCAACACCTCAGAACTATAGCATTGCATAAAAAAATTGTTATGCAAGTCACCATGTCCTAGCTACTGTAAAAACCTACTTACTACACTATGGTATCTTGTACCTCTCTAGTGAGCAGGAAATAACTAAAATTCCTTTCCAAGTTGACTTCTGCATGCCCCCATTGCCCCCCACTTTCCACAATGATTCTCCCAAGCTGAAGATAAGCCATTTAGCCCATTATGATCTGCTTGTCTCATCTTTTATATAACACAGCTCACAGAACGTCAACTGTTCTAGCAACTTGAAGTCCTGCAGTTTGATTTTTATTGTTTTAATCAAACTTATTTCCCCTGCTCTCTGAAGCACTAGGGCTAAAGTGTTTCAACTCAAGCTCCCTGCCATGCCCCCTCGTTTGCTGAGACTTAAGCCTGACATTTTTTGACCAGAAAGGAAGGCAGATAAAATGAGTGAGCAAGGGGGTGTTCTAGCCCAGGCAGCAGGGGTCCCTCTCTCCTTGTTGCTACGAGGAATTTCACCTGGCTTGGTACCGCTGTCCACTTGGGCAGCTCCAGCCCGGAGGCGAGAGCTTGTTTGTTGGGCTTCAGCATCCTGGGGAAATTAAAGCAGAGCGAAGTTAGTAGGGCGTCCTCTAGCCCCACCCCCCTGGAGCCCCACCCGCAGTGGGGCACTCAGCCCCCTGTGCACCTCACCCACCCAGCCACAGTGGGAGGGCTGGGGTTAGCCCAGCATCTCTTCTCTTCCCCCACCATCCCGGGGGCCGGGCCGGGCCAGCACCGTCTCTCTGCCTCAGCAGCTTCCACCCAAATGCGCCGCCCTGTCCTTCCCCAGCGAGCTCCCCTAGGGAAGCACAAACCTCCGTGTGTCGGAGCCTGCCAGCTGCCTGTGGGCGGGTCACGCGGCGAGGTTTCATAACTCCTGGAGGCTGGGCACAGCGGGAATCGGCCCCTTGCCCCAGCATGCTGCCCCAGCCCCCTCCCCCTGCTACGGGAAGGCGGCGCAATTCGCCCGTCCCTGCTGTGCAAGCGGCTAGAAGCTCCGGGACCGGCTCCGAACGGCCCTTCCCTCAGCGATGCGCACTGCGCCGCCCGGGGGCTTGCACGGGAGACACTCCCGGGGGCTCCAGCCGCTTCCTGCCCCCGCTTTTCCAGGCAGCCCTGAGCGCGGTGGCTCGGAGTTATGCAAGCTCCGGCCTGCACGGGGATAAGCCGGGTGGGTGGATCCAAGGGCCGGGCCAAACGGAGTGGAGGTGGCGGTGCGAGCCTGCTGTATCCCTCCCCGCGGGGCCGTGCAGCACCTGCCAGTCACTGGGCACGTTATGAAGGGGGGGGGGGGCGCTGTAAAGGAGTCTGACTCGTACAGCAAAATCCCCCCTCGCTGCAGCAGGGCGAGAGATTAAACGGCGGCTTTACTACCATGCGCGGAAACAGGCCACCTGTTGGGGTTACCCCGAGCATTAGTAACGGGAGGATTTCCGAGCCGGGCTGACGCTTCTACAGAGCTGGGCGTGTGGGGTTCTCTAGCGAGCGCCACCACCTTCCTTGGAAATCACACCCGGTGAGATCTCAAAACCAAGTCCCCACAGACCTTCTACCCCCAGGCTGGATACCCTCTGACTGGACTGTAAAAAGGCCGTAATGGCCTCTATGGCAGCCTTTCAGATCAGAATTAATCATTATCCGGCTATTTAGGCGTTCCAGATCCGTTCACGTTCATCCCAAGTGAGTGAGGTCTGGGCAGATACTACATCTCTTAGGAACAACAATTTGTATCTGTACACATCTCTCCCAGGGACGTCCTGCCTGGGGTTGCCAACTTTCTAACCGGAACACCCTAGCCCCGCCCCTTCCCCGAGGCCTCACCCCCACTCACTGCATTCCCTCTCTCCCACCCTCACTCACTTTCACTCAGCTGGGGCAGGGGGTTGGGGTATGAGAGGGGATGGGTGGGGTGCAGGAGGGGACTCTGGGGTGGGGCTGAGGGATTCAGAATGTGGGAGGCAGCTGATTATTTGTGGGGGGGACACTGCTTGCCCACATTGTGCATGTCCCTGATCTCGCCTATGGAAGAGCTAGCTAACTCATATCTGGTGGTTTGGAAGGGGGAATCCTTCTCTCAGGCAAGGTTAAAGGTAATGAGAAGAAGAAGAAGATTTCTAAAATGATGTATAAATAAACCCTACCGTTTCCTCATGTAACAGCTGCTGTATTTAGGGATGGGAAACCAAAATTCTTAGAATAAGGCTTGCCAGCTCTCCTTGATCTAGTGTAAAACACGGGATTATACCTTCCTAATTTACAGGGATGCTGAGAGTCTAAATTAATTCTGATAAAATACTTTGAGTTTGATGGAAGGTGGTATAGAATTGCAGAATAGTATCTTGATGTTGAAAGATTTTTAAACACATGAATAGTATCTGAGATTATGTATGTGCATGGAACCAACTGTTGTTGAACCATTACTTTGAGTCTCCTGCATTTAAAATCTCACCAAAATGATGTATTAAGCTAAAGCCAAATTAATTCTAGTTATAACCTCACTGAAGTCAAAGGGTGAACTGGCCTAAGGGATGAACGTAATGTTTTGTATTTAGTTCATCATAGCTTTTGTCAGCATATTTTCATGGTTGTCAATCAAGATTTATGTTCAGGTATTATCTCGAATGTTTTTCTGGGAATTAACTAAGAAGCCTTACGTAAGGCCCACCTCACCCATTTCAGAAGGATTAATTTATACTGCACCTTTTTCCTTAGGGGCAGATTGAAAAGCAATGATTGATATAGCTCTCCCTTTTCTTGGGATCAGATGTAAATTGAGGAAAAAATGTGGCTTTATTCTCTTGGCTTGTATGTTACCTCAGACAAACATGTTGAAGAAAATACTGTAGTAAAATGTACAGTGTAGCCTAATAAATGCACATTCTTTAAGCACAGAGTGGAATGTTTGGCATCAGTAGCTCTTTCAGGACAATTTCACTTCTATGGATACATAGGCAAAGATCTAATATGGTTGGTCAGGTTATTGCACCTTGGTACAGACAACGTGTATTTATTTTGTCAAGGTTATTTCTTTAATAGATACTGACATTTAGTCAGTAATAATACTCATATTATTACATACATTTATTTTGCTGCACATGTAACAAGTTCTGTGGGCAAGTATTGGTTGGGGTAGGTTACACTGTTCCTAAAGAACATGCTTATGTGTAGTTGGACAATGTTACTGTAACTTAATAAACAAAACTATCCAAGTATTTTTCATAAGTGGGGATATAACATTTTTAAAAAAGCTTTAAGGAGGCTGTGTTGAAGGCACAGATATGGGGTAAAGAGGTTCGTGAGGAGTTATTAGCGTTTAGCACCGCTGGAAATCCAACCTTAAGTGTCTCAAGTTAGGCATTCAAAAGAAGAGGTAGTCAAATTAGTAGGAAATTTGGATCGTAATTTCTCTGTGCCTCTCTTTGCATACCTTTAAAACTGAAACAGTTATGCCTAATATACAGGGGTGGGGTGAGGTTTGATTTCTCAGTGTTTATAAGGTGCGTTAAGATCCACAGATGGAGGGTGCTCTAGCAGTGTAGAATACACCTCTACCTCGATATAACGCTGTCCTTGGGAGCCAAAAAATCTTACCGCGTTATAGGTGAAACCACCTTATATCAAACTTGCTTTGATCTGCCGGAGCATGCAGTCCCGCCCTCCCGGAGCACTGCTTTACCGTGTTGTATCCAAATTCGTGTTATATCGGGTTGCGTTATATCGGGGTAGAGGTGTACTAGTTTATTATTATAAGAGTATTTCTCCTATGCTTATCCAATATTAGCTAGTTATCAACAGGAAGAAAGAAAGAAGAATAATTTTAAAATAGTGTATGCTTATATCAGGTAATTGTGATGGTGCCTCTTCTGTCCACTTTCCAGTAGACAGACAAACACCACTACCCCAGTGGGCAGGGCACTGGCAGCCTTTTTGGAATTCTCAGCAGATCAACCAAAGACTGAATGGACTCAATTGCCACCTTACCCCTACAAGAGGACTGAGCTATTAATATTGAGAGAGCTTCGTTCTCCAGAAGTCTCAAGGCAGAACCTTTGATAAGCACTACAGTATTATATATTCAATGGCAAAAAACCCCACTACCTACATGAAACGTAGAGTTAAGGTTGCTTGGTGATATGTTGTCCCATTGCAGAAGATTGAGCTGAGGTAAACCAAAACAGGAAATGCAAATTAAGGTTGCACATGTAACTTTAACTCTGCCCTTTTTCAGCACTGCCCCAATATTCCCCATTAAAATACACACCTTTACTCTGCCAACCCCAAGTTGCTGAAATGTAGGAACTCTTCACCACCTCTTTTTACAACCCATTCATTCTCCCCTCAGGGGAATTCAGCTAACAAAATTAAAGTTGACCACGGGGGTGCCTTCCCTCTGTTCCCCTGGAGCTGGTAGGAGCCAATGGGAATTATTTGCATACGCTCCAGGTGCAGTCAGAGTGTTAGGTGTGCCAATACAAGGCAGTGGAGGCAGTTGTTGGCCCTGCTTTGTAAAGGTATGTTTGTGATATAACCACATGTATGGATTACTTTGAGGTGTGTGACTATTTAAAAATAAGTATTAAGTTTATGCAAATGTATTTAGACTTTATGAAATGCTTGTAAATTGCTGCAAGCATTAATCATTTATAATATCTGTATAAGGTAATACTTAAGTTTTGGTTTGTTCTAAAACTGTAAAGCCACCAGGCAGGAGAGAAGCATTAACAAGTGTAAAAACACCTCCTGTGGTAAACTAGTATATCTCCTGCCCAACAAAAGAAGGCCCATAGACACCAGACAAATCATTGTAGAAGATCAGAGGACAAGGGACTTTGATTGCTCCCCCCACACCCATAAAGAGGAGATCTGCATGGGGACTTGTCCCATTAGCTTGAACTCTAAGAAAATAAAAGGAAGAAAATAAAAATTCCTGACAGAAAGAAACTGTACCTCTATGCTGCTTGGACTTTGAGAGGGCAAGATTTCTAAGCATAAGCAAGAGATCCCCAGCTGCGTAGCCTGAGTTAGCCCTAAAGGACCTATAGAGCTTGCATATTACAGCAGCCTCTTACTTTTTGGAACCTAGGACTGTAACTCATTTGTGTGTATGTTTACCTGCTTTAACATTGTAAAAATTTTCATTTCTTTTCTCAGTTAATAAATCTTTAGTTTATTATAGGTTTGGCTAGAAGTAGGGCTGTCAAACTATTAAAAAAATTAATTGTGATTAATGGTGATATTTTTAAAAAAATGATTAATTCCACTGTTAAACGATAATAGAATACCATTTATTTAAATATTTTTGGATGTTTTCTACATTCTCAAATATATTGATTTCAATTACAACACAAAATACAAAGTGTACAGTGCTCACTTGATATTATTTTTTATTACAAATATTTGCATTGTAAAAAAGAAACAAAATAAATAGTTGTGATGGTATCCGTGGGGTGCAACCTGGGATTGTGGGACCACTGTGCCCCCTTCTCACTACCTTGGGCTGTCTCTCACCATGCCCTACTGGTGGTAAGCAGCAAACCACTCTGGGGTTCCATCCGCCGGCTCCTGCCAGCTGGGGTCCTAGCTGCCAGCCCCGCTCAGCCCATTGCCATCCGGGGTCCCAGCTGCCACCTCCGCTCAGCCTCCTGCCGGCCTGGGTGAATGGAACTCCAGGCCAGCGGATGGAACCCTGGGTGAACAGAACCCCAGACTGTTCACCCAAGCCACCAGGAAGCTGAGCGGAGCCACCGGCTGGCAATGGGCTGACCGGGGCCAGCGCCTGGGACCCCAGCTGCTGGTCTGGGGTTCTGTCCGCCGGCTCCTGCCAGCCGGGATCCCGGCCACCAGCCCCACTCAGCCCGCTGCCGGCTGAGTGAACGGAACCCCAGGCCGGCAGCGGGCTCAGTGGCAGCTGGGACCCGCAGCCTGCCATTAAAAAAAAATCATCTTGCGTGCCGTAGGTTGAGGGCCCCTGTTCTAGTGTATGCAGTCTATCCTGTGTGTACTGTACTTTATGATAATTTTCGCTATACACGATTTTCCTCTTATGCGCTGACCTTAGAACCTAACCCCCGCGTAAGATGTGACTCCACTGTATTTATTTTTGAAAGTTTATAATAAGTGATGCTCCGGGGGGGGGGGGGTGAGGGCAAGGTGGAAATTTTGCCTAGGGCGCAAAATATCCTTGCACTGGCCCTGCTGACAGATAGTGTAAGCAGGTTACAGATATTCAATACACAGACTGGACTCCCTTTTTCAGCCTGGGACCACTCTTCCTCAGTTCAGAGTTTTTCCTCCAGATGTTCCTTCCAAGAGTTGAGTTGGGAGAGTGACCAAGTCATGATGTCACTTCCCCTCTTTTATATTTTCTTCCAGCTTGCTGGAAAGAACTTTGTTGTGACGTGGGCATCAGGCAGTCCCCCTTGGTCAAGCAGTCTCCATTGCATACATGTGCTCTTTCTGAGAAGTCTCTGGGATGAGTGAGTGTGGATTCTCTTTAATAGGCCATAAGCACGTGTCTGCCTGGTCCTTTATTACAATTGAAAGGTTGGCTGTGGGTGTCTCCTAACCTCATAACATATTTCAGTAATACATATAGCAATACTTCATAACTTCACATACAATCCAACAGGGTTTTAATGTTTAGCAGATCGAGACTTTTAAAATGATACCTCACAAGGCATACTTTGTACATACCATAATATCAAAGTGGTGGATATGGGGGTTCCAGAGTGCTTCTTTGAGGTACAGAGTGTCACAGGGACTATCTGTGACTCCATGTTTAGGCAGTTATTGTGCTTGAGGAGTTAACACTTGATGTTTAGTTGGTGAAATCTAAATATAGAGCTCATAGCCAGTTTGGGGTTTGTGTCCTACTTCTTAACAGTCTGTCCTGAGGTTGGTACGCACACGTGAGTCACTCCAGACAGCTTGACACATACCTTCAAGGTAAGGGAGCTGTAACTGTGAAGTGGTTTTTAAATTGAACATGTGTGGTATTCTTTCTGGGGAGTTGGTCAAATGAGTGTATGCGAGTATCTAGAACCTCCTGAATCTTATCGTGCCAAGGGCCCTTGTGCGTGTGTGCTTATTGAGGAAATGCTCTAAGAGGGTAGAGGAAAAGTGGCGTGGGCAATCTTTCTCCCCAACCCCTTTGTGTCCTTTAATTGTGTTTGCTCTCACCAAGAGGATTCCACCTGATGGTTTGTAAAAGGAGGGAAAGAGCTTTACTTTGCCAGTCCCACAGTTGCTGAAATGTTCAAGGTATGTGTGTTAACAGAGCGTGTTGGGGCATTGCTGAAAGAGGACAGAGTTAGGGTTACATTTTCTGGTTTTTAGAAGTTTGAGTTTTGCTCACATTCTGCAAGGGGATGACATACCATCAACTGTAGTTAACTCTGTGTCCATGTAGGGTGGGGGTTTTTTGTTTGTTTTTTTGTTTGCCACTGAATTTCCTTGTGGTTCTGTTCCTGTGTGTGTGTGTGTGTGTGTAATATTACACACACACACACACACACACACACACACACACACAAATTCAGTGGCTTTATATGTGTATGTGTGTATATTTGTTGGCAGGTGTAAGTAGTCATTTAGGCAGTTGTACATATACCATGTCCCACGATTAGCATCCTGCGTCCAGCATCCTCCCACTCTCCACACACATCAGCTACATCATACCAGTCTACTTTGGCGCACTTCCCCAGCCATGCCCCTGACACATTCAATTCATTTTCCCCCACCCACTACTGTACTGTGCTGCTGTAGCTGTCACCTAGGCCACTCACAAACATCCTTCTAGTATGCAGGTAAAACCCTGAGTGTTTGTGTATAGCTGCAGCCTGCCAGCCACACAGCAGTCACACTCTGGCTTCCACCAGCCTTAGGAACCGCTTGCAAAGGGACCCAAATCTAGTCCTGGATTCTTCCCCCCCCCCCCCCCCCCAAACATGTGTTCTGCACTGTCCAGCCCTCTCTTGGAATGTCAAGATATCTTAGGTCTGTTGTTCCTCTTAATGGGGATCAATATACAACAGTTTGCTACCCAAAATGGAGTTACCCACACAGTTCTCAACACTGGAGTAAGAACATAAGAATGGCCATACTGGGTCAGACCAAAGGTCCATCTAGCCCAGTATCCTGTCTTCCGACAGTGGCCAATGCCAGGTGCCCCAGAGGGAATGAACAGAACAGGTAAACATCAAGTGATCCATCCCGTCGCCCATTCCCAGCTTCTGGCAAGCAGAGGCTAGGGACACCATGCATGCCTGTCCTGCCTAATAGCCACTGATGGATCTGTCCTCCATGACCTTATCTAGTTTTTTTGAACCATGTTATAGTCTTGGCCTTCACAACATCCTCTGGCAAGGAATTCCACAGTCTGTGTGTTGTGTGGAAAAAATACTTCCTTTTGTGTGTTTTAAACCGGCTGCCTATTAATTTCATTTGGTGACCCCTAGTTCGTGTGTTATGAGAAGGAGTAAATAACACTTCCTTATTAACTTTCCCCACACCAACTATCTTGAGTAGTTTAGTATCATTTGCAAATATTGTTACCCCACTGTTTACCCCTTTTTCCAGATAATTTATGAATATGTTGAATAGGACTGGTCCCAAGACAGATCCCTAGGGGACACCACTATTTACCTCTCTCCATTCTGAAAACTGACCATTTATTCTTATCCTTTGTTTCCTATCTTTTAACCAGTTACCAATCCATGAGAGAACCTTCCCTCTTATCCCAGGAGAGCTTAAGTTTTTATTTAAAAAATAAAAGAAGTTTATTTAACTACAAGGAGATAAAGTTTAAGTGAGTACCATTATAAGGTATTAAAGTCAGAAATAGCTACAAGAGAAATACAGATAAAATGCTTCCTACTACTAAAACCTACCAAGATAGACTTGGTTCAAGGTGAAATCCCTTACCACATGTTGTGTCCCGGTAATATTGCTGACCAAATTCTCTGGCCAGGATCTGCTCCAAAAAATCCCAGAGCTGTTTCTGTTTTTGTCTTATGTGGGATAGGTAGCGATACCTTACAGTGTTTTTGTCCCTCACTTTTATAGTTGTCACCCTTTGAAATGCATTTTCCTGAAGGCTGCCTCCTAGATACAATTCATTCTCACTGTGAGGACGGAGACAAGTAGACTGGGGGTGAAAGAGTTCCACAGTGTTTGCTAAAATGCAGCTCGATCTGTTCCTACCCCCTTCCTTGCCAAAGAATGGCCATTTGACAGGTGATTGCTCATCACCTTTGATGCCACCTGGCAGGGGTGTCAGTTTGTCCTTTTGTCTTTTGAGAAACAGGTTTACCCAATCTTGTCTGGTAAACACACTTCAGCCATGACTGACATGTATGTTCGTAGCTTTACATGTAACGTTACTATGCACATTTCACCATGTATTATTGACCAGTGAGTTATTAGTTTTCAAATGATACCTCACAAGGCATATTTTGTACAAAGATGATTACAATGGTATGTAGGGCATGAACAGAGGGTGCATTTGGTCACAGCCACACAGGACACATTTTCTGGCCATCCATGAACCTCCCCGCCCCATTCACTAATTAATATTCTTCCAACACATAGCTTTCATGCAGTTTTGGGCTGCATTGGCAGAGCTGTGGGTGCGGGAGGTTGGGCTGCAGGGCTGTTGGGGTGCACTGGAAAAAATGGGGGTTGCTATGCCTCCCTCACCAGAGCCCCTACTATCTCTCCCACTACCATCTGTCCCCCCCCTTACTGCAGCCCCAAACCCCTCTCTCCCTAATACCTTACTCCTCCACTCCCTTAAACCTCTTTCCTTCCAGGAAGCATTCACTTGTCTAATTCTTTCCCCAAAAGTCTTTGATTACTAAGACTACAGCTACACTACAGATCTTACAATGCAGATGCTCTAAGCCAGTGGGAGAGAGCTCTCTTGTCATGAGTGGAGGTAGCTTTGTCAGCAGGAAAAGCTCTCCCATTGACATAGTGCTGTCCACACTGGCGCTTAGATTGATGTAACTTAAGTCGCTCGGGGTGGCTAAGGCTATGTCTACACTACCACTTATGTTGGCAAAATGTATGTCGCTCAGGGGTGTGAAAAAACACCTTCCCTGAGCAACATAAGTTTTGCCAGCATAAGCAGTCGTGTGCACAGTGCTATGTTGGCGAGAGACCTTCTCCCACCGCTCATTGACGTGGTTTTATTATGTCGATGGGAGAGCTCCCGTCACCATAACGTGGCTACACGAGTAATCTTACAGCGGTGCATCTGTGCCGCTGTAAATTCACTAGTGTAGACATGGCCTTATTCACAACCTTGAGCGACACAGCTTTTCTACCGACCTAAGCTGTTGTGTGTACATAGCCTACAACTGCCACCCATACCTCACAAATTGTAGCAAATTCTGGTCACTCATTGCAAAATTCCTTTTGTCTTAGGTGGGGGATTGTCATTAACTTACCTTTAGGGCCCTACCAAATTCACAGGCATGAAAAATGTGTCACGGACCATGAAATCTGGTTTTCTCCCCTCCCTTCCCCCCCAATCCCCGTGAAAACTGGTCTTTTGTGTGCTTTTACCCTAGACTATACAGATTTCATAGGCAAGACCAGCATTTCTCAAATTGAGGGGGTCCTGACCCAAAAGAGAGTTGCAGGGAGGTCGCAAGGTTATTTTAGGGGAATCATGGTATTGCCACCTTTATTTCTGTGCTGGGTGGCCAGAGGGCAGTGGCTGGTGGCTGGGCGCCCAACTCTGAAGGCAGCGCTCTGCCAGCAGCAGCATAGAAGTAAGCATGGCAATACCATACCATGCCATCCTTACTTCTGTGCTGCTGCTGACAGCGGCTCTGCCTTCAGGGCTGGGTTCCGAGCCAGCAGTCTCTGCTCTCCAGCTGCCCAGCTCTGAAGGCAATGCTGCCACCTGCAGCAATGCAGAAGTAAGGGTAGCAGTACCGCAACCCCCCTTACAATAACCATGTGGACCACCCCCGCACAACTCCTTACAATTACACCATCAAATTTCAGATTTAAGTAGCTGAAATCATGACATTTATGATTTTTAAAGTCATATGACTGTGAATTTGGTATAGCCCTACTTATCCTTAATTGAATGGTGAGTTCAAAGCCACCAAGAAGTCTGTGTGACTCATCCAGTCATTAGTACCCCTCAGTTTAACAGTACAAGACAGCAAAAGGAAATTTTTTTGTGTGTTTTGGTTGGTTGGGGTATTTTTGTTTTTGGAAGGGGCTGTAACTCAGGAATACCTTGGTCAAATGACCCCAAATTGGCCTAATAATATGCGTGAGGAAGAACTATATAAAACTCAAGTGAGCTTTTTGTGTTGCACCTGCCCAATGCTATAGCCCCCAGCTCTGATTTTTTTTGACTGAGACATTGGTGGATGAGGGATTTTCTGGAGTAACAGTCCAAGTACCTGGTCATAACGAAAGATTGAATGTGGTTTTGGAGTCATAAAAATAGTCATGGAGCAACTTGGACAATGTTTGAGAGAAATATGCTAGCTGAAGGTTTGAACACACAGAGCTGTCTGCGTGAATTCTTGAGTTATCTGTGACTTATAAGTGGCACTTGTCTTTGGCATCTGATGTCTCAGTTCAAGAGTGTGTACCTGTTGTAAATAAATTAGGTAAGAATAGTAGATATTAAAGGTCAGAAGGGACTCTTTTTTTAATCCTCTACTCTGACCTCCTGAATAACACAGGCCACAGAATTTCATCCAATAATTTCTGCATCAAGCCATAACTTGAGCCAGAGCATATCTTTTAGACAAAAAAATCCAGTCTTGCTTTATAGGCTTTGAGTGCTGGAGAATGTCCCACCACTCCTGGTAAGTTGTTCCAATGGTTAATTACCCTCACTGTTGTGTTTGTTTTTGTTTTTAAAGTTCCTGTGTACTTATGTCAACTTATTTCTTTCCCAACAAGGGAATATTCCTGGAATCGAAATCGCCCTGACTTTCAGAAACTGGGACAATATATTAAGTGTGGGTGGGTGGTGAATTTAGAACTCCTGTATGATGCTGAAAGATCATCCTGGAAAGTGAAGTTTCCTGTGTATCTTACAACAAAGGGGATGGCAGTGTAAACTTTCCACACTTCTTTTTCGTTAGGAAGGAGTAAGAGTGATGACTTCTGACTTTTGGTGCTGGATTCTCCAGTTACTGAGGTCATTTTAAAGTGGCCTTAAAACAGCTGGAAATAACCAGTGAGAATTTCCCTTGTGTACAGGAACTATCTGCCATAAAGTTGGTAGAAATGTCTTTGCTGCCTCTTGCATCGGCCACCCCCACGCTCCTGGCATAAGGTGAGAAAGGGGCAAGTCCAGGATAGGGAGGGGTGCCCTGATCTTCCACTGGTGGAAGGTCCCTGGGAGACTTCACTCCTGTGGTGTAAATTAGAACTGCATCAAAGCAGCTATAAACTTGCACCAGGGTTGTGTGGCAGAGGATCAGGGAACTGCCACCCATCTTTACTAATCTGAGCTGCACTCAGGCAGGGTGGGAAACCTCCTCATCTCTACCAGGCCACATTCAAACCGGTGACTTAAAGGTGAAAGGCACTTTCCTCCATTGTGTATCTTGTAAGCCATCAAGTCTTAAGCTGGGAGAGGTCAGAAAGGTGAGCTATAAAATTGTGCAAATAGGGGGCCCCAATGGAAATGCTGGCAGATCTAGAAATACAGTAAAACTATCAGGTGAAGCAATAATAGCTCTAAAATACTTCTCAAGCATCTATGCAGCAGACAAATATTACAGGAAACGATCAGCCCGCTTAAGAAAGAATGACAAGGAATTAGGACCAGAGGATAAGAACCCGCTGAGATATTAAGCATTATTAAGTTATTTTGCATCTGCCTTTATAAAGAAGGCAGGCCAAGACCCAAATGTAGGATCAGATTTAAGGGGAATTAGGCAGTGTAGAAATAATATCAACAATAGTTTTAAGAGCTTCTAACATTTTAAAAACAGAAATGGCACAAGAACTAGACAATGCACATCCAAAAGCATTAAACAATGGCAGGCTAACATGTTTTGATTCTTAAACGTTGAAATGGCGAACACCTTTGTTAAATGCAGATTTGTGAATACGTTAGCTAAATGAAAACTCCTAATATCATTACTATATAAATAGTAAGATGCTTTATGTACCTAATAACCTTACTAAATTAATTACTGAAGTAAGAAGCCATTTAAGTATAGAATATTATTTATATTAATGGGGAATAAAATAATTACTAGGAGTGTGCAAGTAAACCTTTACCCAACTAGGGAAGACAAGAGAAACCATCGTTCCAAAAACTGTTGTGTATAGTCAACAAATTAACCTAGAAACTTACTAAAAATTATTTAATTTTAAAAGATTGTTTTGAGAACTGAAAATATTTTATACAAAGAAAGAGTGTGTGTTTGTACTTTTTGAAAACAGAATTTCATTACCTGTCAAACTCCAATAAAATTGAAAAAATATTTTAGAGAATGGACTGAATAGAAAGAGTTAAAACTAAGGCAATTAAAGAAATGTCCATTAATGAACTACATGTTCATAACATGAGGAGGCTCCTAAGAATTACCCAGGAAAACATGGAGCCAATGAGAGAGTGACAGCAACCAGCTTGAATCTAAACAAACCTGAAAGATGTTTTTTCCAATAATTTTAAGGAAAATATGAGTATATAAAAGACTCTGAAGTGAGCGCGTGTTCATCCATCTCTATAAGCAAGCTGCCACTGACAGACAAGGAAAAACCTCCCCAAAACTTCAGCATGCGTTGGTGAGAGAACATTAACTAAGACACTGCCAAGGGATTGGATTTATAGCTCTTGTAATGTTTTTATCGGAATACTGAAATGCTGTGTCAATTTAAAAGATTAACAGTTTCTCCTGCTAATCACCATATGTTTTGACCATGTATTCCTGAAGAGGAGACAGGAGTTAAACATTGGTAAACAGAAGAACAGTGGGATTTAATTGGACATGGTTCTTAGTATTTTTAATTAGTCTGTTTTAAGACAACTCCCTGAATGGCTTCTTCTAAGTAACTAATTTAAATATTTTCTTCCACTTCATAGGATTTAGTTTAGGTTGCTTACTTTGCCCAATTATATATAGTTTAGGTTATTAACGAGACAGCCTTTACTTGCCCTTAAACAAATTATCTTGCCATATATAATCTGTTTTAAATATCTAATGAGATACTAAAACTGAATTCATGGTAATTTTGGGAAACAATATACTTTGGTCTTAACTTACCAAGAGAAAAATGACCCACCAAAGGCAGGTTCACTCCCAAGGTATAATCTCTATTTAAAAAATGTCCACAGAAAAACATACAAAAGAGACTGTAATGGAACTAACAAGCTTATCGTTTTTATTCTGTCATTCATGTTGTCTTGTTTGTTTTCATGTTATTCCTTTAATAATAAAATTGTAATTTTTTTTTTGCTTGGTCCTGAGGTATGTAAAAACACCTGGGACTAAATAGTGGGAGCCAACCTTGAGTTGGCAGTGAGAGAAACAATCATTAAGAACTGGTCTACCATTTCTTGTTTCTCTGGACTGAAAATATTTAGTCAACTTTAAAAAAATAAAATTACTTGTCCTCTGTCAGGAAAGAGGGCCTGCAGCTGGGCCTGGGATCAGCTAGCTAACCTCCGAAGCAATCCCTAATCAGTCAGATAGCCTGATTGACTGAGCGGCATTGCCAGAACTGCTCTTAAACCCAGCAATATCACTTGGCCAGTGGCTGCTCAACACTTATGTCTGCAGCTGCAATGTCACCTGTGCTTGCCTTGTTCCCTGACTTGCTCCTCTGCTCAATTTCTGACACTGGTTCCTGCCTTCGGCTCTGTCCACTAGGCATGCCTGCCCATGTACTGGTCCATGACAACATCCGACAATTTAAAACTACCCCTTTCCACCATACAAAGGTCTATTAGTTTTAAAATAACTGCTTTTAATAATGTAAATGCTTGCGTGTTGCATTGGTGAAGAAATGGCTCTGAACTTGGCAGTACCCATTGAACGTGGCAAAGCACTTTGTAATGAAAAATAGATATCCCAGATTATGGCTAGAAGATGACATGTTGCATATTTATGCTTTGTTTTGAAAGGTAGGCACAGTCAACATACAGAATTATTGTTTCCCTTCTTGTATTACTCTTTTGTATTGGACATAAAAGTGAATGAAATAGAATGAGAATCTAGGGGTGGGATGCGGGAAGCAGGTTTATAAGAAGGTTGCCTCTGGACTGGCTTGTTCTCTACTATTTTTCATCCTTGTGCATATCCTTCTTCCTGTTAGGATGCTTTAGTATGCTAGATGGCTGGTAATGATGCTTTGAGGAATTAATTCACCCCTAGTGCATGAAAACACAGAACTCCACTATAAGAACTAGGTTTGCAAATGTGTTGTGCAGCAATTGCTTCACCAGAAGCATACTAAAGGATTGGTGGAGAGATGCTAGTCTGAACCTGCCCCAAATTCAAGGAGAGGTAGTGAATGAAGGCTTTGGAGAGAGACTCCATACACTATATATATATTTTTTTTTTCTCCTGCCTGGAAGAATTATGGCCCTTGTTTCTCAAGGGTAGTGGATTTAAATATGGGGAAAGCAAGGTGGGAAAAATGGCTGCAGGTTCTGAGATGGGCATTAAAGGAAAAAAGATACATCCTGTGCTCTTAAGAACAACCAAGGAGACAAAGTACTGTCTTGATTTGCATACTGGGATGTCTTGTTTGGCTTTCTGAGTATTACAGGCCTGTGTTCTTGTTTTGCCCTGGTATTTTATTTTTGACAACAAACTCTGTATTAATTAGAACTGGAGCTGAGTGAATAGTGCAGGAAAATAAATTTATTTTGACCATTTCACACTCTCTCTTTATTCACTTTCCACAAACATTCATGGAAAAGGTTCCGATTTTATTTACACAAATGTGAATGGGAAAACTCTCTCTCCCTCCCCCAACCCCTCTGCAAGTACTTCTCTGAACCTCTTGAGAGAATCAAACCTCAAGATCCTTATTCACCCCCCTTTTCCTGTTTTTACTGAAGCTATGATCATCCAGTCAAGGAAGAGAAATGATACCATGTGACCAATCCATAGTTGACTCCTGAATAGCAAGTAGCCATAACTCACAGCAGACCCTATCAAAGCATTCCATAGGCTGAAACTCATTCACATTGAACAATGAGTAAATTAATGATCTGGAGGATGGCGTGGACTGCACTCTCAGCAAGTTTGCAGATGACACTAAACTGGGAGGAGTGGTAGATACACTGGAGGGTAGGGATAGGATATAGAGGGACCTAGACAAATTAGAGGATTGGGCCAAAAGAAACCTGATGAGGTTCAACAAGGACAAGTGCAGAGTCCTGCATTTAGGATGGAAGAATCCCATTCACTCTTACAGACTAGGGACCGAATGGCTAGGAAGCAGTTCTACAGAAAAAGACCTAGGAGTTACAGTGGACGAGAAGCTGGATATGAGTCAACAGTGTGCCCTTGTTGCCAAGAAGGCTAATGGCATTTTGGGCTGTATAAGTAGGGGCATTGCCAGCAGATCGAGGGACGTGATCGTTCCCCTCTGTTCGACATTGGTGAGGCCTCATCTGGAGTACTGTGTCCAGTTTTGGGCCCCACACTGCAAGAAGGATGTGGAAAAATTGGAAAGAGTCCAGCGGAGGGCAACAAAAATGATTAGGGGTCTGGAGCACATGACTTATGAGAAGAGGCTGAGGGAACTGGACTTGTTTCTTCTGCAGAAGAGAAGAATGAGGGGGCATTTGATAGCTGCTTTCAACTACCTGAAAGGGAACCAGTTCCAAAGAGGATGGATCTAGACTGTTCTCAGTGGTACCTGATGACAGAACAAGGAGTAATGGTCTCAAGTTGCAGTGGGGGAGGTTTAGGTTGGATACTAGGAAAAACTTTTTTACTAGGAGGGTGGTGAAACACTGGATTGGGTTACCTAGGGAGGTGGTGGAATCTCCTTCCTTAGAGGTTTTTAAGGTCAGGCTTGATAAAGCCCTGACTGGGATGATTTAGTTGGGAATTGGTCCTGCTTTGATCAGGGGGTTGGACTAGGTGACCTCCTGAAGTCCCTTCCAATCCTGATATTCTATGATTCTATAAACATACACGTTCATAGGAATTGCAGCCTGTTCATGGATAATTTGTGAACAGAAAAGGGACTCCATTCAATTAATGGTTTTCAATGAATTGCTCCCCCGATTCTTACTGTCATAATAACAATTTTACCTAGAGTTGGGTTTAAAAAAATTTGTGTGTTTAATGTTTTATCAAAATGTTTCATTTATTTTCAGTTTTTCCAAATTAAAACATTTTAATATTTCATTGTTTGGTCAGTTGAATCGAATGATGGGATTCGGGGGCGGGGGGAGTGAATTTAAAAAAAAACAAAAAACTACTTTTTGTGTGGAAAAACTCTGGTATTGGGAGGAAAGGGTACTTGTCTAAGAAAAATGTGTTTTGTTTTGATTTGAACAGCTCTGTCTTCAATCAGCATGGTAATAATGACCCTATAGACATAATCGCTTGGTGGTGGTTTTTCTTTAATCTTTGAAATCAAGGCTATAAATATTCATATTGGCAATTTGTTACAAACCAGATAATTTTTTTAAATGCATCCACTTAAATGTTGATGCCTTGAGGCCGCTCAGCAATAGTGAAAATTTAAAAGCCCTGTATCAGAAGCATAGTAGGAATTTTCACTTATAAAGGGACTCTCTGAACTGTGTTTAAAGTATAGCCAGTCACAGCTAGAGTACTAGTGAATATTCATGAGTTAGCTTGCAGCAAAGAATAGGTTCCAAAGCCAGCTCAGTGCACAAACCTAAAGCAATTTTATTTAAGAGTTTTTAGTTTATAAGCTCCTATGGTGCAAAGGAGATCTTCAGTCTAGCTCATTTGCTTTCTTATACCCAGAGTAACTAAACTTGCATTGCTTTTCAACTGTATGTATTACTGGAGATCAGGACTCTGCACATACAAGACTTTGTGCAATGAAGCCTCCATGTGTAAAAGGGAAATAATATAGCACTTGCATGCCATTTATTTACTCCAGTTTGCATCTTTTGATTCTCAAAATAACCACATCCACATCACTATTTGCACTCTTGTTGGCAGCCTTAGTGGAGAGGCCAAGAAACAGAGATTGCCCTTCAAGCTTTAGGAGGCCTTTTTAATAACTGGGCCACCGCAGTTTGCACATTCTTCATGTAAGGACCAGCAAATGCTTATGCACATGTCATAGTCTTATTCAGAGCATCTAGCATCTTTTTGGAGAGCGAACTGTACATAATTATCTTTCAAATCACTATGAATTCACTTCCATAAATACTTCACATATCTGCTAAGACTCTAACTTTCAATGAGCTCCAAACTTCACCAAATTCAAACAAATGTGCATAAGTACTCTGCATATAGTGTATAATTAAATAACAATTTTACAGTAGTCTAGGGAGAAATTTGCAAAATTTTATAAAAACTTTCAAAAAAACAAATTTCTATTTCTACATAAACTTTGGAAGTGGTGAACAGAAATGAATTTGGAATCATCGGATTTACTGATCAGTGGAGTTCTGAAAAACACGGCTTATCTGTATATTTATTACTTTACTGCATTGTCAGACACAAATCAACTGGATGAGCCTGAGTCATCAAACGTGACCTAAAATAAGTTTGCTTTAGTGATCTAACTGGTCAATAACCATTTAGCACTTAAAAATAAGTACCCGCCCACCAACAGGCTCAGACAGGTCATATGCTGAATTGATCTAAAATAACTTCATATGATTCTAGAGATGTTAATTCACATTTGCGGTGTAGGTATTGATTTTGATTGGAATCCTAGTTTGGGGGTTTCTGGATTCAGGCCCATTATGACAAATCAATGTTAATTTACTTAGAATCCACACTTGATATTGAGTAGGCATAATATTAAAATGAAATTATAGGAAAATGAGACTTGATTTAAGGGGGACATTGAAGTGGCTTTAGGCATAACTTCAGCCAGGGACCAACTAAGATCTAAAGCAGACCCCACTATGTTGGGGTGGGGTGAGATATGCTAACTCTGAATAAAATACAAAAAGCATTCTGTGCAGGGAAAATAAACTGCATTCTGGATGTGCTCTTGTCACCACTGAAATTTGAACAAACGTCCATCTTTCAAATGTACATGGGATTACAAACAAATAG
Organism: Trachemys scripta elegans; assembly: GCF_013100865.1. Lineage (NCBI taxonomy): Eukaryota > Metazoa > Chordata > Testudines > Emydidae > Trachemys > Trachemys scripta. Next base: position 101,857,004 of record NC_048300.1, read on the forward strand.
GAACCCCAAACTGTTTGTCCAAAGATGGATTTGAGAAAATAATCAGCAAGCAAGAGATTGACAATGACACTCATCATCTCTTTGAAGAGGACAGCTGTGTAAATACCCTTCTGGGAGATAATTAGGGTGACCAGACAGCAAATGTGAAAAATCGGGACGGGGGTGGGGGGGTAATAGGAGCCTATATAAGAAAAAGACCCAAACATAGGGACTGTCCCTATAAAATCAGGACATCTGGTCACCTAGAGAGAACTGTCATGACAAGTCACCCTTAATCACGTGTAAAATCACTGGCAAATATAACTGGGCCAACTGGAAGTGAAACCTGAGACCAGAGGCTGGGTCTCTGACACTAGCAAGGTAAAGTAACCAGATAGAAACAGCTTTGTGGAGAGGCTGAGTTCTTTAGAGATGTTAACATGTTGCTACTTCATAGGGTTACCATACGTCCGGATTTTCCCGGACATGTCCAGCTTTTTGGGCCTCAAATCCCCGTCCGGGGGGAAATCCCCAAAAGCCGAACATGTCTGAGAAAATAGGGACATGCGGGGGCCGGGGGTTGGCCCGGGGCCGGCATCCAAGGGCCCAAGCCGAGTCAGGCTGGAGACGCCGGGGCTGGAGGGAGACGCTCGGTTGGGGGGGCCAGACTGGGCCGCGCCTCCTCCCCCCAGCTTACCTGCTGCCTGCTTCAGGCTTCCCACGAATCAAATGTTCACGGGAAGCAGGGGAGGGGGCAGAGTTGGGGCGGGGACTTTGGGGAAGGAGTGGCGTTGGGGTGGTGGCGTGGGCGGGGCTGGGGGCGGTGCCGGGGCCCCGTGGAGTGTCCTCTTTTTGGACACTCAAAATATGGTAACCCTACTACTTCAGTCAATTTAGTTAAAAGCAGACCTCTCTAGGGCCTTGGCTACACTGGCGCTGTACAGCGCTGCAACTTGCTGCGCTCAGGGGTGTGAAAACGCCCCCCCCCCCCCAAGCGCAGCGAGTGCAGCGCTGTAAAGTGCCAGTGTAATCAGCGCTGCAAGCTACTCCCCTCGGAGAGGTGGAGTACATACAGTGCTGCGAGAGAGCTCTCGCAGCGCTGGTGGCGCAACTACACTCGTACTTCACAGCGCTGCCGTGGCAGTGCTGCGAATTTCCAAGTGTAGCCAAGGCCTAGATCAATTTGATAATTTTAAGGCTAGAGAAGTATGCACATCTTACTCTCTTCTTGTACTGTGATTTCTCCTCTCATACATTTTGTTTTCACTGAGATCACTTTTTTTGAGGCCAATTCCCTGTTGGCTGCATTCTGTAAGGGAAATAACCTCTTATGTTGTTGTTGCTCACAGTAAGAGTGTCTGCATAATAACTCATTCATAGAAGGTTTTTATGAAGTCGTGTTATAATCCCTGAGCCCTGTCTACACAAGTGGCTTAGTGCTGTTGTAACCGCACAATTGATCAAAAATGGGTATTTCTCTTCCTCGACAGTGTGGAGATACATGTTACAAAGTAACAGGAATTGCGTTTTTTTTTTTGTAAGCGTTGTTAGACGGTTGCTGAGTAAACGCCATTGCATCCATATTTCCTCCAGTTCCTTGAATTCTACTTCTGTATCTAAACAGCTACATTTACATTTGTCTAGTGATCTAAGGGGAGATGGGTATTTGTTTGTTTGAAACACAAAATAGTTTTCTCACAGTTAATTTACTTTATTAATTTTTTTTTTCTAAATCTTTATACATCGCACCTCATGCCCAGCACTGAAAGCTTACAGGGTTTGATTTCTTTTTAAGCTTTAAATAAGAAAACAAAGTAAAACCATCAGCCCCACACAACTCATAGGACTGCACATCTGCTTATCAGCTGCATGAACATCTGCTGTGCCACCAGTTGCCATGATGTCTGTTTCTATTTAACCCAAAATGGTTGAATCACGTCTGTTCCTTTCTGCTTATTACACTGAGTCTCATTGCTGCACTGAAAGGCAGACTGCAAAATCTTGATCATCTGTTTATAGGCCGGACACTGAGCGTAGTGGCGGTATTCACTGACAATACTTTGTAGGCCTCGTTTCTTGTTCACTTTTCCTGAGATCTGTGTCATTACAGTACGTGAGTTTGTTAATACAGATACTTCAAATTAAGTTACTGAAATTACCAAAAACTCAATTTTTAAAAAAAAAACAGGAAGAGATTTCTGTGATAAAAGCCCTTTCAGTAATTGGCATATATCCAGCACAGTTTGCCTCCTTTCATAGCTGATAGCCCACATCCTGGATTCAGCTATCTAACCTAAGTGAGTGCCCTTCAATTTAGTTCATATATGAGGTACATCAATCATTTTATCCCCACAATTCCTCCCATCCCACAACAACCTGGTATTTAGCTGTGTGTGTTGCTGTGAATTGAGGTTAGAAATGCTGAATCATTAAATGTGTTTAAAGTAATCCCATATCAACCCAAGCTCCTTCCTCCATTAATTTTGTTGTTTCCCCGTTGGAAAATTTTGTCACTAACGTTAATGACTAGTGATCTCCTGTTTTATGCCTTGACGGGTTGCAAGCTTCAGCCAAAGGTGTTTCCTTAGGAAGTTTATTTACTGTTGGTTGGCCAGTGTGTACTCTCTTCATAAGGAGGCACTGGATCCTGAGAAAACTCAATGTGAGTCTCTCCCATAGGAGGTTTCATAGTGGCCTCCTCATATGATGGAGGCAAGCTTACAGTGAGGAAGCTGGCTTCAGGGAGCAGAGTGGAGTAGTGGAAATTCTGCTCACTGTTCCAGGGCAGCACTGAAAGGAAATCGGACACATCACGCTCAGGTAGGTGCTCTGGGAGATCAATACTGAAGATCTGCCCCTGGGGGCTGGGTCGACGGCAGCGGCGGTATAGGAAGAGCAGCAGGAATGCCAGGAAGAGCAGCATGGTGGCAGGCAGGATGATGCATAGAAATGGTTCTACGTCGTCTTTGGTTGAGCTGATCTGATGTCTGCTCTGTAATTAAAACAAACAAAAAACTTCTTTAACTTGAAATCTCTTCTTTATTTTTTTGCTCCCTTTTTACTTTAACTGTTGGATACATATACCTTCTCCTTCATTCACCAAATGCCTCTGCTTCTATTTATTGGTGATCCCCTATCTTCCATATTAACTGTTCTTAAACTATAGTCTGTAGAGCTCTCGCTGGTAGTCCACAAAATGAAACACTTTGAGAACCAAGGACTGGAAGGAATCAATGACGTATTGGTGGGAGGAGGGGATTAGAGGAAGAGCCCTCTCTGAAGTGGTCCACAGAAGGAAAAAGGTCAGACAGCCACTGCATGAAGCCCCTACCTTTAGTTTGAGCTATAACTTATCTTTAGGCCTGAAAGGATTATATTTTTATTGGTAAATGCCGAGTTCACCATTCATACAGAAACTGATGAAAAAAACATTTCCACTGATGATCAAAGCTTACAGACAGGCAAAGTAAGAAAAATGCTGCTTGAGAACTTATTAGAGTTTGATTTAAGGATATTTACTTTGTATATTTTGACATGATGTCGACAATTTGTGTGTTAACAGTTATAAAGCTTTAACTTTTTAAATCTCAGAATCTGTCATTAAATAATTGTCACTCGTCTATTGTCTGACCCTCACATAATTTCCCACAACTGCGTAAATATTTAAATTAAGAAAAATAAAATGCTTAAAACCAGTAATTTTACTCATGCACAAAAAATTAAATTAAAGATTGGGGGGAGGGGGAAATGCTTAAAAACAAACGATCTGTGGAAATATATATTATATTATAAAATAAAATTAAAAAAATATATACACACACAAAAAAATCAAATTCTGCCAAGCCGACACATCTCTTAGAAAGACATTCAATCATAATTTTAAGGCTTCAAGTGATGGAGAATTCACCAAAGCCACAGGTAAATTATTCCAATGGTTAGTTACCCTCATTGCTAAAAATCTGTGCCTTATTTCTAGTCTGAATTTGTCTAGCTTCAGCTTCCAATCATTGGCTTTTGTAGTACCTTTTTCTGCTAGATTAAAGGCCTATCTGCTATCAGAAATCTCTTCCCCAGGTGAGTACTTCTAGACTGTGATCAAGTCACCTCTTAACTTCTTTTCGATAAACTAAATAGATTGAGCTCCTTCAGACTCATTATAAAGCAGATTTTCCAGACCTCAGATCATTCATGTAGCTCTTCTGAACCCTTTCCAATATTTCAACGTCCTTTTTGAGGTCTGGACACAGTGTTTCAGTAAGGGTCTCGGTAATGCCATATACGGAGGTAAAATCACCTCCCTACTCCTACTTGGCATTCCCCTGCCTATATATCCAAGAATTGTGTTTGCCCTTTTAGCCACAGCATTGCACTGGGACCTCATGTTCAACTAGCTATGTACCATGACCCCTCCCCCTATATTATTCGGTTACCAATATGTAATCATCGAGAAGTAACAAGTCAGAAGAAAGTAAAATTAAATTTTGGTTCCCTCCAGCAAAATGGAGCATGTAGAACAATGGTTGTCAAGGAGGGGTCCAGCAGGGGCCGCAAGCAGATTTCGGGGGGGGGGGGCGCCGAACAAGGCCGGCATTAGACTTGCTGGGGCCCAGGGCAAAAAGCTGAAGCCCCACCACAAGGGGCTGAAGCTAGGGTTGCCAGGCATCCAGTTTTCAACCTGAATGTCCTGTTGAAAAGGGACCTTGGTGGTTCTGGTCGGCACCACCAACCGGGTCGTTAAAAGTCGGGTCGGTGGTGCAGCAGGGTCTCGGGACCAAGGCAGGCTCCCTAGCTCCGCGTGGCTCCCGGAGGTGGCTACCAGGTCCTTGCGGCCCCTAGGCACATGGGCAGCCAGGGAGGCTCCGCTTGCTGCCCCCGCCCCTAGTGCCAGCTCTGCAGTTCCCATTGGCCGGGAACTGTGTCCAATGGGAGCTCTGGGGACGGCACCTGCTTCCTGGGAGCCATGGTGAGTGCTGCCAGGACCCTGTACCTACGTTCCCTGTAAGCTGCACAGCTAGCTCTCAAGGGCCACACAGGCAGGGAGGGGAGGCGCCTCTCCTCTGGCCCAGGCCCGCCACAGCTGCTGTGGAGAGGCACCTCTCGCCCAGCCCCAAGCTGCTGTGGCGAGAGAGGGATGGGGGAGTGTTTTTTTTTCTCTCTCTCTCTCTTCCCCTCCCCCGCCCACACCCCAAGCCTCTGCCCTAGCCCTGTGCCCCCTCACACACCCCAAACCCCTCAGCCCCACCCCACCACATGAATTTTATGTGCACCAATATGAAGGTGATATGTCACACATCACCTCCATATCGGTGCACATAACAAAATTCATTCCGCACATGGATGTAAAAAATTAGAGGGAACACTGCCCTGCACCCAGGACTGGCTCCAGGCACCAGCAAAGGAAGCAGGTGCTTGGGGCGGCCAAAGGAAAGGTGCGGCACCTCTGGGTCTTTGGTGGTGGGTCCCTCAGTCCCTTTTGGAGCGAAGGGCCCGCTGCCGAATTGCCGCTGAAGAATGAAGCAGCGCGGCTGAGCTGCCGCTGAAGTGCCACAGATTGGGGCCTTCTTCTCCCTCCCCCCCCCCGCTTTGCTGCTTGGGGCAGCAAAAAAGCTGGAGCTGGCCCTGCCTGCACCCCAACCCCCTGCCCCAGCTCGGAGTGCCCTCCCCCACCCCAAACCCCTCATCCCTGGCTGCACCCCCTACCCCAGCCTGGAGCCCCCTCCTGCACCCCAAATCCCTCATCCCTGGCCCCACCCCAGAGCCCTCACCCCCAGATGGGCCTGCACCCATCTCCCACACTCTGAACCCCTTGGCCCCAGCCCAGAGCCCCCTCCTGCACCCAAATCCTTCAACCCCCTGAACCCCTGCCCCAGCCCGGAGGCTTCTCCTGCACCCTGAGTCCCTCATTTTTGGCCCCACCCAGAGCCCACACCCCCCATCCCAGAACCCAGACCTCCCCCACATCCCTGTCCCAGTCCAGAGGCCTCTCCTGCACCCCAAACCCCTCCTCCTTGGCCCCACCCTGGAGCCCGACCTCTCCAGCCAGAACACATCTCTGCATTTGCTTTGCACAGATACAAATGACTCCCCAAGGGAAATATGTTGTGAAGAATCAGGTTCTAGGTAACTAATGCATTATTTGGATATTTTTATCAAAAGTATTTTTTATAAAGTGCATTATTAAGGCCAGTGCTACAGTCCTCACTTGAGGCAAAATTCACATTACCTCTTTGTCTGGGATAGAGAAGATGAGATTATTTTGATATGCCACCTGCCAAACACTTAATATTATCTTTGTAAACACTAGAGAGGTTGATCCAAGAAACATTTAGCGTTAGTAAATTTCTTATAGGCATACCTGAATACTAAAAACCTGTCTCATGGAAAAGAGTATTACAGATTTTCTGTATTTCCCCCTTCCCTTTAAATTATTTATGATTATTACTAAAGAAAGCTGCATGGTATAAAGACTGCGCTTCTTAAAGAGACAGACAAGTATTTAATGTAGATCTATTTGAAAAAGTTTTGAATGGAAATATTTTCATGCAATTAAACAAAAATCACCTTTTTAAAAATCTACTTTTTCCTCCGAAGTGCTGAGAAGCAAAATAGCAGAAATGTACAAGTACATGGGTACCACAAAATGAAACCGTCTAAAAACAAATAACATTAAGTTTCAGTGTCTAGATCAAGTGACATGGAAAAAGCAAACATGCACTGAGAAACTCCTTAAAATGGCATTTTCTGGACTCATTTGCTCCTGCTGCTTGCCCTTTATTTCATAGTCTAAGGCCTGAATGCTCTGATCATCTAGCCTGACCTCCCATATAATACACAAGACTTCCCAAACTAGAGCATATCTCTTAGGAAAACAGCCAATCTTGATTTATTATTTTTTTTAGAACTGCCGGTGAGGAAGGATCCACCATCACCCTTGGTAAAATGTTCTAATGATGCCGATAGCCTCTGTGTGTGATGACATAGTTAGTTGTGATATTATGATATCATAAACAAAGGATTATGACTTCGAGTGAGGAAGAAGCAACCGTAGCAGATGCACTTCTCTTCTTTTCATGAGAAATGGCCTTCGTAATAAAGGAGGGGAGAAGGCGAAACTAAGAAAATTGTGACACACACACTTAAAATATTAGAAGCTTCCATTGGCATCCACTGGTTTATAGCACTTTAAACATATTTAAAATGCTCACATAATTTCATGTAACTTCCTGTGAAATTTATTCTCTCTCCCTTAATTTATATCCTACTAGGAATTGAAAGAAAGGGTCAATTTTCAAACAACTGAGCACTGGGAAGGAACATAAGGAGTAAGCCTTTCATTAGAAGTCAGCCTGTACTTGTTTTAACATGCTGGGTATGTACAACTGCCAGCTTGCAGGTTACATGACCCTTGTCAGTTTGGATGGGCTTTTCACCCATATTAGTTGGTAAAGGAATGAAACGTAGAGAACAGATGAGTTGTATGCCATTTCCATAAGGAGGAACTCCATTGTCAACTCTATTTAGATAAAATAAAACTTGTCGCTATCCACATACGAACTCATTGTAGATGATGACTTAATAGGGGAAGCAACAGAGGGTCCTGTTGCACCTTTAAGACTAACAGAAGTATTGGAGCATAAGCTTTCATGGGTGAATGCCCACTTCATCAGACGCAAGACTTAATACGGGAAGTTATGAGAAGGTGTGCTTCCTAGAATGATGTAGGGGCAGAAAGGAGATGCCTGGCTGCTTAGTTCCTACTAAAATTATTATTTTAAATGCTGCTGCAATTCTATTGTATTGTTAATGATTTGTTAGGACACCCAGAGCCTTGGATAGTATATTTGAATTATTTTAAATCTAAATAGGAGAGGGACTGAATGATGAATTGAATATATTCATGTTTTTTTAAGGAGGCGCAGGCGATAAACATGAACGTAAAATTTCCAAAGTGAGTTAGGAACATAAATCCTATCAGAAGTCATTGGGACTTGTGCTCCTAAACCACTTAGGCACATTTCAAAAATGTCCCCTTCATTTTTTTAAGTTTTCACAGCATTATTGAATCTTAAATTGATACAGGAAATATTCATTTGATGTGTATCTATATAAATATGTAATATATAAAATCATATTTTAATAGTAATTATCTGTCTATATAAACATTATTTTGTTGTAGAGTAACGTTAATCTCAATTTTCAAAGTTATTCCTATACCTGTTAGCATGGAAGCACAGCAGGAGTGAGTTTGTTTGTTGCAAAGAATTTATATTTTATTTTTCATCACAGGTCACTTCTGTTTGAAAAAAGGACATTAGTTTAATAGGAAGATCTTGTCATCTACTATTGTTCTGGTAGTGCCACTAATGGGCCAGTTCTGTTTAATTTAATCTGGAATTAGTTACGATCTCAGGGCCATAAAAAAACCCACTTTCCTTATTTTATTTTGTTTCAGTGTGCTTGGTGTCTTGTTTGCTACAGCTTTCAATCTCATTCCTGGTGTAACTCTGCTCAAGTCGGTGGATTTACACCAGGGTTAAATTTGCACCCTTGAAGCTGAGACTGCTTACATCCCAGGCAACAATAGAAAAGCAGGCTGTGTTTTCATCTCTGACAGACATTTCCCTTCCCCCACATCCCTACATATTTTCCCTCCACTAAGAAGTAATCATTGTACAGCTTAGAGAACAAGAGTTCATTGCTGAGTACTACTCACTCTAACAGCTGTAGAAGGGCTTCTAGGGATCAGATCCAAAGAGTGTGTGTGTATATTTAAAACAAAGGAAAGGAAGTATAAAATGTAGAATGCAGTATGCTCTTTGGAAAATGAAACTTCTTTTGCTGCCTATACCTGCAAGTTTTTCCTTAAGTTTTAAAGCTTAAATATATTTGTGTTTTTGTAGGAGGAAAAACAAGCTAAATGCAACGAGGAAATGCATCAACTTTCTGTAATCAAATGCTATCTCTGTTTCCATTGGTATAAATCCTAGTGCCCCAACATCCAGTCATTACCACTGTCACACACACCAAGGCGTTTCACAAAAAAAGCTAAAGAACATTCCCTAAAGAGAAGCCATGGTACTGACCTGCAACTGTGTTTCCAGAAGTGGCACACCTGGTTCACTAGTTAACCAGTCGTAGTTTCCCCTGTCAGCATGTCCAAATTTCCTCCAGCTGCTGCCTAAGAGCCACCTCATGCTTTCATTAACCTGATACTCCGTCTTAGTCCTTCCACCTTGCCTCACAGCTTTAAACAGTGCCCTCACTTCTTAGTCCAGACCCAGATGGGAGGCTCTCCGCTAATGATCCTTTATAAATTCTTCCCTGTTGACAGTGGTGAGGAGGCAAAAAGTGAAAAAACAACCAAATAGATCTCAGATGCTACTCTCAGTTCCAACTCAATCTCTCTGGATTTGCTTCAGTGGCCTACATTACCAGAAAAGCTGGCATCAGGTATCAGGGACGGGATAGCGTTCTGATTGGAGAGTTCCCTGCACTAGGATTATTAAAGAGGAATTTGCATGTGAATCTGTTACCACATGGTCCTGACTCTTTGTGGATAAATAACTTTCTAAATTTAGATATCTAATTAACATCATTTTGGGGTGTTTTAAAGAGTTCCCATGCCTAGAGAGAAAGTTCCGTGCACCTTGTAAGAAGGGGGGAGAGGGGGAATCAAGCCAAATTTTCTCTTTACCTTTGCTGGAACACACAGTAAACAGTGAGCGGTTTCTGGGTAGAGAGGCAAGGACATAAGGCTGAATGCTCTGATGAATTATTTAGGAGCATTAGAATGTAGATGTTAATGATAAATCCAGTGAGCGATCTTTGCCAGCAAAGCCTTTGGTCACTGAGAATATGATTACTTTTAATAATAATAACAAATCTGATAACTGCTTAATTCTGCCCTTGTTTACTCCTTTTTAGACTGAAATCAGTTTAGTTTAAAAAAAAAAAAAATCCTGACAATGTGTATTCACATCTCATTGAGGTGATATTTAGCTAGAGATGGGTGGAGGGAAGACTATTTTTTGGAAAAGTGGGCAGGTTATTTTTTCATTCTGAATAGAAGGAGAGACTGTTAATAATTGTTCCTGCAGTTGCATGTACTTTCAGTAACCTGAAAGGTTTGGTTGTGCAGGCAAGAAGGAACATGGCTTAGAGGTGGGAACACAGGTCTGGGTGGCAGAATTTCTGCCTTTTATTCCCTGCTCTGACACAGACTTACATTTTTCTTCTCTAACACTTTAAAAAGACTTAGAGCCTGATTCTCCAGTAAAAGGCAATGGGAGCTGTGGGTACTCAACCCAGCTGAAAATCAGGCTCATACAATAAGGTATAAATACATACACACAGTTTAAGGGACTTGTGTGTGTGTATATATATATATATATATATATATATATATATATTTCACAAAAAGAAGTAATAAAAGAACATTATTAAGGTTGCAAAGTCAAACACTGAAAATTTAGGAAATGCCAGTATTATGGTTGCTTGTGCAAGCTTAAATTAGTCCCCTCATGCCTATGCGTTACAATAGTCTTTCATTTCAGGACCCCTGTCTCCTTCATTGCACAGAATGACCTTGCTCTGGTGATGAATCGGGGTTCTGTAGTGAGGGAAACTGTTTGCAGGACCCTTTGTCGTTTTGTTGGAGAAGTTGGAAGGCATGTAATGAACGAGGCAGGGGGTTGGAGGAAGAGAAATGCCACCCTGGGGAATGCCACCTTAAATGCGAGGAGTGGGGAATTGGATTCTATCCCAGAATCTGCCACAGAGTTCATGTGCTGGGCAAGTCACTGCAACCAAATTCTTCACAAGTGGTCGCTGATAGTCCTTTATTTTGCAGATGTCTTTCTTACTTGAGACCTTGGGTCTAATTTGCAGAAATGCTCAGCACTCCTCGCTGCAACCGAAGTCAATGGGATCTGTGCTTTGAACAGATGAAGTGCTATATAATCAGGTCCTAGGTATCTCAAATTTGGCACCCAAAAGTATGGATTTTTTGTATCTTCATCTTTGTGCCTCAGTTCCCCATCTGTAAAATGGGGATAAAACCCATGGGGGCATTGAGTTTGTGAAGCACGCAGACACTGTAGTGATGAACACCGCAGAAAAGTCTGAGGAATTAATAATTCAGTCTTCAGAGCAGGGTTTGAATAGTATGCAGTAAATAAGCACTGGGCCCACACATTGAACAATGAGGAGAAAACAAAATATTGAATAGACTGTGTTCACATAACAAGCAGCTGTTATTGTGTGCACTGAACGAGGCAGGGCTTGTATGGAAAAAATAGTATGTGATCATATAATTAAAGATGGTGTCCAAATTCTGGGACACCACGGGGTTGAATTGGGTTGCTCAAGCAACTTTAATTTTGGAGTCTGCTAACTTTTGAGTGCTTCACTTGCAACCAGAATTCCATCATGTGACCTATCAAAACACACAAAGGTCATCAGCAGGGTTGGAACCCTTAGATCCACCACAGATTTCAGTTACCAGAACTAATGGAATAATTGAATGCAGCAGTAGTAGTTTCTCCTTGGTGTGGAACTGCATTAGGTAAGAATGAGACATCTATTTTGCCAGTGGGTCTTACAGATATTTGCTGAACTGACACCCAGTCCCAGTCTCCACTCCTTAGGCTTCTCAACCCAGTCCCAGTCTCCTTGCCCAGAAGTCCTATTCTTACCTCTCCCAACTCCCCATCCCAATACTCATCTTCCCTCCATGCATCCAGTTCCACGCTCCTTTCCGAGCCAGTCCCAGTTCCCCCTTACAGCTCTTCATCCAGTCTGTCTCTTGTTTCCCCTCCCACCTGTCCATATTGCCAATTACCATTGGCTGCCAGTCCAAGGCTCCTCATCCAGTATCCATGTCCGCCCCTGCCCCCCCACAGTCCCTTCCTGATTCCTTGTCCCAGTCTCTCCCTTTCCTGGCTCCTTATCCCAGTCTCTTTGCTGAGGCAGCACCAGTTCTTTTTCTTCACCCTGGATCCTCCATCAGTTCTATCCCCGCTTCTTCCACTTCATTTCCTCAGTCCAATTTGTCCCCAATCCCAGTCCCCTTTCCCACAGTGTCCCCTACCGCAACTCCTAATCTATTTTCCCTCTCCTCCCCTGCAGCCTTCAGTCCCAATCTACTCCTTCCTTAGGTCTGGCTCTTGTCCCATCTGCATTTGAATCAGGCAACTTCCTCCTCTATCCACATGGGGAACAGAAATTTGATAATAGAGAGCTCTTCAATCTAGCAGACCAAGGTATGGTAAGATACAATGTCTGGAAATTGAAGGTAGACCAATTCAGACTAGGAATAAGGAGCAATTTTTTAACAATGAGAGTAATTAGCCACTGGAACAATTAACCAAAGGTTGTGGTGGATCCTTTACTGGAAACTTGCAATTCAAGACTGGATGTTTTTTTAAAAGATAGGATCTAGACAAGAATTAACTCAGGGAAGTTCTGTGGCCTGTATTGTACAGGTCAGACTATATTATCAAGTGACCACTTCTGGTTTTATAATCTATTAATCACACTGCCTGGGCCCAGTGTGGGGATCATTGAGAGCACAGGAGAGAGTCTCTAACCCGACATATAGCAGCTAAAGCTGCAATTGTAGGGAAAATCCTGCTCAGTCCTGCACTAAAGTATGCCCAGTGGGGACGGAACCTTTGGAGATTTTAGCCTGAAACCTTAAGTGGGTGCCCTCAAAGACTTGGGGGGAGGGTGTCCAATGTGCAGCTAACCTGGAAACTGACACTTGTCTCTGCTCCTACTCTTCCACCTAATGTCACACTTGCTTTGTTATAATGGCTGCTGTGTTGGAAGAGTACATAAGACACAACCTGATTGAGCCTACCACAATATAAATGTTAAATAACAAATCAAAGATGTATTACCACATTAAATTGTAGTGTCTCTTCCTGAAAAGCTGCATGTACTCTTGTGACAGGAAGACCCTTTATCTCTCACGCGCTGTGGAAAATGTTCTCTTTCTCTTTTTGTCCTTTTAAAAAAACAACAACAACAAAAACAGTCCACTTGTTTCTGTAGGTTCTCAATCATTTCAAGACTTGTTTGAAGTTGAGAAGTCTGAACACTGAACAGCAACTTTTTTGTGTAATTTAAATAAACAAGCAAAAAGGCTGATAAGTGCTTTTGGGAGCAAAACCAATTTGTACCTAAAGAGCCTGATTCTTCTCTGCTGTATGTTGGAATAGCTACGTTGAAGTCAAGAGAGCTACACTGATTTGTGCTAGCCGAGAATCTGGCCAATAATGTTGCCTTACAAATTAAGCACTCTTGTAATCTTTAGCAACTGAGATAGGGGAACAAATTCCAAAACATTTTCAACCTGTTAGAATATTGTCAGATAACTTGGAATGGAAGCAACAGAGGCAGTGGGAGCAGAAGGAGGTATGTCTGTGGTATTGATCTGGAGTTGCTGTGGATGAGCAGTTAGAAGCAAAGAATTTAGATAGAAAAAGGCTATTTAGAGCATCCAGTCTATTCCTCTTGCCAAAGCAGCATGGTACCTACAGGATGTTCCTCAGTGTTTTGTCTACCTAGCCTTGTTCTGAAGAACTCCACAATGAGATTCCAACATTTCCCTTGAGAGACTTTTTTCTAGAGCGTCTGTGTTATGGAAATTTTCCTAAACTTAGCCTAAATTGTCCCTTGTTGAGTTCAGCCTGATTATTCCTCTTCATCCTAAATACTTTGTTTTCCCTTAATATTTGTCCTTCCAATATTTGCAATATATAGTGTTATCTTGTCCCTCTTTTAGCTAAACTTTAGCAAATGGTCTTCTGTCTTTTCTCTAAAGTCAAGCTCTCTGAACTCTTCATCATCATTGTTGACCTTCGTTGGCACTGCTATAACTTACAAAACTTTCTTGAAGTTGCAGAGCGCTCCAAAGCATACAGTATTTCTACACTGTGTAAAAGCAGGGGAGGGGTGTTGAACAGACCTGAAAACCTAAGTTCATGAATGTTGGAGTTGAAGGCAAATCCTTGAATCTTGTGATGGGCTCTTGTTATGAGTGGTGTTTGCCTCTTGTGAATGTGCTTTCTGAGAGAATTTTCCAGGCTTTTCTCCAGTCAGTGACACTCCAGCAGCAACAGAAGGAACACCTTTGGGGGAGAGGGAGTGGGTAGTGGGTTACATTAGGTTAGGCAGGCTGGGTATCAAATAATAAAACAGAAACTAACAGCAACAGAAAGGTAAGAAATGTCGTCCTTCCCGTAGCCCACAGGCAGGTGCCACTGCAATTTGTTCACTCAGTGAGCTGGGAATGAGGACCCAACATTATGTTAACTTTGATGTCACAGCCACATTCTAATGTACATTTTGCCTACTTTAAAATCCCTCTCCACTTTCGAAAGTATATGATATTTTTCTTCACTTCCTGTCCTAAGCTGTTGTGTGTTGATTAAATAGCTGAGAGTTGGCATCAGTGCCACTGGTTTCCTGTCTTTGGTGGGTTTTTGTTTTGTTTTTGTTTTTTGGAAGCATTTTGGGAATTTTTCAGACTAAAAAGTGCTATATTAGTTATTACTATAATAGATCTTCCTTTGAATGGATAGACAGTATTTATGCTATCAAAAGCCTCTGCTTCCTGGGGTAGTGCTGGCAGTGTTGTAAATGTTATCTCTGCTTAGGGTGACCAGACAGCAAGTGTGAAAAATCAGGACTGGGGTGGGAGGTAATAGGAGCCTATATAAGAAAAAGCCCAAAATATCAGGACTGTCTATAAAATCGGGACATCTGGTCACCCTATCTCTGCTGCTGTCTTAGGCCCTGATTTCACACATTGGAAGTGAATGGAAACTTTGACTTTGATTTCAATGGCTGGAGAATTAGGCCTTTAGCTAATGTGCATAAGCTTGCTTGGCACATCCAAACCAGACTATGGGCCTGATTCTCCACTTTGTTACATCACTGTTACCCCAGTGTAACTCAGCTGAAATCAGTGGAGTTACACAAGTGTAAAACTGATGTAACAGAGTGGCTAATCCCGCCCTCTGTCTCATAGACCTATAGGGAGCCTCCCGATTTGAAGAATAAACACATTTCTTTATCTTTGTCTGTTTTCTGCCTTTCCATCAGGGACCATTATTCTCCAGCCATCTACCTTCTACTCAAATAATCTACAAGACATTTATATGCAATTTCATACAAAAGCCATAAGTAAATATCTCAATCAATAATTAAAATTAACTGCTGGGTTGTGCACTCTGCTCTTCCCAGCACTCTATCTATAGAGATGCAGAGGCTAGCAATGTTTTTACTTCAAAGCGATATATAATAACATCTGCAAGTAGAAAAGAGCTCTTAGATCATGTAGTCTGCCTCTTGCCAAGTCACCATTGTTCCCTTCAGTGCATCTTCTAGTGTGTTTTTTTTTTATTCAGATTACTTTTGAATGATTCAAAACCACCACTAAATTGCTTTGGGAGACTAAGGCCCTGATTCAGCGAGGGCTATGCAACACCACTCCTATGTTTAAAATTAGGCACATGCTTAAGCATCTCACAGATTGTATCATATTACCGATGAGGAGTTAGAAGTAAAGAATTTAGAGATAGGGAAAAGCCCTGTTAGAGCATCCAGTTCATTCCTCCTGCCAAAGTAGAATTTCAGTCTATTGACTTCTCAATGGGACTATTTACATGCTTAAAACTAAGCACATACTTATGTACCTTGCTGAATTGGGGCCTTAGTGTACTTCCTCATCCCTTTCTCTTCGTTGTTCATCCATTCCTTCATTTCCACAGCTTAAATGACTTATTGTTTGCTGATATTTAGCTTGTCACTAGCTGGTACTTGTGTGATGATCTTCTCATTATGTGCCCTCAGACCAGAATTTAGCATGTAGCTCAAACTCCATACAGCTTCCCCCTTTAATGAGTCAAACTGTTCTCAGATTCAGAAAAGAAATGGGTAATGTTACTCTTCTTTTCTCCGTCTCCTTCTTCTCGTGTGAGATAAGACAGGAGTGTGTTTTTGGAGGAGGGCCAAAAAAGATGCTGAAAGTATATAGAATGTATGTATGTGTCAAGCTTGTTCTGGTAAATAAGCTTATTTACAGACTTTATACAGAAACAATAATTAATGTGTGCACAGAAGGAAAAACATACAGAATAAAAATGCATATTTATTAATGACATTACTAAATTAATGCCTAGAAAATAAAACCGATCGTTCTTAAAGCATACAAAATGTAAATACAGCATCTTTGCTCCACTCTTAGACTCTGCGGAAAGCAACTTTGACACAGACCTTATATTGTGTGTAGCAATCATCCATTTGTATTACTGTAGTGCCTTGAGTCCTCAGCTGAGAGGAGGGCCCCACTGTGCTAGGCTATGCAAGCACATAATAAGAAAAGTCCCTGTCCCAAAGAGCTTACAATATCAATAAGCAAGACAAAAGGTGGAGGGGAAACAGAGGTTATACAGCATGTCAGTGGTAGGGCTGGGAACAGAGCGCAGGTCTCTTGAGTCCCTATTCTCTACTATATCACACTGCATCTTATCTCCTCTGACTTTCAAGGGTGAAGAGTGACTCCCAGCCATTCACTGCTTTCTGTAGTAGGCAGGGCCGGTGCAACCCATTAGGCGACCGCTACAATTTGGGGAGCGGCGACCGCGGTGGTATTTCGGCTGCGGGACCTTTCGCTGCCTCTGTGGGGGGTGGCATTTCAGGGTGGGACCTTCTGCCACCGCCTAGGGTGGCAGAAAAGTTGGCGGCGCTCCTGGTAGTAGGTAGGCCCTGTGATGGAACGCTAAAATGGTATTATAAAGTTCAGCCCCTAGGCAGTGGTGCAAGTTAGCCAGTATGGTCAGGTACACCGTACCATTAAGACATTTATTGCCAGTACACCATATTGGAAAGTCACATTTTCAAGGATTAATTATAGAGCCCTGCGCGGATATGAATTTATACTCGCAGATGCAGATATCCACGAATAGAAATCTGTATCCGCTGAACCACAGGGCTCTCCCGGGAACTGCGGTGGCAAAAGGAGGAGAACATGGGACTGCCGCTCCCAGGAGCCAGTGCCCCATGTGAGCAGCTCCTCTGGCCAGGGCCGGCTCCAGGCACCAGCCCACCAAGCATGTGCTTGGGGTGGTGCCTGGAGGGGGGCGGCACGGCGGGGCGCCCTGGCCCGAGAGCAGGGCCGCGACTGGGCTCACCGCCCTTCCCGCGGTGCTCCGGCCGCCAGGGAGAGCAGAGCCGCAGCGGGCTCGCCGCCCTCCTCCCGGCGCTCCGGCTGGTCAGGGATTGCGGGCCCATGGCCGGGCTCGGCACCCTCCCCTGCTGCGCGGGGGTGGGGGGCGGCGGGTGGCTTTTTTGCCAAGGGTGGCAAAAAAGCCAGAGCCGGCCCTGCCTCTGGTGCAGCTGTACCACCCCCAGCCCTGTCCTCCGGCAGGGCTGTACAGACTCCAGACAGGAGACACAGCTGCGTGGAAGGGCTGGGGGCGGAACAGTCACGCCAGAGGAGCTGTCTGCATAGGGTGCTGGCTCTTGGGAGCGGCAGCCCCACGTTCTGTTCCTTTTGCTGCTGTGCTTCCCAGGAGAGCCCTGTGGTTCAGTAGATACAGATTTCTATCTGCGGATATCCACATCGATGGGTATAAATTTCTATCCGCGCAGGGCTCTTGTCACGAAACATTTTTTGTGAGGAGGTGTCGGGGGTCAGTACTGTACTAGTAAGAGTTAAAATCTACTTGCACTACTGTCCCTAGGTCATGCTATGTGTAACATACCGTACCTGTTACCAGTTCAGGTACGGTATGTTACAGTATCTCAGAGAGAACACATCTCTCACTCTCCATGATGGAAGCACTGTAGCCAGTCCATATCTGGTACAGAAAGCTGACCTGCTAGTAGCAGCCCTGCAACCGACTATGTACAAGAATTACATGACTAATCCTTTGATAATTTTTCTGATGATCAAGCTTCACTGGCATTTCTTGTGTTTCCTACCACCAGAGATGAGGCAGAACCTGATTTTAGCCAGCTTGTGGATGTTTGTCTCATTGCTTTACAAAGGCCTTCCCCCAATAAAGAATCTGGAAAGCAAGTCCAGCAGCTTTCCTCCTGAAAGCTAGTCACTGAGGGCCAGATTTTGAAGGGTGTGTAGGTGCCTAGAGATTGAGCTAGGTGTCTAGTGGGATTTTCAAAAGCATCTAGGGAGTTTGACCCCATAGTGATAGTGGCAGAACTGATGGTTCATGATTTATGTGTAGAGAGCTTATTTTTACGGGGAGAAGTGCATTAGAAATGCTTAGCTAGATAAATCTATTTCTTCAAAACCTCTTGGAAAGATGAGGAATATGTCAAAGTAAATGCATTAATCTACAAAGCTCCACTCGAGTCAGAATCAAAGTTCTTTGTGGCTCCTTTTCCTATATGTCTTTGGAACCAATGGTTGAGATTTTTTTGGATTTACAAAAGTTGATAGCTAAATGGATCATAAGTGTTTCCTCTCTACCTATTTTTATGCATTTTTATAGAAGTCCAGACACACATACCATGTTGTTACTAGCAATTAAACCTAAGGTTTAAAGGTTAAACAATTAACAATAAAGTTGAACTCTGACCTTCTGAACTAAACCCCCTTCTGGATCACAGAGAGAAGCTAATTCAATAGAATTTCTAATACAGATGTTAAATGCAGATGACTCTCTGAATCAATTGGGGACCATTTAAAAATTCAATACTGTATTCACCACCTCTAACAACTGCAAGAATTGCAGTATCTCTGCGCTTAGAAGATTCTAAAGAAACAGAGGTGGATACCACGTTACGATAGACCAATATTGAGGTGTGCAAATATTGAATTTGAAGTGGTCCCTACTGAATACAGATTGTTTTCCTTTGCCAGTTTCTTTCCATTACTCTGAATATAATATAAATGTTTCATACAGTTCAGATGAGCATCCATACTAAAGTGCTGAATCTTTTGAGACTTGTCCATTATTAGAGGACATCTGTTTTTTTTCCCCTAAGGTTCTGAAGTTCACCATTTTTGTTACGTGCCCTGACTCATAACTCTGTATAACATCACTCCAAGGTTAGTCTAAGATACAAGCATTCAAAGGTATGTCTACACTGCAATAAGACCTGTGGCTGGCTTGGGTCAGCTGCTTCAGGCTCATGAGGCTTGTAGAGTGAGGCTAAAAAATTGCAGTAGAGATGTTCAGGCTGGAGCCTCGGCTCTGAGACCCCTCCAAGGGGGAAAGGTTCTCAGAGCCCAGGCTCCAGCCTGAACTCAAATGTCTGCATAGCTATTCTTAGCCCCTTCTGCCCGAGCCCCATGACCCTGGATCAGCTGACCCATGCTCTGAGACTCGTTTTGCAGGCTTTTTATTGTGGTGTAGATCTAC
This sequence comes from Trachemys scripta elegans, assembly GCF_013100865.1. Classification (NCBI taxonomy): domain Eukaryota; kingdom Metazoa; phylum Chordata; order Testudines; family Emydidae; genus Trachemys; species Trachemys scripta. The sequence continues at coordinate 101,876,377 of NC_048300.1, forward strand.
CCCAAGTGACTGTACTAACTCATCCACTCAGGATCTGTTCAGATCATCTCCTCCAGCAGAAAGACCTGGACGAGTTAAGCTCATCATCAATCCAGATTTCATCCTCTTTGGCAGCAGGAATGAAGGCTGAAAAACCCACCTCCTGCCACAATCTCTCCCTTGCAGAGTGAAATCTGTTCTATTAATTCAGGTGGAATACATGGGTTAAAGATGGTAACATAACCCAGTCACTGTGCAGCACTAAAGAAGTTTGGGGTTTGTTATACAATCTGCTTAGTACCATGGCAAACACACCATTAAAAATCCTGTTAAACTTTCTTTAACGTTAAAGAGAAGAAGGAAAAACAGTAAAAGCATTTAAAATGTACTCAATACGGATTTCTTGGATGGTATCAAAGATGGCAATGACTCTCCTTGTGAGGAAAAGAGAAGGTTAGCCGAGACAGGCTGGAGCTGTTAAAGTCTGATCCATTTCATCCCACGTGGTAGTTGGGAGTCAGTTGGCAGAGATGGCAATATCATCTCATTCCTTCTCTCTGACCTCGTTTGATCAGGACATCCCTAAGGATTAGGATGAAGAAGGTCTGGGGAGTCCCAGGAGATGGTGGGGTGGCAGCCATGATGGTGAAGCTTGTTTCAGTAGCCTCCATCTAGTTTTCCTTAAGGACCCCCAAAAAGGCTGTGATGGGTGGAATAGCACACCCCCTTATTATTTTGTCCACCAATTAGGCCTAGTTTCTGACACCAATTTTGTTTCACTGATTTCCGACCCCACATTTTCTTGTTTCCCAAGTGCGATGTTAACACAGTCCTTGAGTTACATCAGTAAGCCTTTGTGTTTAGACTAATTCACTCTTTCTGTCTCCCTTTCCTACTTTGTCCCATCCACGCTTGTTGTTGTAAGTTATTGTAACATCATGGGCGGTGGGTATAATAGGCCATGGTAGGCTAAGACTGCCCTGGCACAGCTGCAGCTGCTGGACGCTGGTTGCGGGTTTGGCGGGGGAAGTTTTTGCTTATTATTATGCCCCATGCAGGTTCTGGGTGGCTAAGGTGGTGGTATCTACTATTCAGCTTCTTGGGTTAATCAGTAATCTCCCTGGACTCCAGCTGAGTAACATATACCCCCTCCTCAGTCACCCCAGAACCTGCATGGCACATATCAAAAGCTCAAGCTCTTCTCCTAGAAGAGGAGAAACAAGAGCTTTTCCCATGGCATAGCTTGGGGGCCTCCAGTTGGTCCTGGGCTCCTCTGGCCGCAGAGGCGGGGGACCTCAAAGCTCTGGCGGTGAGGGGGGAGGGGAGGAGGAAGGGGTGGGCACAGGTGGAAGAGATAAGGTTATCAACCCTCCAGGATTGTCCTGGAGTTTCCAGGAATTAAAGATTTCTCTTTGATGAAAGATTGTCATGTGATGAAACCTCCAGGAATACAGCCAAGCAAAATTGGCAACCCTAGGAAGGGAGCCTCCCCGATGGGGAGCTCCACCTGTCGCCCATGTGTAACATCTTATGAACTTTTACATACTTCTTGCAGTTGAGCTCACAATTAAGGTACATTTTTAAGCCCAATTTTTCTAACTGATCAACATGGGGACAATTCACAGATGCTCCTTTCCAACACTATTGATGTGGACCCACAAGTTGTGAGGTCAGCTCTTCATAACTGCAAATTTATAATTCATTCTCTAGCCCCTAAATCCAGGCCTTTCTCAGCAATATGGCTTTCCAAGCATCTCCCTCCTGTTACATAGCTGTGTTTTGTATTCTTTTCTCTTTGATGTATTAGACTTCATTTTTCCAGGTCGAATCTCACTTTAATTCCTGCCATTTCTTTAATCTCTTTCGATCCATTTATATTTTCTCTCTTGACTCTGCAATTCCCCTTCACTTTGTATTGTGCATAGATGTAGTTAATGTGCATTTATATTTCCTTTTCCAAGATCGTTAATGACAACATTTAACAAAGTAGGATCCAACAATGACCATTGCATGACCTCACTAAAACAACTGAGCTGAACTAAGTGCAGTCATTGCCATCTATCATTCTGCTTTGCCTACAATCTGTTGATTGGTTTTGAATCCATTTAACAGTACCATTGTTCAAGCCTATTTGATTTAATTTTTCTAATAGAATTTTGTGAGGCAGTGTCTCATGCTTTAGCAAAGGCCAAGTACGATATCCACTCTACTGTCTTAACTTTCACTGCTGATTCAGTAAATTGGATCAATGAAACCTGATCATGTCTTCCTAGCTTTATCATGTCTTCATGCTTTATTCGTTGTTGATCCCATGCTACTTATTGCTCTTAATGTCTCTATCTTCTAGGTGCTAAAGGAGAAGAGTTGCCTCATTACTTGATTAGGAACTGTAGTTGGATGTAGAGAGTCAAGATAGCTCTCTTTTCCCCTGTTTAAAGTCTGGAAACAGATCTGCACTTTTAGTCATCCGAAACTAGCCCAATTCTTCAAGAAGCTTAGAAAATGCCTGATTGATAATGGTTTAATAAGTTCCTCTACTAGTCTCTGGAGACTGGAATATGATTCCAAACCAGCAGATATGTATATATTGACTTTTTTGAGTACTCTTTCACAGAATTCTGTAGACTGCTATATCCTCTGTGTTGTCATTCATGTGATGATATTTGGTCTGCATGATCTTATTTCTCTTATTAAAGAGACAAGCAGTGTTTGAGAAGCTGTCAGATGGAGTTTCCAAAATACGCTCCTACAGTAAATATACCCAATGTATTGATCCTTATATACATGCAGTAATAATAATGGCTATGAATTTAAACAGTGATGACTACTAAAATAATCATTTTCCTAAGATTAGCAGTGCCTGAACTGGGGATGGGTAGGAAGTGATGGGATGCTTTTACTCCCTCCACCCCCTCAATTCCTCCCCCCTTTCAACCAGCAGAGCTGAGAGTAGGGTATGGCATAACCACACACATAGCAGAATGAGAACCTGTCAATATGACCAATCTCCTCATCTAAATCACTGACACGAATGAAGGGTTTTGTGGTGGTGGTGGTTGGTGTTTTTTTTTTTTTTTTTTTAAAGAATCTTTCAGCAATATGATCAAAGCTCCCCCCCCCAATATTTGTACTCCATTTCAGTAGTCTCTACAGTATGTATTGTAACACTTTTTCCCCCAAAGGGCTTTAGATACAGCCATTTATATACAGCCATCACTAAACTCTTATGAGGTAGATAGTTTTTAACTATTAATTATTATTGCAAATAAGAGGAAACTAAAGTCCCAAGCCACAGAGACAATCAATATCAGAAGTAGGAATTAGAAATCAAAAGGCCTTGGTTCCCAGTCCTATGCTCAGTCCCCTAGAAGACACTTTCTTTCTAAAAAGTAAGAAAGTTATACTAAGTCCATGGACTACTGAATCCAGATGAAAGTTTTTGAATTGAAACCTGCATTATTTAACAAAGCATTCACCAACCGGCTCCTGGGAATTCTCCTGTTGATTTAATTGAGCAGGCTCAGAGCTGGAACATCACCCTGATCCAAGCTCATACTGTATGCACTGTTCCTTGATTTCAAAAAGGCAGACTTTAAAAAATGAAGGGAATTAGTTAGGGAAGTGGACTGGACTGAAGAACTCAAGGATCTGAATGTTGAAGAGGCTTGGAATTACTTTAAGTCAAAGCTGCCAAAACTATGTGAAGCCTACATACCTAGCAAGGGGAAAAAATTCATAGGGAAGGGTTGCTGACCAAGCTGGATAAGCAAGCATCTCAAACAGGTGATTAAGAGAAAGCAGAAGACCTACAAGGAACGGAAGATGGGATGGATCAGCAAGGAAAGTTACCTCTTGGAGGTCAGAAACTGTAGGGATAAAGTGAGAACAGCAAAGAGCCAAGCAGAGTTGGATCTTGCAAAAGGAAATTAAAACCAATAGTAAAAGGTTCTATAGCTGTGTAAATTAAAAAAAAAAAAAATCAAGGAAAGAAGTGGGACCGCTAAGCACTGAGGATGAGGTGGAGATTAAAGATAATCCAGGCATGGTCCAACACCTAACCCAGTGGCTCTCAAACTTTTGTAGTGGTGACCCCTTTTACATAGCTAGCCTCTGAGCATGACCCCCCTTTTATAAATTAAAAACACTTTTAATATATTTAACACCATTATAAATGCTGGAGGCAAAGCGGGGTTTGGGGTGGAGGCTGACAGCTCGTGACCCACCATGTAATAACCTCATGACCCCCTGAGGGGTCCTAACCCCCAGTTTGAGAACCTCCGACCTAAACAAATACTTTGCCTCATTAATAACTGAGGCAAACGAAGAGCTTTGGGTAGTGGCAGGGTGGCTAATGGGAACAAGAATATGGAGATAGAAATTACCACATCCAAGGTGGAAGTCAAACAGTTTAATGGGACTAAATCAGGGGACCCAGATAATTTCTGTCCAAGAATATTAAAGGAACTGGCACATGAAATTGCAAACCCAATAGCAAAGATTTTTAAAGAATCTGTAAACTCAGGTCATACATTATGGTTAGAGAAGTGCTAATATAGTTCCTATTTTTAAGAAAGGGGTGGGGAAGTGATCTGGGAAATGACAGGCCTGTTGATTTGACCTCCAAAAAGGTCTTGGAACAAATTTTAAAAGAGAAAGTAGTTAAGTATATAGAGGTAAATGGTAATTGGATAAAATACAACATTCATCCCATAGATAATTTAAAAAAAGAGATATGGGTTCTTAAAAATAATAATTACATGCTGATGCAATTTCCTGGTTTCTGCTGGGTGTGGAGGTGAGAGTATAAGATTAAGAGTTAGTCAATACATGTTTAAGTGATGATTTAGGTGTGGGTGGAGGGGAATAATTACAAACTACAACTATTTGAAGGCTGTGAACACCAGAGAGAGAGAGGGATTATTGACTATGATACACAGAAATATAGCAAGATGTATTTTTTTGAGAGGGAAAATTTAGGCTGAATATCAGAAAGAGGGCTTGATAGAGAGATGTATTAGGTTATGGAGTAATCTCCTCAGGAAAGCTGTGGAGACTCTTACCCTGGGATCTGTAAGACTAGACTGGGGGGGAGGGAGACCACTAGCAAATATATCCTATTAAATGATCTAGATAATACTTAGGACTGCCTTGAATGCAGCGGACTGGACTAGAAGATCTCTTGAGGTCCCTTCCAGGCCTATGATTATACAGAAAAAAATCCTGCATTGGTGAGAGGCAGAATGGGTGATTTTAACAGTTCTTTCATATGTAACATACATAGTTCTATCAAGTTTGCTGATCACTATTCCAAAATCCAACATGCTGTCTACCATCACAAAAAATATCTGCTGCAATCAGATGTTCCCAAACATACTCTCCATGAGAAGGTTGCACTTGTTGTAACAATGGCCATACTGCGTCAAACCAATGGTCCATCTAGCTCAGTATCCTGTCTTCAGACAATGGTCAATGCCAGGTGCTTCAGAGGGAGTGAACAACAGAAGTCAATTTCTCAACTGATCCATCCTTTGTAATCCACTCCCAGTTTCTGACAGTCAGAGATTAGGACATCCAGAGCGTGGGGATGCATTCCTGATCATCTTAGCTAATAGCCATTTATGAACCTATTCTTTTTTGAACCATGTTATAGTTTTGGCCTTCACAACACCCCCGGCAATGAGTTCCACCTGCTTAATTAGCACTTTTACCAGGAATGAAATTAAGTATAAAATTACTTAAAGGCAAGGACTGCTGCTTAATTGGGACAGTTTTCCTACTTAACTGAGATACCTGCAAGTGATGAAGTAACTTGCAACAGGATTAGCCGCTCCCTGGCCTTGTTGCTGCTAGATAGTTCTTGGAAGTCTCTCACTGGTGTACTACTCCTGGCATAGCTCCATTGGTAGCAACATTAATGTAGATATGTCTTAGGCTGCTGCTGCTGTTTTCCCCACAGCTTGATTCACTGGAGCTGTCAGGGATTTAGGGGGTATCTCTGGCTCCTGGACACTGGCTGTGGTGTAGGAATGCTTTTCTTCCTTCCCAGGCCACATGGCAGGATGTGGCATGGAGGGAACTGCTTGAGGCTTGGTGTGCCCAGAGTGGAGTTGCCTCAAGAGGCCTAAGTCCAAGGGGCAGAACCGGGGCTTGCTGGTCTTCAATTGCTTCCTGCTGCTGTTTTAAAATCTTTGGATGCATTTGGTTTCAGGTGTCAGTCTCCAAGGTAGAAAGGATAATGTCCATCAACAAGGATGCTTGTTCTCCTGAAAGCATGTGTTGTCTTGGAACTCAGTGAGCTTAATCTAGGAGAAACACAAAAGAGTCTATAGCAAACTATATGTTGTGCAGAATTTCCCTTCCCCCTTCTCCCCTAAAAAAGGATGAAGATGTGATTGAAAGAGTAGCTAGAAAAATAATTAGGCAAGCTAAATTTCAACCTGCACCTTCTTTTCTTTTTTTCATGGTCGGCTTTGCAAAGTAATAATCTTTGATCTCTGTAGTTTCAAGCTGGCCACAAGAGCCTATATGAAGGTATTTAATTATTTAGTGTTCTTTTAAAAGAAAAGGTAATGTATGCAAGAGAGATGTAAGATCCGCTCTGATGAACACCAGAGCAGCTGGGACTGTACATGAACAGTTAGATATATCAGAGTGCTCAAACTCCATGGCTTTTTCAGTGGAGCCCATCGTAATTCAATCCAGGAATCCAATACTCATATTTTTCCCATGAGGGGATTAATTACATTGCTGTGTGGAACATTTTGACACCGAAAACCTTTTGTCACTTTTCTCTCCCCTATATGAGATATGTGTAGTATGTTTTATAAAATGATTTCCCTCTTGTCCTTCACTTTCTATGAGAGTTGATGTCCTCACTGATTGTCCAGGCTTGAAGCCATTTTGATCTTCTACCTTTGGTCACCTTTGTCTCATTGATCCTGTGGGCAGTAATTTATTTACTAGGGTTCATTCTGGAAATCTCATCAAAGCATTTTAGACTCGGTGAGGTGGATCACTGACCAGTCATTTATGTTCACATCACATTTTGAACAGGTATTACAGGGCTGGCTCCCAAAGCCTTCATCTTCTCTTTCACTCTTATTTTTCCAAATCAGTAAAGTAACACTAGGTCATTACTGAATAGAGGAGGTAGCAGCACCATAAGGTCATCAGGTAGAGCGTCTAAAACTGTGGATTTGGGAAGAACTCATCATCATTTCACAACAAATTAATTTACCACAGGACTCTTATGAATGTTTTCTCAACTTCTTTCTGTTCTTTCTGCTTTAATTTTATAAATAACAATATTTAGAAACCTCTATTGTCTAGCAAAATAACTAATCAAAAACCTGCCAAGAAAGCTGGTAGTGTTTCTTGTTTGGGGTAATATTCATGTTAACACTGCTTGACTCTATATTTGCTTTCCATTTTGGTATTTTAATTCAAGTTGTTGGACATGAAGGCCCTTTTGCCCTGGAAATAGCAAGTTTGCAGATTGTCTTTTTGCTAACATAGATCATTCATTTCCATAACAGCCATTACTTAAAGAAGACATTTATGGCAAACTAAGGAGATTCCTTGGTTGAGGAAGGCTATCAAAATCTATTTGTTCATACTAACTTTCTTGTATATATTTGTATGGTTACATTTAAGGTTGATTTTTAGCATGTTATGTAGGTCTACTGTGATGTGTTTGTTTTAGAGACTTCACCTCCCCTCCTGATTAAAGGAAAAGAACAAAACACTGAAACACTTGTTCTGAAGATTAAAAATCACACAGAAAGAATAATGTACAAATAGCAATGTGTTCATTCCGGGTCAGGCTCTGAAGCCTAGGAGTTTGGGTGGGTTTGAGAGACCAAGCTTCTGCCTGAGCAAGAATGTCCACATTGCTATTTTGAGTTTGCTAGCTTGAGCCCCACTCAGCGGCGGCACCAGCGCACCAAGCGCGTGTCTGGGGCGGCAAGCCGTGGGGGGCGCCCTGCCGGTCCCTGTGAGGGCGGCAGTCAGGCAGCCTTCAGCGGCATGCCTGTGGGAGGTCCGCCGGTCCCATGGCTTCAGTGTACCTGCCGCTGAATTGCCGCTGAAGTCGTGGGATTGCCGGACCTCCCTCAGGCATGCCGCCAAAGGCAGCCTGCCTGCCGTGCTTGGGGTGGCAAAAAAGCTAGAACTGCCCCTGGCCCCACTAGTGCAAGACTTGCTTCCAGCAGCAGTATAGACACAGCTAACTACCCCATGTAGACTCCACTGGCATGAACTAAAAGGTACCTAGTACATGTTAACCTAGTTACCTTTTAGTTTGCCTTCCTCTACAGCATGGGGCACGGGATCACTTGCAGGTTTAAACTAGTATAAATGGTGGATTCTCTGTAACTTGAAGTCTTTTAAATCATTATTTGAGGCCTTCAGTAACTCAGCCGGAGGTTATGGGTCTATTACAGGAGTGAGTGGGTGAGGTGCTGTGGCCTGCAATGTGCAGGAGGTCAGACTAGATGATCACGATGGTCCTTTCTGTCCTTAGAGTCTGAGTCTACACGGGGCAGTTAGTGTAACATCTTATAGTGCTCTACAATTTTTTCCCCCCTAGAGACTGGACTGTGCCCCATGTAGACAAGCACTAAGTGTTCAGATGGACTAAGCAAGAGTTTTCTTCATAGCCAATATCCCGCTATTCAATGCTACATTATATGTGGTATTTCAGTCAATAGCTTGGAGTAGTGTATTCCCTTCTGTATTATCCTCCACCTACAGTAGCTGCTACTACTGAATAGTCAACACTGCCCATTGTTAGGCTGCTGGAAATAAGTGGGAAAAGGTGAACTTACTTAAGTAACTGGGGTAACTTGGGAGGTCAGCACTGGTCCTTCGGATGTAGGGCATGTGGTTCCATTTCTTTGACTGGGTAACAGAGTCTCTGCCCAGGGAGTGTGCCAGAGAGGCTAAGGAAAGGGCTGGTTTTAGAATTTACCCAAACCAAGGGAAGCTTAAGAGCACATGTGCATGGTGGGACCCAAACACAGCTGCCTGGTGAGTGTCTAGCAGGGGCAGCTCAACTAGGGCTGTGGCAGCCAGCAAAATTTGTGCAGGTGCAAAACCCCATGTTTATGGCCCCGGTTGATTAATTGCATGTATAATTATTATTTGCATCAAAGTAGCATGTAGCAGGCCCAACTCAACTGGGGTCCCATTGTGTGTATAGCCCAGGGGTGGCCAACCTGAGCCTGAGAAGGAGCCAGAATTTACCAATGTACATTGCTGAAGAGCCACAGTGATACGTCAGCAGCCCCTCATCAGTCCGTCCGTCCCCCCGCCCCGTGCATCCCACCCACCGGCAGCCCCGCCGATCAGCGCCTCCCTCTCCCTCCCCCACCTCCCAATCAGCTGTTTCGTGGCATGGAGGGGGCTCCAGGGGGTGGGGGGAGGAGCAAAGGCACGGCAACCTTACGGGAGGGGATAGGAAGGGGTGGAGTGGGGGCAGGGCCTACGGCAGAGCCAGGGGTTGAGCTGTGAGCACCCCCTGGCACATTGGAAAGTTGGCGCCTGTAGCTCCAGCCCAGAGTTGGTGCCTATACGAGGAGCCGCATATTAACTTCTGAAGAGCCGCATGTGGTTCCGGAGCCACAGGTTGGCCACCCCTGGTATAGCCGTTTAGTAAAACAGTCCCTGCACACACTAATTAATTTTGCACCTAGCAGCTGGATGTGACTTCTGTGAATAACTTCTCATTGGTGCTCTGACAGATTTTGTAGTCACACGGCTGGAAGGATGCTGAAAATTAGGGACTTTAAAACATATATATATTGGACATGGATGTTCTGTGATATTAGAAGTACATTCCCAGCAACAAATAGTTTCCTGGTGGATTATAAAAACGTAGAGCTAAAGGAAATTGACTACTTTTTTGTATCTCAGTACTGTGTTCTTCACAAAAAGGAACCGTTTTCATGGAATGCACTTGAAATAAGCCCATCCTCCAAATCTCTGCTCCTGTTTTCAGAAATGCAAGGCAAAAATCCACCACAAAGTGCCAGAAGCTCTTGGCCCTCTCACCCATACCCACTTTATTTTCTTTGGATTTGTGTTGGAGGAAAGGGAATGTAACTGAATCTCTGGCTGGTCTCAGACGGCTGTAGATGGTTCTTTCAGGGATGAGACTGACTCTGTTTTTGAGCTCCACGAGGAGAAGCTGGATGTTTTGAGCTCAGGGCCTATGATCCTGAGTTGCTCTCGTGCCCCTTCCCTGTTTGTCTGATGAATCCAAAAGTTACAGTCCTAAGTAATAACTGCTATTGTAGTCTCATAATACTTCAGCTCACAGCATGAGGATAATGCATTAGGGCGTTCTAACTGAATGACACCCTTTACTGTTTAGCAGGGCCGGCTTTAGGTTGATTCCCCCGATTCCCCTGAATTGGGCCCCGTGCCCAGTGGTGAGCTGGAGCTGGTTCCCAAGCTCCAGCAGCTGTCCACCCCGCCCTCAGCTCTCCTCCCCTGAAGCTCCGCGCCCCTTTTCCTCCCCCTCCCCTGTTTTCCACGAATCAGATGTTCGCGTGGGAAGCCTGGAAACAAGCAGCGGCAGGTAAGCTGGGGCTGGGTGGGGGGGCGCGAGGAGGGCTCCAGGGAGGTGTGGTGTGGCCCAGTCCGGCTCCGGCCAGGTGGCTCCGGCCCGGCCCCAACTCTGGCTGGGAGGCGCGGCTCCGGCCCAGTCCCAGCCCCGACCCTGGCTGGGTGGTGCGGCTCCGGCCCTGCCCTGGCCCTGACTCTGGCCGGGCAGCGTGGCCCCGGGCCGGGTCCCGGTCCTGGCGCGGGTAAGCGGCATGGTAAGAGGCCGGGGCTGGGGGGGAGGGGTGTTGGATAAGGCAGGGGGCAGGGAGTCCTGGGGACAGGGAGCGGGTTGGTGGTAGTGGTGGTGGGGTTGGATCGGGCAGAGGTTCTGGGGGCGCAGTCAGGGGACAGGGAGCAGGGCGAGTTGGGTAGGGGGTGGGGTCCTGGGGGGGCAGTTAGGATGGGGGGGTCTTGGGAAGGAGTGGTCAGGGGAAAAGGAGCGGGGGGGGGTTGATGGGTTGCAGTTTCTGAGGGGGGCAGTCAGGGGCAGGACATGGGTGGGGGTCAGATGGGGGGGGGGGGATGTACTCACCGGGTGGTTCCCTACCGGGTCTTCGGCGGTGGGTCTTTCAGTGCTGCGGAAGACCCGGAGCACTGCCGGGTGAGTCATCCCTGCTGGGGCCCTGTTAAATAGGGCCCTGCACTTCCTAAAGCCAGTCCTGTTGTTTAGGATGAACACCATCGTATTGCACTCTTCATGGAAGTGTGAGAGAGAAAATGGTTCAGCTGCTTGAATGTAGTGAGAGTGGGGACAAAACGCATGTTCCCCATTCTAGCAAAAAAATTTGATAGCATTCTCTTTTTGAACAGCCTTGGGATTGCAAAGAGAAACTGGGCATGGAAAAATCCTTCCTTCAGAACGGCTCTTCTTGTTTCATAGGATATTGATTTAAATTTGACTCATTTCTGAGCAGTTGCAGTCACATGCTGAATCTGCACATTAGCTTTGTTTTAAATGGAAACTCCTAAAAGAGCCCAGTGAAACCAATGGAAAGATTTCCATGGGCTTTGGATGTAGCTAAGGAAGTATTCATGGGTCATGTATTGGGTGACTAACTTGCCCACAGAGAGAAAAGTCCATTCATATATTTGCTGTGACTCCTGGATACCTGGAGCTGTGAGAAGTAATCCTATAGGCCTTGTTAAAATCTGAGGGAGGGCTCTGGGGACTTGTGTAGGAAGTGCAGAGTGTGCTAATGGCTAAGATACACAGGGGAAGGGCTCACTCTTGCACATCTTAGGAGATTCACATGCGTCTGACGAAGTCACCCACGAAAGCTTATGCTCCAATACATCTGTTAGTCTATAAGGTGCCACAGGACTCTCTGTTGCTTTGTACAGATCCAGACTAACACGGCTACCCCTCTTATACTAGAGCAGTGGTTCTCAACCAATAGTCTGGGGCCTCCTGGGGGGGCTGCGAGCAGGTTACAGGGAGGCTGCCAAGCAGGGCCAGTGTTAGACTTGCTGGGGCCTAGGGCAGAAAGCTGAAGCCCCACCACCTGGGGCTGAAGTCGGGGGCCCTGAGCCCCGCGACCTGGGGCTGAAGCTGAACTTAGCTTTGTGGGGGCCCCGGTGGTATAGGGCCCAGGCAATTGCCTTGCTTGCTACCCCCTAATGCTGGCCCAGTTGTTGTGGCACAGATGGGCCGGGGAGCTTATCTAGCATGTTGGGGGGGCGGGGGGGCTGAGAAAAAGGTTGAGAACTCCTGCTCTGGGGAAGGGCTTGCTAGGGATCTGTGCAGATGTACACTGAGCTTATTAAAATTGGATTCCTTATGGCAAGCACTAAACTACTGTTTCAGTCCCTCTGGAACGTGTAATATTCAAAGGGGGTATAGCAGGCACTACTGTGGCCTTTGCATGGTGCAAATGAGACCTTACTCTGGTTCATCTCCAAAGTTATTTTGAACATGAGGAAGGCCCAAAGAGGGTTTCTCTCTGCTAGGGACTGTATCGTGTGTGCAAAAGGAAGGAGCCCTTTTACAGCCTCCTAAGGCGTGCTTGAGGAAGTTCTGCTCTGGGGAACCTGAGGAGCTTTGCAATGGAGGGAAATGCCTTAATTCTCTATTAATGTAGTTATTTCCTCTGTGGCATGCTATATATTTGTTTGTCAAATGCGTTGGGCTAAATCAGGAGTGACAGTTATATGGAAATTCAAAATATTACAATAAACGGATTTACCTGACCAAGTGGAACCACATGGTCCCCAGTTCATGCCCTGGATGTTCACGCCCAAAAGGTCAGCAGAGCCTCTTTTCCTTCAGTCTTGGGCCTGCTTCACATTCAGTGTTGTAAATGTTACCCAGATTGAGTTTTGTTCTATTTTGAAACCATACTGAGGTGTATCTTGAGGGAGTGAATCAGCAAAGATGGTTGGAATAAGGATTGAAGAAACTAGAAATTGCCATGAAAGGAAGGTTTTTTACCCCTGCATCTTCATCATAGAACTATTCTCAATGCAAGTGGGTTGTAAAAAGTGGGATCCATTTCTCTTCTGGTCACAAATCAGGATGCAATTGTGCAGACAGGAATGCTCCAAAATAGAGAGACTTGCTTTCAAGTCTGGAAACTGAGAACACGTTCTTATATGTTCAAGGCCTACGTTTGCACCTCCCAGAACTAACATGAAAACTAAAATTATAGAATTTACGGGGGGGAATGACTAGTTGATGACAGAACTGTTTGCACAATTGGCCAAAATAGGTGGTGTATGGTACAGTGGCTGTCATGTTGCTAAATCAGGCAACTATAAATAAAAGAGAATGTATAGTTGATGAAAGGATTAGGTAAAGTAGTCTCAGATGCATGAGATAATGGGAAGTTTTGTTCACCGGTCAATTAATGAAAGCCAAAGCAATGCATTAAGTTTGTATTTTTCTTCTGTCTGGTTTATGAGGTCACTGACTCTCCTGAAGGACACAGCGCTTGAGATTAAAACCCCCTACCTATTAAATATTTATCACAGCCACTTTCCTGACAAACGGTTGGAATTTAAGCCAATACACAGAGGAAGAACAAATATCCTCTGTGCAACTGAAAGAAACCTGATACTTTCTATTTTATGTGTGCAATGCACTTTACAGACACTGGTCTAAACCAAGCATCATGCCACTGACGTGAATGGTGCAACAGAGAAGACAGGCCTTGTAGAGACTGGGAGTCACTCCCCCTGAAAAGGAGCTACTGCACCTCCTATGTTGATTTACCCAATAGCCATTCTGTTCCAGCAACACTGTTTAGGAGGAAATTAAGATAATCTAATTGGAGTTACATGAGAGTTTTAGGCAGCAAAATGTAATTAGCCAGAATGGAATTGGACCCTGATGTTGGGTTTAACGCCTCCCCTACTTTTTGCCAAAAGTGCCATTAGATTATTAAAACATAATGCCCACATTTTATTTCTTTCTGCTTTAATACACTTCTCTTTGCACAAAAGCCCAATGGAAGTAAGGATCTGTTATACACATCAAGGGGACAGATCCTGCCTTGCTTTAGATTCCAAAACACTTGTTGAGTGCAATAGGAGTTTGATGTGAACAAGGATTGTGGGGTCCAGGTCTGTGTTAATGGAACTGCTTCTTTGTACTGCGCCCAAAAGCAGAGGCCGCACTCTCATTATACCAGTACAACAATTCACTGTATTTGGAGCTGGTTAAAATATTTTGAACTTAAGCAAATTTTTGACTTTTTTTTTTTTAAATGGGGGGATGGGGAAAATGTTGACAATGTAGAAAATGTTTTTTAGTTTGTTGACCAACACTAGGGCTTGACAAGTCTGACAGCAGCCACTGTGAAGAAGTGTCCCTATTTTTTGAGCAGCTCCAGCTGTCCTTGAGTTTTGCTTATAACAGGCAGGAGTGGGTCAAGGAGAGAGGTGCCATTGGTGCTATCTTTGTTTGAGTCTTCTAACTTGTATGGCAACCCAAAATCTGGTTTCGCGCCATCTGCCAGCTGTACACCTCATATGGTGAGGATGGCAGCCCCTTTCTAACCTCCAGTTTTTGGGACCTTGGCACTGTTGATTTGGTGGAGTATATCTGGTACTTCCTCCTCCTCCTCCTCCTGAGTAAAACTAGTCAGCATGCTCAATGATAATTATTACGTTTTACATCCAAGGCAGGTTATTGTACCTTAGGTTTCTCTTACTATGGTGACAGATAGTAAATTATCTGGCAATTTAGCAACTAGTGTTCTCAAGTTGCTGTTGGCATAGATCTAAATTCAAAGAATGATCAAGAATTTTTTTTTTTTTTAAAGCATATACTTTGGTTGCTGAGTGTAACAAACTAGTTAAATACAAATTAGATTTGCTATATATTTGCTGAACTATGGTTGGGGTTTTCAAAAACTGATTAGATTTAGGGTAAAAATTGCCTAAATGACTTAGGCTCCCATTTTCAAAGGGAACAAGGATTTTCAGACACTTAGGCACCTACACATGAACCGAGGTGCCTCATGGGCTTTTCAAAAGCATCTCTGCAGGTTAGGTACCTAACTCTCATTGAAATCAAAGCCAAAGGGCTCTCATTGATTTAAATGGGAGATAGGCACCTATGCCACTTTTGAATATGCCACAAGGTGCCAGTTTGCATCTTTAGGCACATAAATACTTTGTCCCTTTTGAAGATGGGATTTAGGGTAAAATTTTCAAAAGTGCCTCAGTCTCACAACTCCTATTTATTTCAATGGGAGTTGGGTGGCTAAATCCCCAAGTTCAGCTCTAAAAATTGCAGCCTATATCACTAAATAACAAGTATTGAATGGTTCCCCCACTCTGCTCCTCTGGTTGACTGAACTGTGAAAGGATTATATGATACTGTCCTATCAAAAACAAAATTTAGATACTATTTTTTTTGCATTTGCTTCTTTATTCTACAACACAAGCAACATAAATACAGTTTGTTTATAATTTGTTTTAAAATATTTTCCTTTCAGAATTCAGTTTGAATAAAATATACACAAAATACATTTTGCAAGCCAGCTTACAGTGACCTGTTGGGCAAAGGACACCTAATAACCAAACCAATGTAGCGGCACAAAAGAGCACAGCAGGTATAAGGCAGTGTTTCTTGTCTAAAGGGCACAAAGAAAGATAGGAGACAAAATATCTGGGCATCATAGCTAGATGAGCATTAGGGCCCAGATCCTTAAGGTATATAGGTACTTAATGTTGGTCTAATTACCTTTGAGGATCAGGGTGTAGATAACTATGTGTGAACTGTATAGAATGTAAACCAAATGTATTAACTCCCTGGACAAGGCCAGTTAGTCTCTGGAAAATTATCACAGGCACCTCATGAATGTATGACCATGAAGGTAAAGTCCAGGGCTTAGAGTTTTTTGTAGTAAAATGCTTGTTAGGGCAGTCATCACTGTGGGAATATTGTAGTTAAATCTCATGGTCACTTTCAAACAGAAAAGAGTTAGATCTTTGGCATAATTTTAAGAGGGCAAATGGAGTGTCAACTCCCTTTTGGCTTTATTTTCAATTCCTTGTAGGAGGTGGAAAAGGGTTTAGTTTGTTATAGTATTATATGTTGCAAACAAACACAATTAGGGGAACTGCAAGAAGATACTGGATGCTTGCCACAGGTCCCAAGGGTCATAAAGCAATCTGCTGTGATAACCCCCCACTGTAAGCCTCATTGTACAGTACATTGTCTTGCAGTAACAGAGAACTGCAGAAGCAGCAGCCTTCACTAGGTCCGTCTCATCTTCATGGTCTGTGTAGAATGGTGTGTTTGCTGGACATCTAGGCTCTAAGCGGTCATAGCCATTTGGGTTTATTCACTGCTCAAAGCTAATTACCTACACCAATCTACCAGCACAGCTGTCATTCATTTCAGTCACTTCTTGATGAATCGTGGTAGTTTCTCTAACTGTCTCTTTCGCTTAGCTCAAATTTGGGACAGGGAGAGGGAATAGGAAGTCAGAGTGCAAGAACTTTCCCATGATAATGCTATTTTTGCTAAAGAAATTTATCCTAATCCCTAAAACTGTTACTTGACTCAGTGGTTCTGATGCTCAATTCTTTACAACAGCAAAAAGGAGAGAACACCAAATAGTAAATTTGGGTCTAAAATGAAGGGCAGTTTAGAGGTATGATGCCATGCTCTGATTCACTCTTACATTGCTCTAGTTTTATGCTAGTGTAATGCCACAGACTTCCAAAAAGATGTAGATTTTCCCCTAAAACTTTTAGTCTGAGTCTCTGAATAGAAATATATTTTTTTTACATGCAGACATTACAGAAGCAGAACTTTGCAGCACTCCTTTATTTGTATTTTTATGGCCAAAGCTCCTGCCTGTTTGTCTGGTACATTAGGATACTGACTGTGCTGAGGATTGAGCCTGGAGGAGTGTGTGTTCCAAGTTGAGGCATTAATTAAAATGAATTGCAGGGAGTGCAGGAGGAGGAGATGGTGATCTGGTCAATACACATATCCAATATATTGGGGTTGTCATGGTTGCTAAAGTAATCCTATGCTGTAGTCCCATGAGCTGTAAGGAATGCAGGGGATGTGGGAAAAAATGGTTCCTTTGCAGCCTGGTGCTATTATTTATATTACACACACACACACACACACACACACACACACACACACACACACACACACACACACACACACACACACACACACACACACAAAAAACCCATTGTGCTTGTACGCTATGTTATGTTGGCCTCTTTTGCATTTATTAGTAAAAAAAAAAAAAAAAAGGGAGTGCCACTACTCATTCCTTTAAAATCCAAAGAGTTTCTGAAAAGTGGGGTGGGAGTGGGGGAATCCTCACATTCCAAATGAGGAAAAACCAAAACCATCCACTTCTGGCATGTGATTAGTTAGCAACACGTGTATGGCCTCGCCTAAATGATTTTACCGAGTAGAATGTTCAAATGGGCCACTCAAGAGTAGGCTCATTTTCTCACACACTCAACAGTATGGGCAAGGGGAGGAATGAAATTGTATAGAAAAATTCCAAACCGAGTAATGGTATCTCCCGAACAAATTATTAGCACACATTTTAGATATTTGTAATTCTTCAAGGTCATGGGAATGTTAACATTCCTTTGTTTCACCCAGAACACATGGGCAGGATAGTTATGACTTAAGCTTATATGATCAGGCGACTAAACATAAAACTAGGGCTGTACTAAACCTGAAGGATTTTGTTTGCAGGGGTTCATGAGTACCTCAGGAGATGCACTAAAATGAGGGCCTGTATACATCCAGAAAAACAACAAGGAGTCTGGTGGCACCTTAAAGACTAACAGATTTATTTGGGCATAAGCTTTCGTGAGTAAAAACCTCACTTCTTCGGTACTTGTGAAGTAACTCCCTGCTCTCCATGTGTCAGTATATAATGCCTGCATCTGTAACTTTCACTCTATGCATCCGAAGAAGTGAGGTTTTTACCCACGAAAGCTTATGCCCAAATAAATCTGTTAGTCTTTAAGGTGCCACCAAACTCCTTGTTGTTTTTGTAGATACAGACTAACACGGCTACCCCCTGATACTATACATCCAGAGGTTTTTGAAAAGCTTTGCAATCTCCTGAGAACCTGAAAAGACAAGCAGGATAAGGGTCTGATCTTGCTCCCTTCAGACTTCAGTAGTGCAGCATAGAATCCTAAATTCCTTAAGGAAATACAAATCTCAAGAAGGGCATAGTACCAGATTTCTCTCCTGCATGCTTAAGGAGGTGTGCATAAAGGGCTACGTCTCATTAGGGTTCCTATCCCATGGACCCTCCATGAGCTGTGCCTAGTTTTATCAGAAGAGAGCTCACAATGCAGTGGTATAGTGACGACATGCTGCATCTGAAACAGGTTAATGGTGGTGGATGCACTGCACCAGTACAGGTGGCAGTGGTACAATTCTCCAGTGTAGGCTATTTTTGTTCAGTTTGGATCCCTGTGTACAGCCCATGAGTTCCAAAGCTGAATTTGGAATCTCAAATTTGTTTTGTTGAAGGGGCAGAAAATCTGAGGAGGGGCTCTGAGCTTTTAGTTGCGTTAAACAAAAAGAAGAGGGTATATTTTAAACATGACAAGAGGGAGTTCCACAAATAAAATCTCATTAACGAACAATACTCAGGACTGCCATGCAACACTTGAAAAATGTTCCCTTGACAGGACGGCCTTATAAAAACATTGGATACTTAAATTTAAAATCACCTTCAAAACAGGAAAAAGAACAACACGGATTCATGGCATCTTATCAGAGTACGGGTGCAGTTTCTTTCACTGACAAAATGATGGGGAAAACATTTTATAATTTACTGTAGATTATTTACAAAGTTGCAGAAGCTTGTACATTCATTGTCTTCTTTCCAATTAAAAACAAACACACACAAATGTGTAACACAGAAAATGGAAATAAGAAACACAGAAGCAAGTCAGGTGAAGAATCCAGCCTTTAACCCAGAGCTAGGAAGAATCGTGTCTAACGCATTGTAAATCAGGCTGACTTTAAAGGCTGTTACAAATTCTCCAATTAAACTAGTAATATGCTCCCATCACCTCACACTATTATGCTAGCAGGGCTTGAAATATAAACTTTAATGATTTCTGTAGGACTCGTGTGTGAGAAAGAGGATACTGTATTTCTTAAGTGGAAATCCAACAGTGTCTGCGCCATGAACGAATGTGCTCCTAAACTCATCAGTTTTACCATTACTACCTGATTAGTATACAGTTCTTTTCCTAAAGCCAAGACCTTGCATTTTCCACAAGAGTTTCTTTAAGCTTTCACCACCTTGAAATCTAGTAAGGTTTTTTTTTTAAAAGGAGTTAAAGTAGTTTGATACTACAACTGCCTCAGGTTCCATCAGCCAGTTGTTGAAGTTTTAGTCACATTTTACTATTTTTAAAATGTTTTTTTTTCTTCTCCTGTTACTTTGTGAAAGAGCGACACCAACAATAGGCAAAACAGTGAAACTGTTATACATAAAGTGCTATCAAATGCAGAGTCTCAAGCAATATAAATCTTTTTCTCTAATCTTTCAATTACTACAGTAGCTGTTACTTATATCAATACTAGATTTTAAAAAAAATCAGCTCAAGCATGTGTTTAAAACATATGACATCCCTTTGCTTTAATTTTGGAACAAAAGGCCCATGATTCAGGACCATTTAATCACAGTGTTGCAGCTGTGTTGGAGACACAACGTGGGTGAAGTATCTTTTCTTATTATAATTATTGCCTCCCCCACTTTCTCTCTCTATTTAATCATACAATTTACTGTAAGCAGGGAGGACTGTAGCATCACACCCTGGCTTGCAGGCAGATAGGAAAAACACAGGCAGCGTAGCAAGCTGGTGTGTGGGGTAGATTCACACCCTGGCTTTCTGTGCACTAACTTGCTGTGTGGAAAAGCCCTCTCTTACTTGGATCGGGGTGGGGAGGGTAATGGTACCTTTAAGCCACTTTTATACTCCCCATATTTTGGGGTTTTGCAGCAGTAGCATGCTAAACCCCTGGTATAAAAAGATCCTCAACAGTGCTCTAACTTGCACTCTGCTCCATCAGCCCATGGGAAGCAGAAAGTGACCATAGGGCTGTGCTATCCAGACACGTCCCTGATGTGCCCCCTTTCCTCCCCCCCCCCGCCGCAAGACACACACACCAGAGGGCTGGGAGGAGGATTAGGGGAGAGTTGTTACATCACCTCTACAGTCGTTGGGCCATTTCTTCCCTGTATAAACCTAACTGGGCCTTAGCATAACTCAGAATTAGGCCCTCTGAGTTTGCTTTTCCCTAGAGTTTATTGTGCCTCATCAAGCTTTCTACACAAATTATTCATGAAATTATGGTGGTTGTGGTTGTTTTGTTGTTTACATAAAATGTTAAAATATCAATAATGGCAAATTGAGGCAGTTAGACTGGGGCTGTTTTAAAGACCTGTCGTAGTGGGTTAGACGTACCCTTTTACACTTAAAAAGTAGTGAATTTTTTTCTTGCAAATAATAATTTTTTTAAATGCCACCAATATTGTACACACATTTCTTAATGTCCTCTTAAAACCTTAGGCACCAGGGGAAGAGTGGGCATATTATGTTGTTGCATTAAAATAAAAAAGGCTAAAAAAAAGCAGTGATGTAGCCAATTAGATGCAGGAGTTTGGCTTCATATAACAAAAGCCAAAAATGAAGGACTCGTCTCGCTCTTTCTTTCTATGAGCAGAACTCTGGGCAGGTGGGTGGTGGTGGCGACGGCTGGTCAGGAATTTTTCAATTAAACATTTTTCATATAAAAAATGCCCATTCAGTGAGATTGAGGCTAAAAGTGTTTGTGGGCAAAGACTTTTGTGTGTGTGTCAAAATGTCTTTTTTTTTTTTTAATTTGAGACTTTATTTAAAAATTCAAGTTATTCAGACCTGAAAATTTGAACTTTGTTTTAAAACAAAGTCAATTTATAGCACAAACAAACCAACCAACCACAGAACCAAGCTGAAGTCAAAGCAAAAATGGGTTAGTTTTTTGGTTAGTGAAAAGTTTTGAGATTTAGACTTTTTTTTTTTTTTTTTTTTTTTTTTTTTTGAAGCGCAAATTCTCATGAGGTGGGCACAGGGGTGGCTCTAGGCACCAGCAAAGCAAGCACGTGCTTGGGGCAGCCCATTTGCAGGGGCAGCAGGGATCCAGTATGGGAGCTGAGAACTAACAGGGGGTCCTGGGAGCTGTAGTTCCTTGGTTAGCTCCCTGCCTATAGAGCCAGTTCTGGAGCAGGAAAAGAACTACATTTCCCAGCATTCCCTTGGCCACTACCAACAGGAAAGATGGGGAGGGAGGGAGGAAGCTGAGACCTCATGCTGCAGCCTGCTGTGAATGGAGAGCTGCACTGGGAAGGGCAGGGATACCATATTTTAACATTAAAAAAATAGGACACTCCACAGGGAGCGAGGGTAGCTCTACCCTCCCACCATCTACTCCCTCTGACTGCCCCCTACAGAAACCCCAACCCATCCAACCCCCCCTGCTCCCTGTCCCCTGATCACCCCCTCCCAGGACCCCTGCCTCAACTGCCCCCCAGGATCCCAAGTGCCACTGCTCCTTGGGTCCTAATTGCCCCCTCCTGGGACCCCTGCCCCTAACTGCCCCTTGGGACACCATCTAAGCCTCCCTTCTCCTTGTCCCCAACTGCCCCCTCCTGAGACCCCCCCAACTTCCCCCCTAGGACCCCACCTCCTACCTGTCCCCTGACAAACCCCTGGGACTCCCATGCTTATCCAACCACTGCCTGTCCCCTGACTGCCCCCCCAAACCCCTGACCCATATAACCCCCCCTTCTCCCTGCCCCTGATTGCCCCCCTGAACCTCTGCCCCATCCAACCCCCAACCCCCCTTACTGTGCCACTCAGAACAGCCTGTCTGGCTCCGCGCAGTGCCAGACACGCTGCTGCATACATGCTGCCGTGCTCCCCTGCAGGGCCACAGCCCCCTTCCCCCCTCCCCCAGCACCTGCCTTCCAGATTTGAACACCTCAAAATTCAGGAGTGCTCAAGCTCAGTTTGGGCAGCTGTTACTTCATTTCTCCCAAATCAAATATACTGAACCACTGTAACTTGCTGTAGAAAAAGAAAAAGGATAAAATTGAGCAAGAAATGCTTCCAGTGGTTATTAGGACTGGAATTGCTATTTTCAACAGCCATTGCCTTTTTTTGTTTGTTTGTGTAAATGGAAGACAGTGATATTGCATTGGCAAATTCCCCATAGAAAGAAAGAGTGGAACAAAAGAATAATAAAGGCACCTCAACTTTTCCTCATTTATTTAGGACAGTCTTATAATATGCATCCAGATATCCTCTAAACACACAAGCTGAAAATTGTTCCACTTTACTGCACTTTTGTAACCATAGGGGAACCAATCCTGTCTGTGTTCTGTGCACATCTAAAATTCCTGCTGAATGACCTGCCGTGGGAGCGAGTTACCAGTGACCCTGGGCTGTGGCGGAAGGAGGGTGCAGGTGGGGAGGGGAGAGAGCCAAGGGCTGGAGCGGCAGGAGGTGGGTGTGGGGGGAATGAGGGAGCCCAGGGCTGGGATGGGGGGATTGGGGGGGGGGGGGGGCGGTCCGAAGTGGGGGGGGGGGGAAGAGTGGTTAGAGCAGAAGTCACTTGTTCTTGTTTCGAGATCCTCCGTCAGGGAATGCGCAGCGAGGAAGCTATGGTCACGTTCTGCCTCCTTCATGCTGCCTGAGAAATGCACAGGAACAAGTTCAGAGGAAAGAATATTGCCCTAAGATTGCATCCATAGGGATGCTGCCACTGTGCCCACATATTGCAGCCAGGTTGGAGCAGGGCAGGGGGACGGTGCAGACTTAGCTGCCATTAAGAGTCAAGTTGTACAGAAGATGCTGCAATTCTTACATGGCTCGTGAAGCTGATTTTAAGTTCTTTTCTTCTGTTAATTTCAGATCACGAATTTAACTTAATCATATATTTTGACCTTAATTTCCCACTATGCTGTCAAGGGAAGGAAAAAAAGCCCCACCTGTTCCAGCCTGGTATATGAGAGCTGACACCACAGAATGTATTAGCTCAATTGTAGTGTGCTGGGTAAAAGTGCATGCACAAAATTTAACAAACATCAGATAAACTCCCTCAACTTTTTTTGGCAATTAGATAGATGTGTCTTTTAGACAGCTGTTGAAACTGCACATTTAAGCAATACAGCGAGGGTTGCCAATGCTGACTGAAGGTATTCCAGGAGATTTTGTCCCCCATGATGTAATGTCATTTTCTTAAACTAGCCTATTAAAATCTCCTGGATTGCTTTCAGTAGTCATCAGGAGATTGATGCAGATTCTGAGAGACTCCAGGCTAATCCTGGAGGGTTGGCAACCCTAAATACAATGTATGTATGGGCCCATGTCAGGTCTGGTGTGAATGGGTGAAACTCTTGCGGCAACAGATGGTACACAGCAAATATGCACTAGAGAGCTAAACTGCCCAGCTCATGCTACAGTGCTAAAATTGACGAGTAGCTGCTTGAGTTCTGAGCAGCATAGCATAGCCTAAGTGTCAAACCGGGCTCTGAGACTTGCTGCCGTGGGCTGTATAGACATACCCATAGAGGCTTAAGGTGTAGAGGTACATTTAAGTCTATATGTAAAGTTGTTAAAATCTCTATAAGTACAATAGAGGAATAACCAAAAGTATGATCAACCTAGGGGCTACTTATTAAGGGAGCACCAAGTGGACATTGTCTATCTGTCAGAGGGACTGTGTTAAGATTCCACACACAGAGATGACCCTCCATTACACCTACGCTGCTTATTCATCAGCCAGCCCTTCAAACTTACTGGAAATATCCTGGCTGTTTTAAGTCTTTTCTTCCCCCAGAGTATCCCAAAGCACTGAGATTCTATCAAAAACTTAGGCCCCAATCCTGTAAGGAGATCAGCACAGGAGAAACCCTGCACCCACATGGTATTCTACAGATTTAAAAGGTGTGCCATTCGCATGGAATTCCTTGCAGAATGAGCATTTTCTTGGTGGTTGAGGTTTATCTTTTGAAATGAAGATTGTTTTTGTTTGTTTTACACCGATACATGCACAGACTGCCCACTGGTCAATTCTGCATAAGTTAGAAGCATGAGGGAGCAGGGAACTCAGTCCATCACAGGCCTCCTCTGGCCAACTGAAGAGTAGCACTGCCCAATCTTGTCCAATTTGACTCATATGAACAAGTGGTACTGGCAGTGGGGGTAAATATAGCTGCAAATAGTGGGGATCCTCAGAGCTACAGCGGACAGGCTGTACACATGAGAATACCTTCTCCTGTGAAAACATAAAGCCAATTCTATGTATAGGACTCCGATGTATAGTATAGTTCCATGGTGTTTGGTTAAATGCTAGGTGTTTGTTTGCCACAATTCTCTGGGCCAGGCTGCAATTTAGCTTACTAGTGCATATTCTTCACTAGCGTCACAAAAGAACTGCCACAGTGAGAGTTATGGATGTGGAATGAATGTAATAGTATCTGCACTGTGGATTAGCGGAGAGGGTTTTGTTGTATATGTGGCTGACAGTAGGATGAAGAGGAGCCCTGGCAATTCCACCTTTCTTCAAGCCATGCCCCATATAAGGACCCACTACCCCAATGCTATGCTACAGCAACCT
Source organism: Trachemys scripta elegans (assembly GCF_013100865.1). Classification (NCBI taxonomy): domain Eukaryota; kingdom Metazoa; phylum Chordata; order Testudines; family Emydidae; genus Trachemys; species Trachemys scripta. Next base: position 101,901,086 of record NC_048300.1, read on the forward strand.
CTCCTGCCCAGAGGTGACTCTCCTGTGACTGGTTTACAGCTGGGATCTTCCTGAGGTGCAACAGAAAACAGCCACCCAACACCCCAGGCTTAAAGCTTCTGCATAGAATATAAATTTTAATGACTAATAAGCAGTGAGGCCAATATTTTTTTTTGGTGAGCTGTATGGTGACTTTTTCCCAGATGCATTTTAGTTTCATGTGGAAAATTTCAAAGAGTACCACAAACAAACAACCACTCCCCACTGCCTTCACTTGTTATGCCCTCAGCTTTTTCCTCACAATTATTCAGTTATCTAGGTGTGTGTGAGTGAGGTGATTCAGTTGTCTACATGCTGGGTTTTGAAGCACAATCAACTCCTGTACTTAAACATCTAAGTGAGAGTTGTATCCACCCATTATTGAAGGTTCAGAGGATTCAATTAGTGGGGTTCACAATATTACATGTTCAAAAACATGGAGACCAGGTAAGGTTAGGCTGATACTTTTGGTCCTAAATCTTGGGAATTATAGGTATCATCTGAGAGACCCGTTAGGTGAACAGTTGCTTTCATCCCAACTGCAGCCAGGGAGATTTTGACTATTTCTTCTCCTTTCCTCACTGCAGAAGTGCATTCAAACACAATCTAACTTTCACAGATGAAAATACACACTATGAAATTTACTGAGCCTTTATGTACCAGCCTGATTTACCAGCAATTTTCTGATTCATCTCTTGCTTTTATGTTATGCTACTTAATGTGAAGTGTGGCGCTTCTTTTGTTGGGGTGAGAATGACAAACATACAATCTTAAGTGGGCAGAGGACATGTTGGAGAGCTTGCGGTTTCAGAATTTACCGCCACGAATAGGCATTGCATGTGTAGCTCCGTACCCATTACTTTCAGTAACAGCATTATGTTTGTATACCTGTAAAAGCCATTGATTCCTTCTCCCCTTGCTAATGAAACATGTTTCCTTTATACAATGATATCATAGATCCTTCCCACTCTTCCGAGCCATTCTCTCACAGCCTGACGGACACGGATATCGGTCACGTGACAAGTCAACTGACTGATGCAGGGGAACACAGCTGGCTGGAGGGCTGTGAATGTTTGGTCAGGCAGGGTCTGTATCTGGTTGAGAACGGTCAGCACCATGTTGGTCCATGCCTAAAACAAAATTAGAAAAAAAAATTCTTTGCTGTACAGAATCAGAAAAGAGCCACATAAATAGCCACTGGAAGGCTATAGCACAGTCTGGGTTTCAATTTGCTACCAGTGGCACCAGTGTAAATCAGAAGTAACCTCCCAATAGTCAATGGAGATACACTGGGGTATGACTGACATGAGAATCAGGCTCTTTGTCTCTATCCCATCACTACATCTTAAAAGCAGATTCTTCCAAACCTTGCATACCATTAGAATCCACTTCGTTTTTGTTGTTATTATTAAATAAAGTCTTGGGCCCTGCCTCTCTTTCCCAAGAGAGAAAGAATTCAGCAAGGGATACACTTGCGCCTTTAAATTCAAAATACATAAGCATCTTCATCTTTGCAGTGTTTTGCAAGGGGAACAGTCAGAGGAGATTTGAATAAGGGATTAGGATGAACGGGGCGCTCTCTTCACTGAACTGAGATTGCAGACTCTTAAAGAATGAGCACTACAAACTATACTTTCATCTGGTTAGGGTCAAGTTGTAATGGAGAGGAAGGAAGCCCTCACAAATGTGCCTCTGGGCACCTAAAAATTGGCAACTGTCATGGAGTCTGGAACTTGGTTCTAAATGGCAAGGCCCAGATCCTCATGATCCTCTGGGGTGGGAGAGGAGAGATGACATGGGTGGCCTTTTCTGTCCCTAGTAAGCTCATGTAGCAGCAAGGAAGATTGGAGGAGGGTGTCTAGTTATTGCATCAGCTGTCGCTCTGTGGCCCTGGCACTCAGTGCACATTCTAAGACACTTTAACCTGTCTGGTCATTCAGTGACAGACCTGCGGGTGGCTATATTACCACAGAAAAACTTCAAAAACAGACTCCAAAGAGAGACTGCAGAGCTAGAATTGATATGCAAACTAGACACAATCAACTCCGGTTTGAATAAGGACTGGGAATGGCTGAGCCATTACAAACGTTGACTCTATCTCCCCTTGTAAGTACTCTCACACTTCTTATCACACTGTCTGTACTCGGCTAGCTTGATTATCACTTCAAAAGTTTTTTTTCTCTTAATTAATTGGCCTCTCAGAGTTGGTAAGACAACTCCCACCTGTTTATGCTCTCTGTATGTGTGTATATATATCTCCTCATTATATGTTCCATTCTATATGCATCCGAAGAAGTGGGCTGTAGTCCACGAAAGCTTATGCTCTAATAAATTTGTTAGTCTCTAAGGTGCCACAAGTACTCCTGTTCTTCTTTATTCTAAGAGGGAGACACAAATTGCTTTGTTTTTTTTGAGGTGCAGCAATTTCCAGGGGGAAATCTCCACATACAGTGTATGAGTAAATCCCATTGAAGACAGAAATTACTAGCACTTTCTGGAGAGAACAGTCTCCTCTTGGGTCACATTACATGGTAGAAAATAAAGATATCTTGAGGCTATGACAGCAGGGAAAGTCCAGAACGATGCTAGCATGTTTCGTATTCATAGGGTACAATAGGAATCAGGAAGACCCACAATATATCCCTCATGTGATTATAGAGAAGGTTTTTTTTGGCTTAACAGTGAGCACATCACCATTGTAGTGTTTCTTCACATACTATCCTATCACAAAATGAGTACAAATCCAAAGTTTGGTGCCTGTAGTGTCTGTGTCTCATCCAGAGATGCAAATAGCAACCAGTCATCAGTTCAATATTTCTGCTCTAGAATTGACAAAAGAAGCAGTTCTATTACAAGAGGATCACAGGTAAGGCTCTGCTTAAATTGCGGGATGATTGTCAAATAATTGCAGCTGAGTTACGGACAAGACATGGAAAAATTGCAGAAAAAGTAATAATGGACCTTTATTAATTGCAGTAATTTGGAAAAGCCAGAGAAGACCTATTTGTTTAAGAAAAATTTGCTGGAACAATAAAAACACTCCAGTATTGTGTTATGCCTGCTCATTTTTTTGATAACTAGATATTTTGCTGCAGCTATATTAGTCATTAATGCACAGGGCTGACAATGGGAGTTCTGCTTTGCGTGGGGCTGACAGCTCGAGCTCAGCTGCTACCAGCTCGGATAAATGGAGTTTGACTGTACTACTGGGGAAAAAAGTGTGTGTGGCAAACTTCAAAATGTAAAATTGTGGACTGTGCAAAGAAAGCTAATTAAAATCAAAATTGCAGTGGAAGTCTAATATTGCGGGATCTGCAATTTCCGCAATATCACAATTAAGTAAGGCCTTAATCAAAAGACATCTGAGACAATTGGTAACATTTCCAAAAGCACTTAAGGGTATGTTTGTACTGGAGCTGGGAGGTGAGAGTCCCAGCCCAGGTAGACACTGCTAGTTCTCGTGAATTAGCTCAAGATAAGCTAGTGTGAATGTGTCTACCTGCGCTAGGAATCACACCTCCCAGCTGGAATTTAGACATATCCTCAGTGACTTAGAAGCCTAAGTCCCATTTTCAGAACAGACAAGCAATTAGCAGCCTAAGTCTCATTGAAAGTCAATGGGACTTAAGCTACTAATTAGCCAAACTACTTTTGAAAATGGGACATGGGCTCCAAAGTCACGTAGGCGCTTTAGAAAATTTTACCCAGTAGCTCCCATTTCAATTTCCCTGAAGTCTCTGATGATTCTTCCACACAATACTCTTTCTCTGATTTGATCATGATGTAGGGTCACATAAATTCCAGTTTGTGGGGATACTCGGTAGATCTCTGATGCTAGACACTTTGGTTTAATCTTTTCTACCCCATTTGGCATTACCCTACCATATAGTCTACCAATTGTCCTACCTGTATTTGTGCCTCTGCATCTCGCACAGATATGTTCAAGGAGCTGACTGTAGATCCTGAGCGTGACCTCTTCTCTTGCCTCAAGATCTCTGGGCCGGCACTGAAGGAATGCCTCATTTGGCCCTGGTCCACCAGATGTTGCGGTCGCTGGGGGAGTGGTGAATCTTGCCCTCTTGAGCCCAACAACTCTCCCTTCTTTTCCACTTTGACATCTTTGGTGAAAGAGGTCAAGTTTTGTTGCTGCTTCCTTTTCTTATACTCCGTCATGAGTTTGGAGATAGTTTTATCAGTGGCTATGGTGTAGATTTTGTTGCCAGCGCTCTCCCACCATTCTTTTTTCCTGGCCTGGTCTTTTTTCTCCATTTTAGGGCTCAATGGTGGTAGCAGCAGCATTTCTCCGCTCCCTCCCTTGGGCGTTAGATTGTCTATCAAGTGGTCCCTACTTTGACTTCTGTCATCTTCTGAGGGTGTCTCTTTTCCAGACTGCCCTCCGGTTGATGGGGTGGAGGTTTCAGATTGAAAGGATGGTAGGATGAAAAAAGGGTCGCCTTTGAAAACTGGAGGTTCCTCCACATTATTCTCCAAATCCAGATGCATTTGGATATAGTTGTTGCAGAGTTCCATGCATAGCTTGTGAAGCCTTTTTATTAACCAAACCCAGTCTGCATTGCTCACTGGCTGAACACTCAAAGATGGTATTCTAGCCCTCCACTGTCTCTTCTCCTTCCCCCTTGGGGGGCTGACTTGGGCAGTTTCTTCAAAAATGTCTTCATCTTCTGAAGAGCACTGCTGGGAGGAATCTGTGCTTCTTTCATCATCCTCAAATAGGATCTTCTTCACCTGCTCTGCGGTGATGTTCTCCTGGTTTGTCAGTATAGCACAGACCAAAGCATGGAAGTAAATGTTGAAGCTCATTGCCGACTGGCGATACAAGTTGGCAGCTCCACAAATGCCAGACACTTTTTTCAGCAAGCACTTCAACCCAGGTCTGGTGTCAAACTCTCTGGCTGTCCGATAAGAATCCAGCAGTAAGTCAAAGATGACAGCCAAATTCTGCATGGAAATGTACCTGAGGAAACCAGCCAGTTTGGTTTCTGGCATTTGTACTGTCTTCTCTTCCACGTGAGAGGGGCCCTTCACAAACTCTTCCAGCAAGATATCATATAAATTCTGGAGCAGCACTTGATGAGACAACAGACTCACCACTATTGTCCTGAAAGGGATACTTGATACCACCAAAAAAAGGGAAAAAAATATAAATTAACAGTTTATAATTCACAAGTTATTTCACTGAGTTATAGGCATATTCTGTATTTTAGAATGACTTATGAAAGCTATAAACTAAAGGTCCAATCCTGCAAATCCTTATTTGCTTTAGCAGTCATAACTCACACCCATAGTCCCATTTATTACAATTGGTTGGGTAAGGACACTGAGTAAAAGTTTTCTGGATCAGGCCCTATGCTACCCTCATTCGAATTGTAATACTTATTTCAATACTGAATTATGCTTTTGCTACTTCTGTAGCCTTTTGGCACATGTGACATCAACTGCAGGATTAAATGTTTTCTTTTTCAGTATCACTGTAACTAAGCTTATTCCAAACGTTGTACACTACTATAACAGGAAGACTACTATGTCAGCGCCTCCTGATATTGCTTCGTTTAGGTCCTTGTACTTTCTTCTCTTTTTATTGCACTTTGACTATCTCTAGTGGCAGCAACCCCGCCACTCCTCTCTATATACTTAGTCAAAGCTCAGCTTTGCTACAGCACAAACTGACATGCTTCTGAAAGACTAATTCCTGGTTTCCATTTGCCCTCTAGTAAGGCCAGCAACCTCTTCCCAGAACTTCAGGACACAAGCATAAGGAATATGGTGGAGACTGCATAGAGACTCTTGTTCTAAAGCATATTACACGGTTGTTGGTAAAACTATCTAATTTAATGGAGATTGAATGTATTAAGAACAGATTCCTCAACCTATATACACCTACTATAGGATGGAAATTACAGTACCACTCCTTGTGGGTATTATTCCCAGACATGCAGAGTTGAGTGTATATATCCCTGCTCCTCTCAATGAGATCAGGAACATCCTGCGACCACATCACTGAATTAATGATCTGCACAGGACGCCCAGGAATGCTAACATGTCGTCTTGTTGACATGATCAAATTTTGCAGATAATTCACCAGTGAGTAATGTTTAGAATCCTACAGCATAGACCAGGCTAGGAAGAAAGTGCCTTAAAAAGTATCCTAGCCTGTTTTTTAAATCCTACAAATCACTAGCATCTTTGTTCATGATAATTTTCTTAATCTCTGCATACAGTCACATGATGCTATGATGTCAGAATTGGAACTGATGCTGTGGTAAACATACCTGGATAGCAGTGCCTGTCATGACAGGAGGAACTGAGTGCTAGTATCATAGAGCTTGTGCAGCATGCGGTTGGATGTGCAAATACGTGTTACTCTGGTATAGGAGCTAGCTCTGATATTGTGATGCAATTCGTATGTGCAGTGGTCACAGGTCAGACAATGTCGTATCAGTGCTGTCATGGCAAATCTATCCATGCATGGGTGTTTGCCGTGACACCTGTGGTCAGTGCAGGTGACTCAGTAAATTTCTCTGTGAAATCTGGAATGGTCTCATATTACACGACGACTGTGATGATGACAAAATCCTTATGATTATGCAAGAGCTCTTTTCTAGCAGGTAGTCTTCTGCTTTACAAACATTACTGACAGACACTCTGATTCAACAAGGTACTTAAGCACATGCAAATGAGTACTTCCATTGTCTTGAAGGGACTAATCATGTGCCAGACCCAGGACCAGAATTGGGGAAATCCACTCACCCTTTAATAGGCTTAGGCCCAGATTTTTAAAGGTATTAGGTGTTGCAATACTGAGGGCAGCAACACCTATACTGATTTAGGAGCCTAAATCTCATTTTCAGAAGGGATTTAGGCATTGAGGAGCCAAAATCCCATTGACATTCAAAGGCAATTAGACTTTATTCCTTTTGAAAATGAGATTTAGGATCATAGATCAGTTAGGCTTTGCAATGCTGAGCACCACAGTGCCTAAGCACCTTTAAAAATCTGGGCCTTATAGCTTAATAGGATATTAGTTTGCAGTAGTGCTTGGCCAGGATGTCGTTTCCTAGGTAAAACACCAAACTAAGGTGCTGGCACAGACACATAAGCGAGAACACAACACCAATCCTATTTAAGCATAACGTTATTTTATCTTTTGTTTGCGACTGCAAATTATGAAACTATATTGTAGGAAAAAAAAAAAGCTCCCTTACCCCAGCTTCCTGTGGAACAATGTAGCATTAATGAAGCAAAAATCAAATGGGAAAAGAGAAATCCCACGAGGTTAAAACAAAGCTTCAGAATGGTTACAATTTTCAGCATGCAAGATTGATACCAGATGTATTGTAGAAAATAATAATAAGGAAAACAATGGCACAGTCAAGGTTGAGCCTTATTCTGGTGAAGAGTAGGCTAAATAGTGGAAACTCACTTATGAAAACAAAACCAAACTCCTGATTATTGTTTAGACACTACACAGGTCTAATGCTGCTGGAATGGTTCAGAGTACTTGTGTTCAGTACAGTGATGCTTTCAAAAGGCCTGTGTTCCCTTACAAATGCTTGGGTATAGATTGACACTTCTGTCACTGCCCTGGGAAGTGCTACAGTCTCCACTGGACCTCTCTATGCACACTGAGTAGGTAAAGGAATGTCGCACAATCTGTCCCATTCTTTAGCATGGAGCTGGTTATTCCCCCCAGGCAAGGAGAGGGTTAAGGTCATGATCCCAACCCTCCCTGACCCCTTTTTGGAGTCCTGTTCCTTGAGGGGAAGCAGGAGAAAACAGTCCCTGTGCACCCTCGAGAGGAGGTAGCATAGGGTTTGCAGCTGGGGGAGACCTTTGCACACCCAAGGAAGGACCATCAAGATCTGCCCCTCACTGTGAACAAGACTACAGCTCTGAATAAGGAGGAGCAAAGGGGGCTTGCCACAATGCCTGCTTGCAGGCCATTTATCACATACATTTCATCCCCAAAGGTTTCATTGTTGGCAATACATTTCCAACAATATAAATGCAGGTCCTGGATTCACAATTCTGACTCTGTGTCCCATTTGTGCTATTGGGGTTGACGTTACTTTTTGGCACTGCTGAACACTATCAACTTAAATGTTATGTGATGAGCTCAGAACGTGAAGTGCCAGGCAATCACATGCTGAAAGATCTGTGATGGGATGACTCAATACTTGAAGAGTTCTATCTACAAACGCACAAAAAATTCCTCATCTTAGTATATCGAGCATGACCCTGGTAGTTTTGGACAATGCTTTTGCTAACCTAGGGTTAGCTTACATTGCTCCACGAGACCCACCGTCCTACATTTCTTTTTTGTTCTTAATCCAATAATTTTAACAGTCATTTAGTTGGAACAAGCAAAAGTTTCCTTTGCATAATTTTGGGGTTATGGTTAAAAAAAGTGGAAAATTTTACTGACATTTGTGGAGTACAAATTAATAATTCTGGTTCTAATTTCTACATACTATGGTCATTTACAAAACAGCATAACCATTTTTCCATTTATCTGCCTGGTGCCTGCAAATTTTTGTAACCTGTTGAAGGGAATTTCTGCTTTTGGCTGATGACAAATCCAGAGAGCTGCACCGAAGGAAACAGAATGAACCCTAGATATTGGAGATGGACAAGAACTAGCAATGTAGGTTATTGAGTCCAACTCCATCCCTCACTCACATACACACAGTTCCCTATAAATGATTTCCTGGTTCTTTTTCCAGTCTAGTTTTCACGTACCATGTGATGAGGTTACCGAACTGATTGTGGATCCCTGGCATAGGTGATCACTCACACACGTAACCTTATTTACTTCAATGGGACTACTCATATGAGTGTGTGCTCACCAGTGGGAGGGTTGCACAATCAATGTTTCCTCACAAATGGATCTCTCCTGTGTGCTGATAATGGTTGTTTCTCTTCCCTAAGTTTTATTCTATTCATTGATAATTCATATTTTTAGCAAAACTGGAGGACAGATCTACTCTTCTGCTTTCACCTCACTACCTGGCTAAAAACATTCTTTGCCTCCTGCTTAGCCCTATGAAGGCCTTTTGGAATGGCTTCTCACCTTTTCTGGGTATGCCCGTTGTGTTTCTTGTCAGCAGGCAGCTCAATGATAAGCACACAGGATTGAGCATGTTCAAATCCCTCCTTGTTGTTGGGGGTCTTTGGTGAGCACTGGGTGTCTAACATGAAAACCTAAAAAAACCACACATTATGCACAACAAACAGCTCAACACCTGCACCATTTGAAAAGGTAATACTTATAGGAACAGAACAGCCCCTTCACATGGCTAATGTGTCCCACCTGTGAGGGCTGTGCATTCTGAGGGGGATTATTTTCAAAGGCACCCAACTCCTGTTGACTTCCCATGATCAACCAAATCTCAGCTTTTGTGGCTTGTCATGCTTTGTATTGTAACTGAGCAGAATTCATCTCAGGAGATGTCACTGAAGAGACACTGTGTATGCATATGTGCAACCAGATAGGGGTTATGGGAGTTGGGCTTCTCTGAACTTCATGTGTTAAAAAATTACAAAACAAACACTGCCAATGCCACCCACTAGTCTCTGTCACCCACTGGGTTGCCTTTTTGTTATTGCCCATCAATTCCGGGTCTGCATCTTATCTGTGGAATGGGCATTCCAAGAGCAGCAGGTACGATCAATTACACACAGAAATTGACAGAAGTGACCTGGTGGTTCATCTATCCATCCCTTTCCCCCAAGCAGGATTGTCCCTAGCTTCAAGGGCTTGTCCAATTTATTTTTAATGTGATCAGACATTCCACTACTACTTTCAGGAGAATGATTATTCCTATGTCTAAGAGGACATTTACCTGGATTTGCACAAAGGGCTGCTTGGGGAAGTAGTTGATGTGGTGCTGCCTTAAGTGACAAGCAAAGGAAAGGCAAGGTAAACTCCAGCAAGATGCTATTTTAATATGGAGCTTCACAAGCCTACTGACCACCATGGGGAGACAACACATAGTTGGAGGGAAACACTTCCCCGGACCTCCAGTAACAAAGGTACTGAGCAAAGACTCTTCCCACAGTACAATTATTTGTCCTTTCCAAGAGTTTTTGGAAAGAAAATTCCCAACCTGCCTGTTGGTTTAACTCTTGGTATATAGTTTGTTCTCTTGCTTCCTTTGTAATGAGATCATTACCTGTTGCGCCATGGCTCGGATTCTCCAGTACTCAGCTTCAGCACTGGGAGAGAGAGATGGGGCCGCCACCTTCACTTCACAGGCATCGCCACTAAAGCTTTCAGAACCACTGTGGAAATAGCCCAATAGGTTCTACAGAGAGACACAACATCAGTCTTTCACTGTGTGTAAGATCAACCAAGTAGTTGTAGAGCCCTCTATCCTTATTAGCACATGTGTATTACCTGATTCTGAGCGATCTCCCATAATTGCTCTGGCACCTCCCCTGATATTTAATATGAACTAATGCACTGTGATTCCCTTTTAAGCAGCTTGGACTGTAATGACTTACCAGGGTTTTTGGTTACAACCAAGGACCGAGTCAAAAGAGACAAGTGTTTTAGTCTCGACTTAGTTTGTAGCAAAAACATCACTAAGGCTATCATTTGTTTTCCCATTGCGTTTGTGAATCCAGCTGAAGAACTGGATACAAAGACACGTCCGGCAGATAAAGTCTGCTCTCACTTGCACCTGTTCAACCCTGCTGATTTCACATTGGCAGGGCAGCATGAAGAAGCCCGGTCACTTCCCTCCCCAATCTTTGGTGCAATACTAGAGCACTGGCTTAGGAAGCATGCCACCATGCCACTGCCCATGATGTACACGTTCTTTGGAAAAAATAGAACACTTCTGTTTCCAGGGTTATTGATCTGAGACCTATCACTAAAACTAAATTAACATAACAATAACTAAAATATATGATAATAGATCTGAAATTACTTTTCGGATGTTTTTGATTTTCAGGCAAACAGTCTTTATTGTGGCTTCGGTGAAATTAGACACAAAAATTTATCAGAAAAGGGTATCTATTTATCTAGCAAATATCAGTGAATTGAGGCTGGTTGGAATGTTGGTTTTACCTTTACTGGCTCAAGAGTCGCAGAGAACGCGTCCTGTAATGCACAGCATGCAAGCCTCCACATCTCTTCAGTAAAAACGGGCCCTGCTGTCACCAGGACATACCTGCAAGTAAGGACAATGGAAGCTATCAAGCCTGCAGGCCCTACAAAACTTTTTCTGACTCAAAGGAAGAAGGTAGAAATTGGGACACTGGGTAGAGCAAAATCTAGGCAGCTGCTTCACAAACATCGAGCTAGTAAGATACGTGCCAATCATCACCTTGACCATTTTGCCTAGACATTGTATTCCTTTCCTGGCTGCTATTTGAGTGCTTTTTATCTATATAGATTGCAAGCTTTCCAGGGCACGGGCTGCATCTTTCTTTGTCTGTTCAGTGCTGTGCACCACATTTTGGGTTTGACTGCAATAATAATTTGCACAATGTGATGAGGATACTTACCTCAGGAGACCTGTGAACCCCACCCAACAGCAGTTTGATTATTTTTTCTAGAGGTTGTGTATTGACTAGTGATGTAGATATTAGTGTAGAGCAGATATTTTCATGGGAGGAACATGCATGTTTATTTACATCATTTCCCAAAATTATGGAGACTCTCCTCTGCTCTGACAGCATCCAGGCAATACAGATGGGCCATGGACATTCCCACACATTCCTACCTTCCCCTTCACGACTGGGAATTTGGTTTGATAACAAGCAAACAGAGTCTGGCTAATTGACGAAAATTTGATTTCAGCCCTTGGAAGCTTTTTCTAACTCTAGATTTTGCTTTTAAAGAACAAGAGAGATACTGGCCAAAATGATCAATCTGTATGTTTGGCCAAGACGTCTCTACTCAGGAGTCTTTGCATCACTTCCTCTTTTTTTAATATGTTGATGGGAGAAAGAGGCTCTTCTATATTACCTAATACATGAGCAGCCAACTCTGGAGATTGTTTCGGTAGGCTCTGCCACACAGGCTACCAACAACTTGAAGAGATCTTTTAGCATTGTATTAATCATATTCTCGTAGCCAATGTCTACAGGGAAAAGAAAGTTGTTTTTAGCATTCCCACCTTTGCAATATCATCTAGACAAACAGCAGTCATACTTCTTTTTGATATCTGGATGTTTTACAAACTTGATTCTCTTTAACACTAATGGCAGTTTTATAGGTGTCAAAACACAGCAAATTAAGAGGAGAGCTGTTCTCTTCAGGCAAGTATACGGGAATGTAAAATAGTCCAACTGATACTGGGGAAAGTACTGTGTTAGCTCCTATTCCTGCCAATTCCCGTCCATTATAATCTTGAGTATAATACTCCATGACTTTATATTTTTGGAAAGTTTAACATAATCCCTTTTAAGGTAAAAATGACCTTCCCACTCTCCCTGATTTTGACTTGTTCTTGAGCAACCAAAACCAAGCCATCTTCTAAGCATGTCTGTGGTGGGGCAACCGCCCCACCCCCTGAGAAAAGGGCTGAAACAGGCCTTTGAGGCTGCGCAGACCAGCAACCAATCAACGAAGGCCTGCGGAGGGCCAATCAGGGGAAGGAAGAGGCAACCAAGCAGGGCAGGGCCCTATATAAAGGCTACCTAGCAGGAGGAGAGTCAGTCTCTCCCTGGCTGGCAAGGGAGAAGGACTGGCTCCTGAGGAAGGAGCTAGCACCTCGGACAGAGCAGTGCTGGGCAGGCTCGGGAGAAGCTAGAGCTCCCGCCTCGTTACCTGTCCGGCTGCCGCCTCTGCTATAAAGGGCGGAGGAAGTGTACAGGGCCAAAGGGGAAGTGGCCCAGGGAAGAAAAGCGGACAGGAGGGGAACGAAGGAGGCTGCCGCTAGAGGGTCCCTGGGTCGGGACCCAGAGTAGCGGGCGGGCCTGTGTCCCCCCCCACACCCCTACTATACTGCACCTGGCCACAGAAGACGGTGGCCAATACAGACTGCAACTTGCCCCTGAGCTAAGGGGCTAGACTCTGGGTTGCGTTTGGCCACTGAGGCAGGTGTGAGTCCTAAAGACTGCTGTTAACTGCCCCTCCCACCCCCACTCCCCAGAAGGGGGTGCGTCTGGAGTAGTGGGCACTGCCGGAAGGCAGTGTCCTGAAGGGGACACCGCCGAGCAGAGAGCAACGCGGGTCCCAGAGCAGAACGGACAATAGGCAAGACACCACACGCTGAGGGCGCTCCTCAGTGGACAGAGCTAATTCCCAGGACGACCAGCGAGAGGCGCCAGCAGTGGTGAGTCGAACCCCATCACAATGTCACACAGTAAAACCCTGCATCGTTAGTGAATCACTAAATCTGATGTTGAAGGGACACTGCTTACCTGAATGAATGAAACTTTGAATGTGCTCCACTACCAGTTCACAGGAAAGGCCAATGGCATGCTTGAAATTAGCAGATGCCGCATCCCAGTAAGAATGGTCACCATGGCTACGATGGAGCCAGAGGGACATTGTGGGGAGTAGAAGATGTACAACCGCATAAATGCCAAATCCTGGGCCTGGAAGGAAAACACAACCATGGTAAGAATTTCTGGCTGCAAATACTCACTCAAACACATGCCCAAACTAAGAAATCCAGGATCCTTTACCAGACTGAGATCATGGATTGAGTGATGTTAATGAAAATTACTTCCAAAATATCTGAAACACGTGTGTTGTCTTAACTAAGAGCCAGTAATGTTTGCAGCAGTGCATACACCTTGGGTTGTCTGTTGAAGGTGTATAAATTGCCACCAATTGAAGGGTACATCGAGAATCCAACTATTTTCTTGAATTTAGTGTAGATTTATTGTAAGATGTAAGAGATGACAGAGCAACTATTTTCTGGGGAGAAGTGATCAGGAGCATGGCAAGATATTCAGCTGTTAATAAAATAAATACTAGGCATGACAATACTTAATTCTAGGAGTTTGACACCAGCAACTTGTTTTTTATTCATCAAGCCAATTATTTGTGTGGTTTTAATATAAAACATTTATAACCATATATGGTGTGGTGTAAAGACATACGTTTCTGTATTAGGGTGTCTGATGCACAGTTCTGGTTCTGACTATAGGAATGCAAACTGAGCAGTGCAGTTTTATTCTGCATGAACATTCAAGGAGGATTTCATGAAGAGTGTCTAATAATATACAGAGAACAGTCCAGCACGTCAAGAAATAGGAGAAGTTTTTCAAGCAGATCCTGCTTTTACCTTGCTCTGTTGTAAGTATTTGTTCTGGATAAAATAGCAGATGTGCAGGGAATGTACCAATATATAGTGATGTCATATCATCCTACAGATTGGCCTTCAAGGGAGTGGAGAAAAGAATACTTGCATATCATGATGTGTCAAGAACAAGGAGAATCGTGTACACTAGACAACAGTACCAATTAAAAAAATTAACACATGCCAACAGCTACCACAGTTATCCCTTTCCCCTGCCCTATGCAAAGACTATAATCTTTTTGATGAAGCTCCCTTGGGAGCCAGTCAATGTGATCTTTAACCATGCCGAGAAGTTACTAATGAACACCACAAGGACAATGTCACCTCTCTAGAGGAGCTAAGCAAACGATCTTCACAGTCCTTGCTAGCTTAACAAGGATTTTTCTGTGTTTCAGTAGCAGATGTTCCATAAAGTCGTTGAAATTACCAGGAATTTTCGCAACATCTCTCAGCAGCTCAAAGAGTAAATCCAGGGTGGGTGGCTGGTGCTGGCGGGGACAGTTGGATATGGCAGTAGTTAATTCTTCCAGCAGAATGATCCAGACATTGATAAGGCCTAGAAATATGGACACATAATGAGAAGCTAGGAGTAAGGTGTGGGGAAATAGACGAGAAGCTATTTATAATGCATTTACTGGTTTGATCATGGGCTGGGGTTGGTTTCAGAATGCAAGGGAGATGAATGAAAAATCTCCTGTGAGCTAGATAATGGGTTTTTAGTCTTTACCCCTATCCATCCCAATACAGTTTGTGTGAGCGGTGGTGATGGGGCATTGCCCATTTGAATCTCTACACTCCACTCCCTTCTCATTTATAGAGCATCTATCCCCTTCCCGCCTTACTCTGCCTTTTCTCCATTCATACCCATTTAGTGGATGGAACGGTTAGGATTATTAGGCTGTCATTGTTATTACTTGATCCCCTCATCCCAGAGGAGTGTGGGTCTGTGTATGCAGTGTATCACTGAGTATAAATGAGGTGAAATCATCTGAGTATGCATGGGAGGATATAGCTAAATTAGACATGTGTTCTCCCCACTGAGAGGAACCATCACAACAGTGCTTAACTTGCTACATATATGGATATGTAAACAATATAGACACAGGGCGACACCATATTTCTGGACTCTTTTTTCTGAACATTTGCAGCAGTTGGCCAAATTCACAATTACATGTGGAGCTGATTAACTTCTTGTGTAACCACAGCCATTATTTTAAAATCACCTACCAGAGTCATCCTCAAAGTCAGAAAGGACACACTCAATCCCATCCTCACTGCTGGCTGATTGCTCCTGCACTCTTCGGGGCAAGTTGGCCAGCCGGCCACTGAGGAAAATTGGCTTCAAGGGCATTTTGTAGATTTTGGCTAGCAACTAAACAAAGAAAAAATGTAACATGGGAAAGTGTGGAAGTGCCATCATGCTGCACACCGGCAAAATAACTATTAGAGTGACATTAATATTTGGGATTGATAGTGGCATTATAAGGTCTATCTAGTGGCAACATAGTCTAGGGCACTGAACAGAGGACTAGGAGTCAAGAGCTCCTCCCTCTACTGCTAATTTTCTCTGTGACCTTGGACAAGTCATTTAAATAACCTGTGTGTCAGTTCCCCAAGCTGTGAAATTCAAATAATACTGGCCTTGCCTGAGGATTAGTGGTACACAGAATACTTTGAAGATATAAAGCACTCAATATATACTAAATATTATCGTTATCTATCAGCCATCCACCTATCTGCAGAATATTTTTGAGACTGTTTTTTTCTTTCTGATCACTAGCCCAGTAAAGGTTGATTGCTCCTGAAACAATATATACTGGTTTGCCAGCTGCAATGAACACGATCTCTGCAGCATGATATCACCAGTCACCAGAGATAATGTCAATCCTTATATGTTCTGAAAGCTGGGATTCCACATTTTCTGGTGCCATAAATCTATGTAACTTTAGAAGTTCTTGAGTGAGTGGCTGCTCACAGTATGAACTGAATGGATTAAAATTCAATGTGGTATTCAAAATGGTCGCTCACAATCGCACATTGGTGCCCGTGGTCCAAAGTTAAATAAACTTTAGCAGTGTAGTGCCACTAACATTTTTACTCCCTGCATTTGTATCATGTCATTACCAATTCCTATAAACTAAATAGTGTTTCTCAAATTATGAGGCAGCCTCCATGGCTGGTTCTCCAACATCTTCATCAGACTGCAATACCCAACAGACAGCAAGGTATTTTAAAACCAAACAAACCATAATTTAAGGGCCTGATTCTGCCCCCTAACTCACATTGAATAGGTACTTTGCCAGCAGTCCCTCTGATTTCACTAGAGCTATTTACAGATTAAGGTACTGCTTTGAGCATGGTAGAATTAGGACCTAAATTTCAATTTGTGAACAGAGAGAAATCCTGTACTTTGCTTGTTAGGCATTTTTGCATATAATAGAGGTATTTGTAATGTACCTATTGTATTTTTTACTCTTCTTTTTTTCTGGTAAGATTAATTAAAATTTATATTAGAGAGATAGATAGGGTGGTTCCCTTTCTTTGTGGTTGTGGTGGGGGGAAAGGATAATGTGATGTGTAGCAGATTTTGTGATTCACCAAATGCTTAACACTATCACACAGAATATTAACAATAAAAACAAATTATGATTTGTGGTGACTGCTGCTTATCTTGCTGATCAGTACTGTCTTGTTATTTCCTTGTGCCCATTCCCCTCTTGGAGTCTGTCTGTTGCATCTACTTGTTATCTCTCATCTTATACTTGGATTGTAATTGCTTTGGGGCAAGGACACTCTCTCTGTTATGTATTTGTACAGCATCAAGCACAATGGGGCCCCAATGCACGATTAAGACCCTCACGTGGTACTGTGTACAAATCAAAGTGCAGACAAAAAAAGTCCAAGCAGTCCTGAACAGTAACCGATGCTGTGAGCACTGAGTTTATACAAAATATATTTTGCTAGACACTAAAAATCATGGTCTTAATAAAGAACTGGAGGTATGGCTCATTACAACAATCTGTAATCCACTAACCCTCCTTTTCGTCCTATGACTACAGGGTGTTAACGGGCCACTTCACCTTGAATGATCCCGTGGAATATGTGCCAACTCCTTATGCTAAACTATCTATTTGACCTTGTATTTAGCTGTGGCACTCTGAATGCCCTCCCCAGGCCTGAAGAAGAGCTCTCTGTAGCTTGAAAGCTTGTCTCTCACACCAACAGAAGTTGGTCCAATAAATGATATTCCCTCAGCCACCTTGTCTCTCGAATATCCTGGGGCTACAACAACACTGCATATAAAATATGCTAGCATTCTGACATTTTAGAATTCTGCCCTTGCCTTTACATATATTATTGTGGTATAACCAGGCTGCTGACCTATTTCAGCAGGTGGAGTCCATCACACTTCTAGAGATGTGAGGATTCTCACTATTTTTTTCTCTCTGAAATGTCTCCACTCCCCAAAGTCCCAGTGTTGCTGGAGTAAGACTGGATGCACCTTTGATCTTGCTAGTACCATATCTTGCTCATTCAGAGAGCATACAATCCATTTCTCTCTCCTCAGGACTGAGTCTACCATATCCTGAGCTTTGCCCCCTTCAGCTAGCCAAGAGAATAAGAAACTCCAATAAAGAACTGACCCTTGGCCTCCTCTATGGCAGTGCAGGATATTACCCCTAAGCTTGCCACAAAGATTGTATACATAAAATATTCTATTATGTGCATACAAACATTTCCAATGATTGTGGTGAGTCAAGAAACCTAGAAGCAGTTTTCTAGTTCATGTCTGTAGCTCTCTGTGATCATTAGGCATACCTGAGAACACCTCCTGAGGTAATCAAGAGCAGGAAGGCACAAGTCTGTAGACATAGATCCTGACACACAATCACCAATCTCCTTACAATCCACTTCTCCTAGGGGTGGAAAGCAGGATGAAGGAGAAGGGGGAAAAAAAGAAATGTAGACACAGCATTAAAAGTTATGTAACACATATTTCTCATTCAATCTGGCTATTATGAGCTATTGACTACACTTTCCATAAATGCAGCCTTTAGACCTCAGTCCAAAGAGTTTGGGGAGACTTCTCCCACTGAACAACATAATAATGGCTGTCACACTTTAGATTAAGAGTACATTTACAAACACTTTAATAAATGGATAATTAATTTAATTACAGATGGTTATAGATCCCATAGGTTACTTATATTATAACCGGAGTTTATATTCATCTACAACATCTTCAACTGACATGCTTATAACCATCTATATCACACACATCATATTATCTATTTCTCATTCATGAACTATTTATACATGTACCTTTAATATAAAGTGTGACCACAGTGTATAAGAGGGAGGTGACAAATCTTTGATTCATGTAGGTATAAATTCAAACCTGCTGTAACTCCACTGAAGTCACTGGAGTGCGGCCAGGGATAAATTTGGACCACTGTGTCTCCCTACCTTAGCAGTTACTCTGGAGATGGATTTGTTAATGAAATAATGGGAGAAATTGTTTTTTTTTCCCTCAAGGAATTCTAGACAATTTTATTTAAACTTTTCAGTGCCTATTGCAAGGTGCAGGTGCTTTCCGGTAGTTAAAGCAAATGAACAGATCTGTGTATATTTTATTGTTAAAAATATGGTTCCTCATAAGCACTGTACTGTAGGTGCACAAGATCTAGGGCCTTATCCAAAGCCCATTGAAGCCAGTGGGGAGACATCTGTTGATTTTGGTAAGCTTTGGAACAAACCCCTAATGAATAAATGTCCTTTCCTTTGTTACTGAGTATCAGCAAAACCCGAGTAACATTTGTTGATGGTCTATATTTGCAGATAATTAGAACAACACTTGTAGGTAAATATTACATATAATGAGACATTTCGTTAAAATTCAGAATTTGATATATAGAGTAGGAATTCCATTTGTCCATTACAATTTTACAAACAAGAAATATCCATTTCTTTTCCCTTTGATAAATCCTTCTCACCAAATGGAAAACATATTTTTTAAACCACCCAGAGAAACATCTGTTTCTGAAGACAGCCAGGTTCAGCGTTTACCAGTTTGCTCTTTGCATACAATTTTAATTTTCCTTGATAAAGTAGCAAATAATTGAAGTTCCACTCCCTTCCCCTCCTCAAGGGCTAGACTCTGCGCCCACTGAAGTCTGTGGTAAAACTCCCATTGACTTTAGTGCGTGGGGTCAGGCACAAAGTTGCTGCATCATTTATGATTTAAAGGTAGAGTTAAATAAAAGAAGAAAGTAGGGCCCCATCCAGTTTCCCCTGGCATTTTGCTATTTACATTAGTAGGAGGAGAATCAATTCCATAATTTCTTAGAATTTCTGACAATTGTTTTTTAAATGATCAAAGCAAGACGGGAAATGTGAATAAGAGGGCAGAACAACCCATCTGAATTTGCCTTTGTTCTGAAATTTCTCCAAGCACTACAATCAAAGTACAGGGTCACCTTGACTTGGCATACCCTATCTTCTCTCCCACTTCCTTTACCCTCACTATCAGAAAAGAATTAATCTTGCTGACAGATTGTTATTACCTGTGATACTCATGTTCTTACTGAAGGTTCCAGCAGATTTTTGGCAGTTTGTGTGCCAAATGCTGCTGCTAGGGGGCTGGGGAAAAAAATGTGGCTTTGATCACTGGATGGAAAACTGCCCTTATGAAAAAATGCTAGTGTTCTTTGTGCTAATCCAACCCCAGTCCCAAATATTATAATACCGTGACTTCAGAGTTCTGGACTATTATTGTACTGTAGAATTATATAGTATTTATATAGGGGGTATGGTAGGTCATAGTGAAAATGAGAAAAAAATAATAATTAGATGGCTGAATCTTTGTTGCTGTGACATGCCCTAAAATCCAACAGCATCAAAAGTGTTTTTGAATAATCCTTTTATTTTGGGTGTCTTTTATACAGTACCCCTGCTTACCATTTGCTAAACCTCTCTCCAAGCATATTTTGTACCTTATAATAAACAAAAGTCACTTCTTCCAGAATAACCCTCCCACCCCCACCACAGAAAGGTTGCGCTTAATGAAAAAAAAAAAAAAAAAAGGAAAAATCATATTTACCCAGTCCTTTGACAAACTTCATAAGGCACATAATGTAACTAGTGGCGGCATTGGCAAAGACCTGGATGTTGTCTGTGTTGAGAAATGCTTCAAAAACGTCAAAAACTGGAGCCTGGCATTTCCCTGTGAGAGCAGTAGGAGATGAAGGCAGCTATTTATTTATTTATTTAAATAAATTGAGGTTCCCTAGCTCAGCTGAGTGTACTGTACCTCTCCTGTGATCGCTAGGCAACTTTCTGACAGGCAAATGTCGTGACTGCCTTGGAAGCTGCATCTACTTTCCTTTTTTCCTGGCTCCCAAGGGACTAGCAACCTGAGGGTACTCACGCAACCCACTGGTGACTGTTTTACAGGTTCCCCTCTGTGCCTGATCAGCAGAGGAGTGAGTCACAGTTTCACAGATTCCAAGGCAAGAAGGCACCTTTGTGACCTCCTGTATAACACAGGCCAAAGAATTCCCCCAAAATAATTCCTAGAGCAGATCTGCCCCAGCTATCGAGACTGGTCTCTCTAGCTCAGGCTGGGCTCACTTCATGCTTTTAGCTCTGGTTTAGGTCCCTGGTTCAATTCTTGGTGTTGCTGGCCGACATGGTGGCTATCACATTCACAATCCTGATGCTATTTGACAGAGGCAAAACTGGTGTGTTTTCCTGAGTTGACAATATGCCTTTTAAAGCCTGCCTAATGTACATAATGGATCTGAAAGACTAGATTCCAGCAGGCACATAATACATGCCTATATTTTACTTTAAAACATTTAAAAATACCTATAAAGTTGATCAAAAGCCAGAATAATGGATATTTCTCCATATAAATGCCATAAAATTGACATGCTGTGTTCAGGAGAGATCTGGGACTGATATACCACGACTGTTACAGATTAGACTTTAGGAGTTATGTGTTAGTGTTATGGGGGCAAAATGTAGGCTGCCTGGCCTGAGTGCATAGAGAAGAGACGGCTATACGAAGCATCTTTCTTTCCTCCAGTAGGACACCCGCAGAGGAACCTGATGGACCTAATGTTCCAGCAGCAGAACATGGCTCAGGCAGACTGCTGAACAGCTTTGTTAATGTCCTCTTTCTCTCACCCCTGTGTGTCTGCTAGCGTTTGACAGGAATCACAGGATAAAGTATTCAGAGATTTACATTTGTTTTCTCTCTTACTAAAAAATATTCTAGACACTGTAGAGTACTGCAGTAAGGACCCAACATACCGCAGTGACACTACTGAGTTTTGCAATTGATTGTTTTGGACCCTTATTGTAGATTATGGTAGTATTTTTATGTCCTAGAGATAATGGGACGAAGAAACAAAGATGTATCAAACAAGCAACAGAGAAAACTCGTACCCATAGAATACTCTCCAACAAGGTACTCCTTAACCTCTGACTTGCTACTGCTGTGCACTGTTTCCAGTGCACTGAACAAGGGCCTCCACCCAGACTGGATCTGAATGGAACACACCTCCACCAGCTCCCCTATAGACGTGATCACCTGTTGTAGGCAAAGCAGAGAGAACTTTACAAACATAAACCCACCCAGTAGAACAGGTGGAAGGAATGACTAACAGAAATTACCGTACAAACATCTACAGAAGTAACTGAAAAAATGTAGATTTTTCTATAGTTTTTTTTCAGAGAAAGTTACTTTTCATTAACATCTATAGGACTGGAGGTGGATTTCTGTTGAATAACCATGTTCCTGCTCTCAGGAAAGAGAATAGCTAAACCACCAGGCATACATTCCAAAAGCCTAGTGCTTCTTGGCTGCAATTAGATGTGCCCCCTCTTTGAAGATGTGGCTCTAATGCATAGTGTATACTGGAGTGTATACTAGGCGGAATCCCTGACCTTGTAAAAGTAGTAATTTGAACCTGAGGTGAGTCCTGACAAAGGAGCAGAGCAAAATATAGTACTGCTCAACAATACACTGCACTGTAGAAAAGCCACTGTATTGAACTGCACTGGGGTGACAATGGTCAGGGCTCCTTTTACAGAGAGGAGCTTATTACAAAAATAATTGTGCTCTGTCTACCACAGTTTGTGTTGGTGCTACAGCTAAGGAAAAAGGACCCTTCTAAAACCCCGAAGAGAGATATCACCCCATTAAAGGAAAGTAGGCAGATACTCTAGCCACTAGGTGTACACCTGAGACCGCCCTCATTGTTTGTATAGCACAAAGGGTGTAGGCACCATCATCAGGGTTAATAATAATTATAATTAATGGAGATATCCTATCTCCTAGAACTGGAAGGGACCTTGAAAGGTCATCGAGTCCAGCCCCCTGCCTTCACTAGCAGGACCAAGTACTGATTTTGCCCCAGATCCCTAAGTGGCCCCCTCAAGGATTGAACTCACAACCTTGGGTTTAGCAGGCCAGAGCTCAAACCACTGAGCTATCCCTCCCTTTGACTTGCCTGGTCCTGGACATCCTCATCACACAGCTCCAGCTGCATGATGCGCTCAAAGGGGCGGAACAGCGCCTCACTGAAGTGAAAATGAGGGGGCTCATTCCAGTCTGTCAGCACCTCGGTGAGGATATCATGGATGAAGGAGACAGCCTTCCGAGAAACATGTCTCTCCTTATGACAGGCAGCCTACAGGGACAGAAGGGATGAAGGAAGAAATACCAGAATTTTGGCCAAGCAAAAAAAATTGCTTTTCGATTAGGCTGTTTTCGGGGAGGCAGAAGTAGCATCTTGATAGTGCCAAGCTCCAAAAATAGCTCCAGCATAGTGTGACCAGAGGGTCCTGCTTGAATGAACAGAGTGACTGTCCAATGGAAAACAAGGAGCTGTGTATCCAAGATGCTTAGTATTCTAGAGACGCAGGAAGATTTATTGAGAGTTCAAAGAAAGCACTAAACTCAAAAGTTAAAAAAAGGGTCTACAATCTTCCCAGCTTTTTCAGATTACTGTTTATTTGAATGGCTAACGTGAGAGATTTAATTTTTCTTCATTCTCATTGTATAAATATAATGTTTTCTTAAAAGGCCTTTTATGGATAAGTACTGTACTTAGTATGTTCTTAGACTCCAGAATAAAAGCATCTTGGGAAAGGGACCTGGTATCTGTTTGGAACTGGCTACCTATAGCACAATAAAAATGACTAGCAATAAAGTATACTAAAAAAGAAATGGCATGCTGTCAACAGTATACTGCTCATCTGGCAAGAGCTGGAGTGAATCTGGACAGAAAATTATTCCACGCTGGGGGACTACCCCAGGCATCTCTAAGCTCAGTCCCTTCACTCCATCCAGCCATTTCCTCCTTAGGCTTTCACCTATGCCAAAGTTCACCAAAAGAGAACTATACTGACCCAACATTTTGAAAGCGACAGGTGATTCTGGGAGTCTCACTCTTTAAAATGTCTTAATTTTGGCATCCAAAGGGGCCTGGATATCAGAAGGCGGGTGCTCAGCAGCTTCAGAAAATTGGGCCCCTTTAAGGTATCTCAAGCTGGGCATCCAAAATCACTAGTCATTTTGAAAATTAAAACCACTTGTACAGTCAAAACATACCAGTATGGGTACTTTAACAGACCTTAACACCCGATTTCAAATATTTTCATCGTAGCTCTTAAACACCTGAGAAATGTGCTTCCTGTGCACCTCAAAAACCTGAATGCATGATGACATGTTCATTAACATAAACAAAGTTCAGGCACACATACTTATTCATGTGAATGACATACACCCAAGAAACCCCGCTCCATTACATAGAACAGTTTTCAATTATTTTAGGCACAACTAGTTTCCACAGGAATATAGGAATTGCCATGTTGAAACAGACCAATGGTTTGTCTCTGGAATCATGTTTCCAAATGTAGCAATTACCAGATGCTTGAGAGGTAAGTGCAAAAGTGCCCACAACGTACCTATCTCTAGCTGTGCAATACTGTACCATAAGAAGAGGAGCATACTTCTTCTTAACTCTAGCTAATGAAGAAGTTTAATAACCCTTGAGATGTTATTCTAGCCAGTATAACTGCAGATATTCTGCTTTAGTCATTTATAGGTTCAAACTTTTTCTGAATAACTCTAAGTAAGGTGCGTTTATAATATCTTGTAGCTGTGAGTTCCACAGGTTCTTCTTTCTCTTTCGCTCTCTCACCTCTACAAGATGAGGTGCCACCAGACTCCAGCAGCGCATGAGGTGGAGCAATGGGCGGGATTTACTCCGTACAATCCTGAGCATGGCATCCCCAAGACGAAACAAATGGAGTGCGCTTCTCCTGTCCTGGGTAGACTTTACTTCACCTACAAGAAAAATAAGGTGCATTAAGTAAATAAATGTGAAAATTAATTGTTGACCAGAGGGGTAATTAATAGAAATTAGGCATCTGCAGCATTTCATATCTGCAGGTCTGGGTTTGAATTCAGATCTGGTCACAAATTATTTGATTTTAATTACATACACATCAAGACCAGTCCAGAAAGAAATTCAGCATAACTAGCAGTCTGTGCTTGCAAAAAGCATAGGAATAGACTGAGAAAAGGACCTACATTGTAGGAACAGCTTACAGAGCTATGCAGCTTCGGCAGGTCTCACTGGCTTCAAATAGTGTGGATTTTTTCAAATGCATTTTTAAAGTGGAAACACTTGGAGAAAGTATAAAATAATAAATCAATGATAACAATAAATAATAATGTTCAGTACTGGCAAATATGCAGTCTAAGTGGGCAAGTGGTTTATGATTCATCCTGAGTACAACGAGTTGGCTTTAGAAGCCTTTGGTAACATTTACAGGGAAGAGTATTAACTGCAATTTCTTTATTTTCTTAGTAGTGGAAGGTTATAAATTATCTTTACTGAGTTGAAGAACGCAGGACAAAGAGAACTTAAAAACATACTCTGAATGTTCCAACAGACAGTACATATTCTTAATTCCCCAACACTCTGAAAACCATCCTAATACGAAGAATTTACCGGTAATCTCCCACTGCTCTCAAAATGTTGGGAAATTCACATCACTAACTGGCTCAAAAGGATGCACCTGCTTTTATCTCTAATGGAGAACATAATTAGGAAGCTTACCTCTTTTTGACACTGAAAACAAATATTTAAGCAGCTGTGTGCACTAGGCTAATTATTAATGGCATGAATCTTTAAAATGGAATTATTACTACTAACATTTGTTGATGGAACATTGTGTACAGAACAAAGAGGGAGACCATTTATTAATAATAAAGTAATACATGCTGTTGAGTCCTGTAGAGAGAAGACGTACGAGCAGAAAGTAAATTGAGTGTCATTCTGGAACAATGTAAAGTAGCACAAAACACAATCTGAATTCATTCGGGGTGAAACTCACCCCATTGCAGAGGATCTGTGCTAATCCTGTGCACCACTCAAGCCTCATTTAGATCTTGGTCCAAAGTTCTTTGAGTCAATGGAAAATTTTCTTTTTGATCAGGTCCTTATGCCCCATCTGAAGACCTATGGGAGACTTAAGTATTGCACAGCCCTTGTGCTACAGAGGGGTGGATTCCACACACAGGGAGAAACCTGGAGAACATATCCCCCCTGCTTTATCTTGAGAGCTCCTGTTGGGTCCTGTCTACAACCCACTCATGGCTTACTGCCATCTATACCCACTCAGTGACATGTCACCTACACCTGCCACCTAGCTCACACCTGAATTTAGCCCCTAGATGTTACTAATTTGGAATCTTAAAGGACATTTAAAATGTATTATTCATGTTTATATTATATTAGCACCCAGATGTCTGAGTCAGGCTTAGTGCCCTGTTGTGCTAGGTGCTGTACCACAGAAGTTGAAAGCTCTCTTGGTCAGGGACTGTAGCTATCTATTGAAAATGCTTTGCAATTCCTCTACAGAGGGGTTTTACACTGAACTCTGTATTTTATTGTTGCCTTTGAGCTATCTGTCCTGGGCATACTGTAGCAAAATGAACACAAAGTAAATCACGTAGGAAATGCAGAAAATATACAAGAAACACCTGAATCCTTCCGAGGCCTTTAGTAGATTTACCTGGCATTGCTAAGCAGTAATCAACTGTATCTGTGACTGAGTAGAAGAGCTGGGACTGAGAAGCTTTTTTGAGCTGGTATAGGAAGCCACCCAGTGCCATCAGGTTTAGCTTGTGAGCAGCATCTTCAAATAGCCTGTAAGCAACAGTGCAGAGAATGTAACTTGAAAATGAGCCATGGAGGTTAAAGTTTCTACGTGCATTGAAGAACATTGGGGAGGGATAGCTCAGTGGTTTGAGCATTAGCCTGCTAAACCCAGGCTTGTGAGTTCAATCCTTGATGAGGCCACTTAGGGATCTGGGGCAAAATCAGTACTTGGTCCGCTAGTGAAGGCAGGGGGCTGGACTCAATGACCTTTCAAGGTCCCTTCCAGTTCTAGGAGATAGGATATCTCCATTAATTATTATATAACCTCACCTACCCTGCCAGTGTTAGCAGTAGATTAGTTTACATCGTGTTACTGAATCCGCTTTATTATTTTGGGGGGGAAGGAAGAGCAAGGGGGTCCAAAATTAACCAGAACTCTTTCTGGGACTTTAACTGTGGCACAGACCATTCTTAATCCCACCTCAAAATACGTCTAGTGGTTTAATGCCACAATTGGTCCAATAACTAACAATCTAAAATATGACATGGGTCAGCTCTTCAGCTGAGGTGAATTGACATAGTTCCATTAACTTCACAGTTACACCAATTTGCACCATCTGAGGAGCAAGCCCCAAATATATGTATTAATAACTGAATTAATCTTACTTTGAGAAATTTAGGCCTAAATTTTCAGAGACGGGAGCCTAAAGTTCAGCACCTAGGCAAGTGGTGGGATTTTCAGCAAGACTGCACATCCAAAGCTCCCACGGAGCTTCTGAATTTTCTGAATTAGGATTGTAGTTTAAAACTGTAAGCTGAACTTTACATTAATGTAAAACTGGGTTTTTAATTTCTCTATTTATTTTGTATTTTAAAAAAGGAGATCACAACACTAATCTTGACTGATACCACAGTGAAATTCCCTAACAGCAGAGTCAAAAACCGAGACAGCCAGGGCTTAATCTTGCTCTCATTCAGTCAACAGAAAATCTCTCCTTCACTTGAATGGGATGGAATCAGGCACCTATTGAGGTCCACAGTGAAGTTACATTACAAAAATCACACCGATATAACGAAGAGCGCTATTAAGCATTTGTATTATTCTGTAGTCCTGTGCACAGTGTTTCAATTCTGAAATAAAAAATGATGCTGCATAGGAAATATGCTGCCAGGCATTAACTATTTTTCGCTGATAATATACAAATACATTCCTCTTGGGGATGGAGCCCAAGCATGGAAAATTTCAGCAAAAAGGAGATTTTTATTTTTTTAGCATGTTACGAGTATGAGAAAATAGGATGTGTTAATAGAAATCTCAACCCCACCTCAACTATAGCATTGGCTGCTGAGCGAATGGCATAAACATTTGTAAGGTCCAGAACTGGCAGCTTGTTCCCTTTACTTTACAGGAAGGCTCAGGAGAGGTTTTGAGAAGTCAAAACCAGGTTTCAGACATTGCCATCCATACCTGTCAGCCTGCGTGGAGAGGATGAGGACAGCCTTGGCAGCATTGCTTCCACTTAGCAGGCTGCCTCCACGGAAGTCGAAAGCTCTGCCCTTGCTGCCCTCCTTGATGAGGTCCTGGATGGAGACGGGCTGGATGACGGGATTGTTGCTCAGGGTGGTCTCCTGCTCAGGGGTCAGTTCCTGGGGAGAGTTTGCAGACGGATAATCCACCTGCAACCCTCCTGTGACCTGCTGCGATTGGGTTATAGTGAGAGGGGGCTGAGATGCGCCATCGCTGAAATGGGTGTGCTCCAGAGTGCTGATGTATTCACACACCCTGAGAACAAATGGGACAAGATGGACTGTGAATCCCTAGAGTCAGTCACTATAGAACTGTTTGGTCCTGCACTGCATTTCGCTCCTTAAAGGTAATCTGGAAACATCTGTAGAATAATGAAGTCCAATGTATTTGTTTTACTGGTCTCTAATAGCATCTGTCACTGCAGCTAGTTTAATCATTTAGAAAACGCATAGTGATGTAGGTCAATCACATTAAAAGGGTGGCATAAAAGCGAAAAGAATCCCACTACCAGAAAATGGTAATGGAGACCACTGGCAGGTCGTCACGTCTGCTTTGGAGCCATCCTGGCCTATGGAGTCCAGCCTATCTAGTGCCAGGCAAGTGGAGGTTTGTTATGTCATATGGCCTGGAATTTCTCTGAAGGGGATAGTGCACTTATTTTCAGTCTGAGGGGGAGACTTCCAGAAGTGCCTGCTGGGGTTCGTTGTCCCTAAATGCCTGGACTTTCAATAATGACCTTAGAAAGGAAGGATAGCCTGGTGGATAGGGCACTCGCTGGAGACCTAGGTTCAGTTCCTTGCTCTGCCGCAGGCTTCCTATGTGTCCTGGCACAAGGGGTGTTAGATGCCTTAATACTCTTTGAGGATCTAGGCCTTAACTCCCCTGTGCCTCAGTTCTCTATGAGTACTATGGGGGATAACAGCACTGACCTGGCTCACAGCAGTGCTGTGAGGATCAATATATTAAGGATTGGAAAGCACTCAGATGGGTGTATCTAAGATTATCCTTAGGCCCTTTTAAAAATCTCCTCCCCTTTCACCCACTGAATTGTACTCAGTCTCCTAGGTCCACTATTTGTGTGTGGGGCACTGGAGCACCTCCCAGAATGATAAATTGAATGCAGACAGATTTATTTCTCTCTTGCTCGAGGCAGCAGGAGTTGGATTCTGTTAAAATAAATTTTCTGACCTAAAGCTGGTCGATTTCTGTACCTGAACACATGCGGCCAACAGTCTTGATTGTGGCTTCCCATTTCCAGGCCCACATTGAGGATGGCATCCATGCACAAAACATGAGCAGGGTGCAGGCAGACTCCCTGCACTTTCCCCATCTGCTCCAGCTTCTGCTCCACTTTCTGTTTCACTGTCCCGTTAACAATAAAAGATTATTATTTAAGAACATCCATCACTTAACAAACAAACATTTGTTCCACAGATTGTGGGGATGGAGAGGACTACAACATGAAAGAGATCTATATTAAGATGGCGTTTTAGGCAAAACATAAAAGCAAATACCTTTTTCGGATGTACATGCTAAAAAAAAATCCCTTTTTATTTGTGTGTATGTGTGAGAATGTACTGCTCATGGAAGGTGCTAAACTGACTCCATTACAGATTCACATCTTCTTGTTATTCACAACAGACACAGCATTGCAAGACACAGTGCAAACTTCCCTCTACAGCTGGTTGGAATAATTTTTGACAATGTCTTTTCACTGAAGCTGAGATGCTTCATAGAGATGTATTAGATTTGACAAGTTCCATGACAGAAAGGTCTCTGAGGTCCAGAGTGGACTCCCGGGTCACTTGATAAGCGAGAGAGACCCAAATCAAAAACCTGATCTTTTTGATCAGAAAACAGATGTTTCAACACCATTCCTTTTCACTGAAGCACTGGAAAGGTATGTGTTTGTACCAAGGTGGAACAAACACCAATTTTGAAATCTTGAAAGTTGTCATGAAACAGAATTGTCATCCTCCAGCCAGCTCTACTTCCCCCATATTGATCGGCCAATATGCCCCAAGTGTCATTTCCAAGGCTCTCTTCTAGGGGTCAGAGGGTTTTCACTCTCACACCTATTCAGTCTTTGGCCTTTGCTGACTGCCACTTAGGGCCAGCTGTGATGGTCATTTTTGTGTCATGAACTTCTATCCAGTGGGAACTGGAGTGAGGTCTCCAAATTCATTTCACTCAGGCCACCAAGTAAACATGTGAGGTTGACAACTTTGGGTCACTAACGATCTGGATTGGCTTTGAAGCAGTAATCTAGAAGTGACAAAAACAACGAGGAGTCCAGTGGCACCTTAAAGACCAATAGATTTATTTGGGCATAAGCTTTCATGGGTACGCCTCGTTGTTTTTGTGGATACAGACTAACACGGCTACCCCTGTAATACTAGAAATGACAGACTTTTTATCCCATTACTACAGTTTTTCAGCTTCATCAAGCTTAACTTAATACACTTTAGAGGTAGGCAATTTTAAACATCTGAGAATGTGTGATGGTAAAGGATGTATATGTAAATAAGCAAGCTGAGTGAATGTCATGAAAATAAGTAAGACTGAGCACATTTTGGTGTCCTTCTGAACTCACGGTAGTATCGGATACATAAGATGTAAGTTTTTATAAGTTATTATTACTCAGGTGCCACTATGGCTGCATTTGTGTCCCCAAACTTTATAAGATGAAACTTTAAAATACAGTTTGAGTTTAATGGTGTTCAACTGAATCAGTAGAAGATTTATACAGAATAAAATGGAAGTGAAGTAATAACAAGGTCCTGGTACAGTGAAGTCTGTGTGAGACTAATGGTTTCCCCGGTAGATGTACTTCCCATATATTTGCATGGCAATGTAATGTAGCAGTGAAATCCCCCCATCCCTACATTTCCCATAACAAAATACCTTACAATGTCATTACTATAAGGAACATTAGATAATAAGGACTACTTGGCCAATAGTAGCTACCTTGAGTTATAGCATCACTGGGCTCTTGGGCGTCTCTTTCCTCCTTCTCTTCTTGAACACAGGAGGCAGCAGCCATTTGGGCAAGGGCAGATGCACAATTAGCAGCAACCCCTACAAAGAGGCACAACAGTTATTGTCTAATCAGCATTTTCATTTTGGATTGATGCAATCTTACCATCAGACAGCATCACGAACAGGGCTTCTACACCAGCTTTACCGTGCTTCCCAGTTTGCTTCCCTCTTCCCCAGATTTCCCCCCCCCCCTTAAGAACATTTACTATGCACTGGTCCATCCAATTACATGAATCCATTTAGGAATTCAGTCCATACTGGATACCTAGAGCACAGCTCAGCCGGGCTGCCTTCCTCAGTCCATCCAGGCTCATACAAATGGAATCTTTCTCCTTCTGGTTCTGCTCCTTGACTCCTTCAGCTCCCAGGATGAATGCTAACCCTTTGGAGCTTCCTGCCATTCGACCAGTCAAAGGTGTGGATAAGGTATCAATCAAATTCTTCCAGCAACCGATCAGAAGGTATCGGGCAAAAGCAACACCTGGAGCAAGAAATGCATCCATCATTTTCCTGGAAAGTGAAACAGCTGCTGCTTTGTCATTAGGGGGAATCAGGCCCCATTCCTTCTCTACTTGCTGGATCATCTGATCTTTTGACTAGTGCATAGACTTTATTGACTTAGGCCACTTTACATTCCAAATGTTTGATCTTTTGTTCTTGAATGTGTTTTACTTTATATGAAAACATAGTTAAACTATTTAAAGCCTGCTGCAGTACCAGCTGTGATTACAAAACTTATGCACATTAGGTTAAATTAATCCATGGTATAACTTCACTGGGCTTAGTCCCCCATTTGTCTGAAGGCTTTGCACACTTGAATAAATTCCATGGGGTCCTACTGTATATTATACGCCTACTAATGGTGGACACATACACGTACACAATACAGACTCACTACCTGCCACAACAGAATCATCGGTCTTCTGGTTCTGGGTGAGAGGAGATTGTGTTGATGCAGATGCCATCAGCTGCCCACCTATAGCACTGCTCCCCAAGCCATCAATGTCTGCCAGACCATAAACACACACACGTATGGGGTCAGAAGAACATTTCATATTGAACCACTGCACTAAGAGAATTCCAGAATTTCTGATAGTATATTTTTAAGGGTCTGATTCTCAGTTATAGGTCTCTGGCAGTGTGAAGGGACCTTAATGAGGGTGCAAAAGGGCCTTCGGGTAAATAAGAATTACATCCCTGAGTGTTCTCTTCAGTGCAATTTTAAATGATTGAAAGAGAAGGGCATCCATCATTTTCCTTGGTCCATAGTCCAGTAGACCTCACTGATAGGAAATTTTCTCCTGGTGTTAGTCACAGTTCAGAGTAAGTTACATCTTTGACTCTGCTAGCCTCTCTAAGTGGGTGCTTGGGGTGCAGGCCCATCTGGATTTGGGTACTACAAGCCTTCCCTTTCGGAGCTGGGACCAGTGGGTAACACAGGGTAACACAGTGACCCAAAACAGCCTTTTCAAAACAACGTATTGTTTAATCTTAACAGTAGGAACAAAACAGAACCAGAGAAAAGGGTTTTTAACACAACGAAAGATGTACATGCATATCTATCTTACCTATAGGCTTAGGTAGGGCTAGTAGTTTAGCCCAAACACTCCAAACTTTAGGATTGGGTTTCAGTCTGGTCCCCAGCAGTCTCTGCCTTTGGGGGCTGCCTTTTTATCCATCCCAAAGTTTTATGTTCCAGCCCTTCCCCCATTATTACAAGCTGGATGACTGAAGTCAGCCTTGTTGGAGGTAAAACCTTAGAATGAATGACACCTGTCCTTTATGTACCAGTAAATGGGGCTACCTGAAGTTATTGTTCCTTAATACAAGAAACCCCTACATGTATGAGCCCCGTGTAATCATATTGCACAATACTGATACAATATTACAGGCATCCCCACCTCCTTCACAATATTCATCCTAAATTTTTTTTCTAGGGAAATTAAAGGGAGCACTGAAGTGTTTGTCAGAGGAGTCCTGGTCTTTTAGCTTCTTAGCAGAGTGATGTCTCAGCAGTAGCATTTCAGCAGATCCCTGGCATAGTATCAATCTAAGTCAATGGGAGTTCAATCAGTGAAAAAATTGCAGGCTCAGACTCCCAGCATTTATGCTTGTACAGAGCCCTGGGTACACTGACATTACATTGCTGTGATATCATGAAACCAGTGACCTACTGCTGCTCCAAAAATCTGCCTGTGAAAATACAAATCTAGGATGTGTGCCCAGAACATAAAGAACATGGAATGCTCTTTTCAAAAGATTCCCCCTGAGAGATCTGCTGTGACAAGAGTTTGGTGCGTTGAACCACACTGTTTCTAGGCAGTTACACAGCTTCCTTTCCCATTCATCAGTATTTACCTACATGTGCTCGTCAAGTTTTAAAAGCCCCTTTGGCTTCTTTCCAAAACTTAGATTTTTTGAACAATAATGGCAGCTTGCTACTATGGAGGCAAATGCTGTTGAATTCTGTAGAAGACAAACTCTATAGAACACTGGGACACATCTTCTCTGGTGTAAATTGAAATAGCTCCATTGATTTCAATCAGTTATTAATAAAATTGATGAATGGAGAAGGAAGTTTTTTTGGGCCAGAACTGCCAAGGAACAGCAATAAGAGCAGCAACAGTTAGATCTGATATAGTGCTTTACAAAGGCGGTCAGTGTTGTTGCCCCTGTTTTTACTGGTGGGGAAACTGAGGACCAGGAGGGACGTGACTTGTTCAAGGTCACCCAGCAGGTCAACGGCAGAGCCAAGAGTAGAACCCAGGTCTCCTACAGTCCAGTGCTTGGTCCACTAGGGCATGTTCTTTATGTTCTGGACACAAATCCTAGATTTATATTTTTGCTGACAGATTGTTGGAGCAGCAGTAGGTTATTGATTCCAAGATATCAAAAGAGGATCATTTCAGCATCTGCCGGAAACAATCCCTCAAGCTCAGTTACACCAGCTGAGGATCTGTCCCTATAATGTCTCTGACAAAGCTACAGAGCTACTTTCAACATGCTCTGATCATTCAAATCAGTTAGTGAACATTCCTATACAGCATGTTTCTACATTGCCTAGCACAATTGAGCCCTGATTCTGATTAGAAACATAAAATGGGCCATACTGGGTCAGACCAATGGTCCATCTAGTCCAATATCCTGTTTTCCAACAGAGACCAGTGCCAGATGCTTCAGGGGGAATGAACTGAACAGGGAAATTATTGAGTGATCCATCACCTGTCGTCCAGTCCCAGCATCTGGCAGTCAGAGGCTTAGCCATCTTGGCTAATAGCCATTGATGGACTTATGCTCCATAAATTTATCTAATTTTTTTTAACTCAGTTATAGTTTTGGCCTTCACAATATCCCCTGGCAATGAGTTTCGCAAGTTGACTGTGCATTGTCTGAAGTGTAGTACTTCCTTTTGTTTGTTTTAAACCTGCTGCCCATTTATTTCATTGGGTAACACCTGTTCTTGTGTTCTGCAAAGGGGTAAACAACACTTCCTTATTCACTCTCTCCACACTATTCATAATTTTATAGACCTCTATCATATCCTCCCTTAGTTGTCTCTTCTCCAAGATGAGCTGTCGCCGTCTTTTTAATCTCTATTAATATGGAAACTGTTCTATACCCTTAATCATTTTTGTTGCCCTTCTCTGTACCTTTTCCAATTCTAAGATATCAATTTTGAGATGGGCGATCAGAACTGGACACAGTATTCAAGGTGTGGGCGTACCATGGATTTATATAGTGACATTATGATATTTACTGTCTTGTTATCTATCCCTTTCTGAATGGTTCCGAACATTCTGTTAGCTTTTTTGACTGCCATTGTACATTGAGCAGATGTTTTCAGAGAACCATCCACAATGACTACAAGATCACCTTCTTGAGTGGTCACAGATAATTTAGACCCCATCATTTTGAATGTATCGTTGGAATTATGTTTTCCAATGTTCATGACTTTGCATTGGGGCTTGCAGCACTGCCATAAACACAAACAAAACAAAAGAAAAGAAAAAAAAACAAAGAATCCTTTCAGAGTCTATTCAGTTTTTGGTCACACAGGCCATAGGGAATCAAGGTACTATCAGGTATTTTTTAATTTGATCCAGGATTTCAATACAGAGTGTCTGATCCAGATTAAACCACCAGATATGTGCCATAACTGAATCCAATTTCTTCTCCCCTGGCATTTTAGCCAGCACCATATTTTAGCCCTATGGCATGTTGATCTACAGGTAACTGAATGAAGCCTAACGTTCAAGTGTTTAATATTTTAGGAATCTGCAGAATGCATTTAGAAGTTAATCTGTACTGTTATGAGCATAATACTGTGTTCATATGGCCATGGTAACATAATACTGACCGGTCAACATGGTGATGAGCGGAAGACGGTGCTCCTCAGGGCTTCCCCAGTAACCAGCCTCTCCCAGGATGTTCCTTTCCAGTACCTGATGGTAGAGCTCCTCAACCCATGCCTGAGAGAACACCATCAATACTCCACTGGCCTGAACCTGCTTCATAAACTCCTTCTGCAGAGAACAATACAAATCCAAATGTAATACGACAGTTAGTCACCAGAATGTAAGCCTCAGCCAGCAGATCCACTACTCCTCTCTGAGTGCATCAGACTGCAGAAGAAATGAGGAGGAAAAGGATGGGGGTATGGGGCTTCTGTAAGAGTAAGAACTGACCTAGGACTAGATTGTGCCTGGCCCATACACACCTGGACAACGGCAAGTGAGATGGTGCAAGGAGCTTTTCACTCTCTTTGTGGCAGCTCATGTAGGAGACAGGCACAATTACAGTTCTTGTGGTGAGGGAATTGGTGGGACAGGTCCTTCAATACTTCTCCTGGGCTGTACAAGACCCAAAAAGGGCGTGGGAGGCAGGCAGGCCATGGTCCAATACCCTCAACATCAGCCTGTTGAGTAGGACCCGAGTGCAGGGAGATGTGATGACACCTGCTGCTCTCCATAGGCTCTGCACTAGGAACTAATCCCTTAATGAGACAGGGCCCATTCCTGAAGTCCTTACTCAGGCCAAACTCCCAGTGACACACAAGGCCAAGTTCAGGCCTGGTGCAAGGGGACTGAATTATTATAACTGATAAAAAAACATATGGGAAATGTTAATAATGTTCAAGGATTAGTTTTGATAATCACTGGAATCTAAATACTCTTTGATATTACTGGTAAGGACTGTTTCCCCCCTCCTGCCCCAAATGATGTCAACTAGAGCTAGGTGAATTTATTTTGGCCAATAGTTTATTCATCAAAAAATGCATTTGGGGTGTAACAAAAATGATTTTCAAATTTAGGTCAAATTTAGTGAATAGCTTATAGTAGCTTCATGATTTGAAAGTATCAGGTTAGTTTCTCTGCCTACTCTCAAATGGTTGATAGGAAATGAACATATTTCAGCTGCTCCCAATAAAATAAATACTGCATCATCAGCCACCCACAGACATTTTTACTTCTCACCATGGTTTGTTCTATATTCCTCACTTACCTGCAACACAGGTGCTTGGGAAGGTTTCTTCCTGTAGTAGTCAGAGTTGGATAACTTCAGGTTGAGCAGAAGGGTGTAGTGCGAGACCATGTAGATACTGTCTGCATTCATCAGAGTCTGGAAGCTGAAATTGGGGTTCCCCTCAAATCCTGGTGAGAACATCATATCTAATGAAAAGGCAGAGTGAGCCCTCACACTTCAAATAGATTTTGCTCTGGAACAATCGTAACCTAATTCTAGTAAAACACAGGCCTTTCAGTAGTAATGAATATATATTATATGTGTCTATCGTGAACATTTAATATAATCAATATTTTTCCCCATTGCTATCTTGAGTTTGATCCTGAATGGTGCTGAACTCTCCGATTCTAGTCCAGCAAAGTCCGTAAACATGCGCTTAACTTTAACTATATGACTAGTCCAAGACTTCAAAAGGCCAACTGGTATGTTTAACTTTAAGCACATGTTAAATGCTCTGTAAAATCAGGAGCAAAGTGCTCAGCACCTTGCAGGATCAAGCCCCGTAACATCATCCACTCTTTGACCTAAAATTAGAATTACAGGAAGAAATATTTAGTGCTAACGTGGCTGGAACTTGGCACACCTCAAATTGTCAGCAAATGCTGGACAGCTCATGTAAGTAGCATAAACAGCTGCTTTTCAGATGTGCAAAACACTCCCAACTCCACTTGACTTCAACAGAAGCTGTAACTGCTCAGTATCTCTGAAAATCAGGTGTGTTATGTATTTATATGTAACTATGTTGTCTGACCATTTTCATAATGGCATGATCCCTCCTTCTCAGGCAGATATTAGACAGAACTATACATGTTCTTCAGGGTTAATTAGTTGACTTATTGGTAGGAAAACAGAAGTCAAGTAACTGGAATATTTATCTGAATCCTTGTTTTCGATTTTAAACTATAGATGGCCACAGTATTTTAGGGCCTTCACTTCTGTTGTTAAACTCCACTTATAGAATATTAATTGATTGATTAAGGGATAATGATCATCCTAGAGGAGTATTTGATATGAAGCAAGAAACCGCTTCTGAGGTTGGTTATATGTTTCAGCAAAGCTGAGTCATTTGATAACTACCCAGTGGTTTATTGCGAGTCTACGCCTCCCACCATAAAGATCATGCCTGTTCTTAGATAAGATAAAAAAAAAATACAATAAACCATAACATTAAAAACAAAACCAAAAAAAACCACACACAGAAAAAAAAATAATGATTTTCTTGCCTCGTGAGGGTTTGAAAGTTCTGTGCTGCTGCCTCCTTGGACTTTCCATTGACGTCACTTTGGGGGCGTGGATAAGGTGAATAACTGTTTGAGGGCGGATTTAGAAAGTGAATAATTGTTCACGGGTGGGTCTAAAATATGAATAACTGTCTAAGGGAATGGTGTGTGTGGAAAAGGAGTGATGGGACTGGACACGTATTGTGTCCACAAAGATTTCCACATTACTTGTGAGGGGGAGAATGTTTGATATTCCTGTGGTCACACCTGGCAGAAATCTTTATCTTGTCTTGTAATAGGCCCCAGGTTGGCAAAACACTTCACCATGTTTTTAACTTTAAGTCTATGAGTAGTCCCTGTGATTGCAACGGAACTACCCATGTGTTTAAAGTTAAGCGTGTCTCTAAGTGCTTTGGTGGATTGAGACCATTATAATGAAACTTGCAGCTACAATATATCTATTTGCAACTTAAGGTCAGCTTATAAAAGATACATCAGATGCATGAAAGAATAAGGCATTCAAGAGGTATTTTAAAGAAAATATGGACTATTATCTTACGCACAAAATTTTGCATATAAAATGCATACAAAATTGCACACCAAACCAATGTGCACAATTACTGCAATAATTTGCAAAAGAAAATGGCTAAGCATGCATACAAATTAGTATGCATTTGTGTGCCCAAAGTGTTTGAAAATCTGACCCCGAGTTACCAATGCCTCTAAAATATGGGAAAGTGGCAGTTCCCTCACGTACATTTAATGGCTGAGCAGATGCTCAGCCTCAAAAAGGAAAC
Organism: Trachemys scripta elegans; assembly: GCF_013100865.1. Classification (NCBI taxonomy): domain Eukaryota; kingdom Metazoa; phylum Chordata; order Testudines; family Emydidae; genus Trachemys; species Trachemys scripta. The sequence continues at coordinate 101,939,669 of NC_048300.1, forward strand.
TAGAAGCTAATGTGTAGGCCTGCATTCATGAACTATCTGCAAGGAATAAACACCTTAAAACCCTGCTACTAACAGAATATGATAGATGACTGATAAGCTGTGCTAACTGTCTTGCTTGATTATTCAAACAATGATGTCTGGTTTGTTAGAATTAACTCCCTGGTCCTGTTCTGAAAATAGTTGTGTCTGCGTTTAAGGAATATTGGTTACTAATTTTAATTATAAAAAGCTGCACCCATAACAAACTAACTCATTGTCTGGATGTGGACAACAGTTCATTTGTGTAGACAGGTTACAGAAGTCATACCACACAGATTTAATATTTTGTTTAAATCAAGATTGTGTGCTGAGAGCTTTTTGGTAATGAAGTATTAAATTATACTGTATAAACAAGCACCCAACTTAGTGCTATTAGTTTTCGTTGTCACTGTTTTGATCCAGCAACAAATAGGAGAAGATTTTTCTGGGGTAAAAAAAGATTTAAACTGTAATCATAAGATTTCCCAATGACATATTTCTGACTCTTACCTTTCCTGTATCTCTCTACCTGGCTGACTTTACATTTTTTTTTTTTTTCCAAATCTCATCTGAAAACACATCTATACTCCCTTCTCTATACCTCATAAATTCATGCTCTCAGCTGTTTTTCAATTCTATAATTGTATAAGTATTTTGGGACATAGCTGGTATGAAAGACACTATTATAAATAATACTGTACTGAATTGTCCCAGTGCATAATAAAAAATATAAATGGAACAAAGCAGGTAGGATGGAGGTTCTCTGTTGAAACACAGATTTACTGAAAATTCACAAGTTAGCTTGTTAGCATCCACACTTAATGGATTTAACTGTATCTACTGTAGCTGTCGGTCAGATCTTTTGCTTAGTAACTGGGTTCTTTATGGAAGCTAAGCTTTCCATTTGTGACCTTCACAAAGAAAACAGCAACAGATCTTTTAAACACTGACTCATCAACTGAGACTTGCACGCAGGTGTTGGAAGGACACAACTTTCCTTGCTAATATGCAACCATGGATCCATGAAAATATCAGGATACTTCTTCCCATGTAAAAAATACCTGGGAGCTTTTTATGACTTGTTGAGTGTTGTTTTTTGTTGTTGTTTTTTTAATATTTGGCCAAATCAGACTAGAAATAAGGTGAAAATTTTTAACAGCGAGAATAATTAACCATCGTGATAGCTTAGCTATGGGTGTGGTGGATTCTCCAGGACTTGAAGTCTAAGTCAAGACTAGATATCTTTCTAAAAGAGATGCTATAGCTCAAACAGAAAGTACAGGCTTGATGCAGAAGTTATTGGGTGAGGTTCTTTGGCCTGCATTCTTTGGGCTGAGGATATATAATGCATCATTTCTGAGTCTGTGTGTGTGAGACAGAATGAATGACAGAATGAATGAATGAAAAAGAGAGGACCAAGGGTAAAGGTCGTTGTGGCAAAATCAGTTAAGAAACAGAGAAATATATATTTTAATGAACGTTTGCATGTTGGATCATTGTCAGGATAAAGAAATCTCTTTACAAATAGAAAATATTTATACTAGCCTAAAGTATATTTTCAATAGAAAAATCAGCTTTCACTTGGTCATCTTTTGTTTAATTTGCAAAGATCAAACTCCCAAAGATCCTCACCCTGAAAAGTTAAGTGTAACTATTTGACCTCTTTTAATGCCCATGCCCCTTGACTATTTTGCACTTGCTGTGGCACGAGATTCTGTTTAGGAAACATATAGAGTAGTAATAGGAAAAGATACCCTTTTAAAAATTCACTACCGTGAGACTTTTGGTTTCTTCTTTGTGAGGTTTTGAATTGTTAATACTAATGCAGGTGCATTGCAAGCTATATTTAATCAGTTTTAAAATAGGAGATGGGTTCATGCCCCTTTTATCCCTATACGAATAGGAAATTCAAAGCTCTCCTTACTCAGAAAAGGTTGTTTTACCCCACTCTGCTCTTTTGATGTACAGTACAATATAATGGGAAACTTAGCTACCACATCAAAATTTATCTTCTTCCTGATTGATTTAGGGCCCGTCTATTAAAAATCAATGGAGAGACTCTCATTGACTTCAATAAACTTTGAATAATTTTGTTTCACTCCAAAGAACAATAGTTTGTTTAAAGGAACATTTATATGCTTGGTACACCATCAGCCTGCCTATTCTAGAAGTGTTTTATGATTGCTTATTAGAAGAGAGGCTCTTCAAACATACTGCATGTTGATTGCATAGTAAATATCTGCTTTCAAACCTGAGCAGAAGGTTGAGGAAAAATTCTGGAGCGCTGAATCCACCTCTTCTACACTATGGAGTGTTATAAGTCGAGGAAGAAGAGCTTCAAGGGACTGTACAAACAGCTGGGCACTGTGCTGGTCTGCTTCTTGGTTCTTCAATAATTTCAAAGAGAGAGCAGCAGTACGCAAGGACCTATGACCTGGACAGTCCCTTGGGGTCTGCTCTTCATCAGCCAGGGAACAGTTATCAGACCCTATGTCTGAGACATCTGACCTCCCAGAGTCTTTCTCTGCTGCCATGGAATATTGATCACATGAGTCAAATTCAGTCCTAGAAAGATCTTGTTCATCAACGCTGAAGTTACTTTCACTATATCTGGATCCATAGGACCGTGTCCTGCAATCAACCGACAGGAAATTAGTTATATCTGGATAAACGATGGTGTGACTCCTTTGAACCACATCTGGCTGCTCTATTGTTTCTGATTCTGCCTCTTTACAGCCAATCTCTTTAAAGTCTTGGCCAGCTGGAGACTGCAGAGAGTTTTTTTGATCTTCAGGATTATCCTCCGGAGTAGTCTGCCCCATATCTCCCTCCAAAGTGGTTTGACCAGTATCTGTGGTAACACTAATGCTAATGTCAGGACTTTTCTCATTTCTCGATTCCCAGGGGGTATGTTCCGATGACAGGATGCGCCTCTGCCACCTAAAGTCAGCATCGTTGATCTCCATGGAGTCTCGGCTTGTCTCAGCCCCATCCCTCAATTCTTCCAGGCGTCGTAGAAGCAGGTGGACCTGTTCCTCATTAAGGCCTTTCCCTTGGCTTAGTTCATCTAATGCCCCGAGCAGGGCACAGACACAAGAAACGGAGGCATAACATGCTTCAATACCACCTTTTATGCAAGCTTCAGTCATCCCATCCATGATACTACAATTTCAAAATAAAAAAAATAAATGAAGTTTATTCTAGTTGATTAATCAGATTCCTAGAATAAGCTGATATTGCTAACATACATCATCAATTTTCATAATAAGCAGAAATAAAAAAAGACAGTGGAATAGTCCTACAAGACTCTTCATGGCAAATCACCATCCTGATGTTCCTTTCAAGATGAACTTGAATTTAAAATAAATAAATACTAAGAAATTAAATATCCCCAAGTAATTAACTTAGATTTAAAAATGGCAAATCGAGATCTAAAACTAAAATTATGTAAAATGAGTCTCTATTTTTAAAAGCACCCATACAAAATGATACCTTCTAACTCAACAGATCTGCTCTTCTTGTGTATTCAGAGCTATAACGGCCTGTTGTAGGCCCTGATCCTGCAACGCTTATGTATGTGCTTAACTTTAAGTTTGTGAGCAGCCCCATTAACATCTAATGGACCTACTCATGCTTAAAGTTAAGCATGTGCATAATTGTTTTCAGGGTCAGGACCTAATGGCCAGATTTTCAAAGGTATTTAAGTAGATTTAGGATTTCAAGGGAGTTAGGTACCTAGCCTGCTTTTTGTGTTTTAAAAAATTCCACTAGGTATCTTTAGTTACATAAACACCTTTGAAAATCTGGTCCTAAGAAACTAATTTTTACTACATTTTATTCCTCCTCCATTTTCACAGCTCTGTTCACTAGCATTTCTAACTAGGAAGGAAGTTTACATGGTTCTCATTTGTGCACGTTCCTGGTAGCGTGGTTTTCCAGTAGATACTCAACTGTAACAAGTGTGTACACCTAAAAGAGAAGACGCTAAAGAAGGAAATAAAGCATACAGTTTGAGAAGATCCAGATGGGACTTCCTTTTCGAGATTGACCTCTTTCTGGATTCTGGTTCAGACGAGCAGGGTCCTGCCAAATCACAGAGCCGTCGTGGACTACCTAGTATCTAAAAGAAAAGAAAACCCAAGTTACCCAAGGGTTATCTAAACAGTATGCAGCTTAAATAAATGAGTTTTTGTTCTGTGGAGTAATCTGGATCAAGAAGAAGCTGAGTACTAACACTGCCAAAGGACAGGTCACATCAAAGGAAAATATATCTTATTTCATTTATTAAGGCTACATTTCTTTCTTTCTTTTCTTTTTAAAAAAAGAGGAAGACCTGGGGAAACTGCATACATTGAACTATGAATCAAATACAGAATGCTTTACAACGCTTTAAAAATAAGCGGAAAAATACAAAAGACAAACGCATTTCACTTTCTACTTTTGTACAGACAAAAGAGTAAATGCAGAGAAACTGCATAGGAGACAAATCAAATATTAAGCATAAAGCAAACATCTTTGATAGTATAACAGATGTAGGACCCCACACAGGGAGGGCAAGATGAGGCTGGGGGATCATCTGCTGAGTCACCCAGTTGTTAGGTGCTAGGATCTTGCATAAAAATGCAGAAGAATTTCTGTTGCTCTTGTTAACTCTAATCAGGAGATAAAAGTGGAGGTAGTGTGCCTCTCTCGGGAGAAGGAACAAAAGGATGGGATATAGGTGTCAGGCATGAAGAACCCAATTACAGGTTGACTGGGCCCTGTAAAGAGATTTGGTCCATTACCCAAGGTGAATGGCCCAGGGCAGGGCTGGTAAAGAATATCTGCCTAGGAAAGGGAGCTAATGAACACCCGGGGAGGTGATTGCCGTCATTTGGTACATCTGGAGAGGGTGTGGTAGGCTGACAGAGGAAGTTAAAACAGGGAGTTGAGGGTAGTCAAGGAAAGAAGGAGTAGCTGTCTAGAGCCAGAAATAAGGGGATTTGGGAAAGCTACAGGGATGGATTAGTTCCTGGGAAGGAGCAACACTCGAGGGTGGTGGCCCTGTGAGTCAGTGTCCCGAGAACAGAATGAAGGAACAAGAGGAACGGGAAGAAAGACTGAAGTCATAAGGCCACAGGGGCAAGAGAGTTTTTAATGGTATTCTTTTTGTCATCCTTCAGTGTAGAGACTGAGACTGAAGAGGACTCCCCACCCACAACAGGGGCAGAATATGATTGAATGGAGAATTTGAGAGTTACTAATCAATAGTGGGCATTATTTGGGATTCTAAGGAACCTGGTCAGAGGGCCATGCAAAGGGCCAGAAGGAGGTGTTTGGGGATGGTGGGCCTGTTATAAACTCTTAGCAACAATTTGAAGCCCCAGGAAAAGCTTAGGTTGAGGTTTACATTTTGTTATTATTTAAAATCACAAAGAAAGGCAAACCCACAGAACGGCAATGAGTTGTGAAGACTAACCTAGTGGCTGTGTATGTCCTGTTCAGAGACTCTTCACTCCTACACAACCTGTTTTTTGTGGGCTTGAGCTATAAAAGTGCCCTCGGGTGAAATGCATTATATTTTTTAACAATAATGTAGGTTGAGACAGTTGTTATGCCACAAGTGAAGGAGACTGTAAAGTAAAGCACAATCCCAGCAAAAGGTACTCGATGAAGTCGGCACCAGCTCAAAGGAGCTCCATGGAAGTTTTTTCGTTCTTGGTGGCTCTCCCAGTTATTAGGAAGAGACAGGTACTAGCAATGGGAGATTCGTTCATTAGAAATACAGATACAGTAATTCCTCACTTAAAGTAGCATATTTCAGGAACATAACTACAAGGTTAAGAGAAACGATGTTAAGCGAATCCAATTTCCCCATAAGAATTAATGGGGGGAGGTTAGGTTCCAGGGAAAAAATTTTCGCCAAACGAAAGACTGTGTGGGTGTGTGTGTATATGTATGTATGTATGTATATATGCATGCACAGTATAAGTTTTAAACAATTTAATAGTGTACACACCAGTGATGATTGTGAAGCTTGGTTGAGGTGGTGGAGTCAGAGGGTGGAAGAGGGAGGGATATTTCCCAGGGAATGCCTTACTGCTAAATGATGAACTAGCACTCAGCTGAGCCCTCAAGGGTTAACACATTATTGTTAATGTAGCCTCACATGCTACAAGGCAGCATGAATGGAGGGAGGGGAGACAGCATGGCAGAGAGAGACAGAGAGACACACTGTGTGTGTGTGTGTGTGTGTGTGTGTGTGTGTGTGTGTGTGTGTGTGTGTGTGTGTGTGAGAGAGAGAGAGAGAGAGAGAGAGAGAGAGAGAGATGAGCATTGCCCCTTTAAGTATAGTGACCTCACTCTAAGTACATTGCCTTTTTAAGTAGATCAGCAAGTTGAGACAGCTGCTGGTGCCAGCAAACTCTCTCCGTCCTGAGCCCCGTCGTGTCCCCCCCACCCCTGTGGAGATGGGGTAAAGGAGCAGGAGGGGGACATCCTGACATTAGCACCCCTCTTTCTCCCCCCCGACACAGCAAGCAGGAGACTCCAAGGCAGAGGGTAGGAACAGCACTTGGGAGTGGGGGGAGGGACAGCTGAATTGCCCAATACTTGATAGCGTGCTTGGCGGCTGCCCCACAGAAACTTAGGGGAGCAGCGAGCTAATAGGGGGGCTGCCGGTCCACCCTAGTTCCAAGCCCCCACCAGCTAGCTGCAACGGGCTGCTCTTCCTGCAAGCAGTGGACAAAGCAGGCAGCTGCCAAACAACGTTATAAGGGAGCACTGCACAACTTTAAACAAGCATGTTCTCTAATTGATCAGCAACGTAACAACGAAACGTTAACTGGGACGACTTTAAGTGAGGAGTTACTGTAGCTGGCTTTATGATGATCGGGAGAAGGGCATGGTGAATTGCATGCTGGGTGCGATGGTTGGGGATCTCTTGAGACATCTAGTCAGGCTTATGTGCAGTGTTGGGGAGGAGCCCTTGGTCGTGGTACATGTAGGTACCAAAGACATAGGGAAAGGTAGGAGAGAAGTCCTAGAGCCCAAATTGAGGCTGCTAGGTAAGAGATTGATGTCCAAGACCGCCATGGTAGTAGTCTCTGAAATGTTTCTTGTTCCATGCACAGGGCCAGTTAGACAGGCAGAACTGCAGGGTCTCAACGCGTGGATGAAATGGTGGAGGGAGGTCGGGTTTAGGTTTATTAGGAACTGGGGAACCTTTTTGGGAAAGGAGGAGTCTATATACAGGAAGGATGGGTTCCACCTAAACCAAAATGGACCTAGACTGATGGCATGTAAAATTAAAAAGGTCATAGAGGAGTTTTTAAGCTAAGGGCTGGAGAAAACTGCCAGGTGCAGAGGAGCGCATGGTCCAGATAGAAACATCCCTTAGGAGAGGACCTATTAATGGGGATTCTCTAGAAAAGAGAAGAGGATAGAAGTTGATAAAGTAGAGGTAGGAACTGAAGAGAACAGTCAAATGAAAAAAAGAGTCCTATTCAGTTACATCACATAATGGCAGCTAAATAGTGACAAATTTTATAAGTACTTGTATACAAATGCTAGAAGTCTAAATAGTAAGATGGGTGAACTTAAGTGCTTGGTATTTAATGAGGATCACAACCTTGGTGGAACAATGATAATCAATGGGACATGGTAATACCACGATACAAAGTATATAGGAATGACAGAGTAGGTCATGCTGGCTGACGAGTGGCAATATATGTGAAAGAAAGCATAGAATCAAATATAGTAAAAATCTTAAATGGATCAAACTGTACCATACAATCTCTATGGATAGTATTTCCATGATTGAATAATAAGGATATAGCAGTAGAAATATACTACTGACTACCTGACCAGGATGGTGAAAATGCTCCAGGAGATGAGAGAGGATACAAAAATAGAAAACGCAATAATAATGGGGGATTTCAACCATCCTCATATTGACTGGATACATGTCACCTCACAGGACATGATGCAGAGATAAAATTTCTAGACTCTGTAAATGATTGCTTCTTGGAGCAGCAAGTCCTGGTACCCACAAAGGGAGAGCACTCGGCTAGATGGACCATTGGTCTTACCCAGAATGGCCATTCTTATGTTCCTGTTCTAGTGTCTCTGGTACTGAGAAGCTTCCCTGAACAGTTAGAGAAATGACTGGAGCTGGCATGGCTGCTCAAGAAGCTGACAGCTACCTTGTAGCTATCCTACTGCACCTCAAAAACCTGGCACTGAATCAAAAGATATATCCATCTTAGCTTTCTGAAGATTACAGTGCCAGGCTGACTGCCTCCTTTTAGCAAGAGGAGAAAGTGAGAAAAGATGCCAGAGAACTTGGAAACAGTATAATTTTACTTTCTATCACCCATCAGGACTGTTATGCCTCAGGCACAAGACCTGCTCCCAACAGAGTAATACAGCACAAATATTTCCAGTGTTGCCAAGGCAGCTGGTATGATTGAGGCAAATATGATCAGAAAGGAGTATTAAGTGTTGGTCACACTAAATACATTTAGCAGTGTAGCCTTGACTGTAACAGCTCGGATCAGAAGGGATTATTTTGATATCCATATGGCTATCCCATATACTGGGCTTCTACACACACACACTCACTATAATTTACAATTAGCAAGCGTTTACTTCATTGCATTTTGTCTGAATTCATGTCTCAATTTTCGTACCTCTTTCATGATCTTGATGGCTTCCACTCGGTGCTGGGGTGGGGGATACAGCAGCATACGGTGATAGAGTGACTGGAGCACAGGTTTCATGGATTCTACTGACCCCACCAGTCGAACCAGTTCCGCTGCAATGTAATATATGGTCCGAGCAACGGGGCCACTGAGGGCAGGGGCTGTGGAGGAGCAACCTGACCCTCGGCCATGATCAGCGACCCCTGAGGAGGGCGAATCGGCCTCGAGACAGATGCTACTGTGGGCAGAGGTGATTGTTTTGTCATGGATTGGATTTCCCAGGATTACTACAAGGGCTGGACACAATTGCTTCCTGGGGAAAGAGAAAAAGGAACAAGTGGAAATAGGAAAAAAAAAATCTCCCAGACACAGCTTTACAATAGCCTTTTCAACGCCTACACCTCAACTCTCCTGTATCTCTGGAGCTGTTTTGCATGCAGGTCTTGTTATTTTTTCAGGGACCATGTGACAATGAAAGCCAGGGACATACAGACTTTGTAAAGGAGTTTTGAAACCCATCACACTTTACTCACAGACAAAACCTGCATGCAAAACCCTCTGCGTCCTCACCATTCTGAGCCCTTTGGGTTTTGGTCAGTCCTCTCAGGGTCTGATCTCCCCCCGCCTCCCGAAACAGCTGTTAAAAGAGCCTTTCTTTGACAAAATTCTAGTCCCCCTCCATCAGGTGACTCTCCTCTGTGGCTTCAAATCCTGCATCAGGTGATCCATTATTTGGTTACGAGAGAGAGAGCGCCTCTATCCACCTCCAGCCACCCTAAGAGCACATGGGATTCAAAAACCAGTAGGAGAACACTTCAATCTCCCTGGTCACTCAATTACAGACCTAAAAGTCAAAATATTACAACAGAAAAACTTCAAAAACAGACTCCAATGAGAGACTGCTGAATTGGAATTAATTGGCAAATTGGACACCATTAAATTAGGCTTGAATAAAGACTGGGAGTGGATGGGCCATTACACAAAGTAAAACTATTTCCCCATGTTTATTTTACCCCCCTACAGTTCCTCTCATCTTCTTGTCAACTGCTGGAAATGGGCCATTTTGATTACCACTACAAAAAGTTTTTTTTCCCCTCTCCTGCTGGTAATAGCTCACCTTAACTGATCACTCTCGTTATAGTGTGTATGGTAACACCCATTGTTTTGTGTGTGTGTGTGTATGTATCTTCCTACTGTATTTTCCACTGCATGCATCCGAAGAAGTGGGCTGTAGCCCACGAAAGCTTATGCTCAAATAAATTTGTTAGTCTCTAAGGTGCCATAAGTACTCCTGTTCTTTCTGCGGATACAAACTAACATGGCTGCTACTTTGAAACCTGTCATCCAGGATTGTAACAACTTGGTAAAGACTTTTAGCCCAGGGCCAGCCAAGGCTAGATTCAAACTAGTGACACAGAGCAAAAGCACCTGTATGTATCCCATTGCCATTCAAATCCCTTCTAATGACTTTTTAAAATATGCACGCAGAATTAATAGCTTCAAGCAACATATTTGTACTACTCTCTTAAATCTCTGATCCACACCTATTACACAATATAGATACAGCACACAATGGGAAGGGCCTATTTGAGGGCCACTTGATGTAATTAGGTGCCACATTGCACCATAAGCATGTAAAATACTTCTCAGCACCAGCTACAGTATATTTTTCCGAGACACACTGGCTATTCCCATCCCAACCTCTCTCTGTAAGGACTCACTTCCTTGCAATCCATCACAGCCATTGTACTAAAAGTGCTCCCTTCTAGCCCTCTGTACCAGGTGCGCATAAATACTGTCCATATCTGTAATGGGGAGGATTATCTACCCTCTACTGTCTTCTTTCTGTAGCTGACGGTGTTCATCTAAAAGAAGCTCTATACTCTTGCTGTCTAATCTTTTCAGCCTGAGGCCCAAAAGGAGTAGCATAAAGGAGCAGAAACCACTAGCAAGCCCCCTGCTGGGGATTCCCCTAGGATGAGAAAGTCCCCTATGGGCATAAAGCTAGCACGGCTGACTCCTATGCCTCTCTCTTCATTGTCTGGCACAGAGGGCATGTCAGGGGTGCAGAGGGAAGGTGGCTGGAATGAGCTGTACTCTGGCTATTCCCAGCTGGCACATGGTCCCTGACGGACCATACATCAGCTGGGACAAGTTAGAGTAGTCGTCAGCCTGCTTTAACCTGTGACAGGACTGGGGTGGAGAATCAGGAAGCTGTAACCGGTTGTTGGTTCCCAGCTCCTTTTCCCCTCTCCTGCGCTGTGGTGGTTGTGTTTGTATGTGTGCATGCGCACGCTAAGCGCTCTCCGCGGCTTGTACAGCACCAGTAAAGCTCCCACCCTGCTCGTGGCAGGGCTCCAACACTCAAGTGAGCAAGCAATGGAGTAGCCAGAAGTACTCTGTCCTTCCAACCCTGTGATGCAGAAGGTGGTCCTCAGAGTAGCTGCTGAACATCTGCATTGGGGAAGTGACAGCTGCTACTTAGAGCTTCCCCGGCTCTTGCCAGAGCTGTGCCTGGAGCTGGAGGGGAGGTGGTGGAAGGGAGCTGGAAAAGCCATGCTCCTACCTTTTCCCCAGAGAGGTGGGCCTGATTCAAACACTTCTATTTAAAAATCACAGGGTGCAGTAGCTCATGGAACACATTTTCAATTCACAATCACATGCACACTTGCTTCTCAACACAGACACCCTCAAGGGAGATTTAGAGTGTCACGGGCCACAGGTTGGACATTGCTGCTCTTTGCAGACTTTGGTAAACTTTATGTTAATTACACTTTTCCCTTATTTCTAACACCATTCTTGGGAGCCAGGCATCTAAACACTATAGAGAGGCGTTGCCACAGTCAGAAAGTTGGCAAGGATTCATTCAGGTGATTTGAGCAGGTGGTACACCATATTGTAAAATAGTTAATGGCTTGAAAATGAAAAAAAAGGGACCTTGTAGTAAGATTAGACAGGGGAATAACTTGATAAAAGGGGTCTTGGCGGTATCACCAGAGCCTTCAAGAATATACTAGACTCAGATTTTTAAGCCAGAAGGGACAATTAGGATCGTCTAATCTCCCCTCCTGTGTAGCACAGGCCAGTAACTCAGGTAGTGATGCAAATGATTATTCCCTATTACATAAGTACCACTCCTGAGCCCAGTCACTTCTGGTTGAATTTAAATAAAATGTGTATGTTGAGTGCAGAGTTCAGTCCTGCACTGTTGCAAAAAGATACACAAAGTGATCAATGAACTCCTTTCAAGGCCATAAATAACTGGAATTCCATAATAATGATGAGATTTACTATAGGGTTTCATATAGCTGGACCCAGTGCTCAGCAACCTGTATTACCCAACGAAGTTTTAATGAAGAGCTTTCCAGTGAGAGCCGGGCATGGCTTCTATAATGTCAAATCTGGTGGTGGTGGTGGTGCAGGGGGTTATGTTTGCTCAGGTGAGCCCCCACCCCCAAACATTAAATCAGTGGAAATCTAAGCTCCCATTCTCTTCATAGGAAGGTGCAAAACGTGTACTCACCAAATAAGGTCAGTGAATCCTCTGTGGTTGTGCATGCCGGGAGAGGAACTATTTAGCATTGAGAGAATACATTCCAGGTAGAGAAGCTGCAGTTGCTGATTTTCACTGATAAACAGAAATAAAGAATGTTCAAATAGGACTAAAACAAGTATTTTTGAGACTTTATCATCATCATCATTCTGTTTGGAGAACTGTATTAGTTCATCTGCATGTTATCCTGTAATTTATAGCACAGTGTTATTTTGCATCTGCCTGAAAATGGTATGGATTTCAAATGTGTGATCCTCTTTATCACCCCATTTGCTCTGAACTTAATGACAGTCAGTAAAAGCAGGCAGTAGAGAAAACAACAGGGTGATTAGCTCGTCCCATTTCACGAGAAATGAGGAATAAATATCCTCTTAAAAAAGAAAAGAAAAAGTAGATAGAAGACAGATGTCATTATCTAAATTTGACTTAACACAGAAGAAGATGGGATTTTTGCACAAATGAATAGAAACCTCTTCAAACCCCACTAGAGTTGTTACAGACTCTTCATGCAAACTGAGAACCCTCAGCAGCTGCCTAACATTCTTATTACTACACAGATATCTTATTTTCTGCCTCTTTCTCTCCCTCTCTCTCTTTCTGCTGTCATCCTTTTCTGTTCTTCTGATGACAGAAATCATGGCAAAGAATGCAAAATCAGGAAAGCTAGACTCTGGGGTCAATGTGACTTTTGAGGTCTAATTCTCAAGTTCTCAAACTGTGGGTCAGAACCACAAAGTGGGTTGCGACCCCATTTTAATGGGGTCAACACAGCTGGCATTAGATTTGCTAGGGCCCAGAGCCAAAGCCTGAACCCTACCGTCTGGGGCTGGCTTCGGCTTCAGTCTTGGGCAGCAGCGCTCAGGCTTCAGCCCTGGGTGGCAGGGCTTGGGCTACAGGCTCTACTCCGCCAAGGGCTGAAGTCCTTGGGCTTTGGCTCTCGCCCCCGCTGCCCTGGGCAGCGGGGCTCTGGCTTCAGCATTCGTCCCCCCCAGGCTCAGGCTTCATTCCCCACTCATGGGGTCTTGTAGTAATTTTTGTTGTCAGAAGGGGGTTGCGATGCAATGAAATTTGAGAACCCCTGGTCAGTCAGCTACAATCTTAATATCAAGATGAGTCTCAAGAAAAGTATATGGAAGGATCTGTAGACACCACAAACAGAACATGTTCTTACGCATATTTTGAGAATTAACTGCAAGGGTTAAGACAATAGATAGGTTTAAAGTTGCTTCACCATGTAAAGATAATTTTTTTACATTAGGATTAACATTCTGTTTTTCACTCAGCAAGTCAGGGAGGGATCTTTCCATTCCTTTTGGATTATTGTTTTTGATAAGGTGAAGGCTATGAAACCATATTTTTCTGAGGTACAACAAAAAGTAATCAAAGCTATAGAGACATGACTCATCATCTTTGCTTTTTTCCTGGTTCTTTTGCTGAATATATTTCTCTGTGGCTTGCCGAATGAATTATCCTTAAGTAGAAAAGACATCTTTCATATGTCTGTTGGCCAACAATTTGAATCTTGAGGGTGTAAAACTAGATACCTAAATCCATATTATGGATGGTTTGAAAATGACGGCCTACTTTCTTTGCTTCATAAAGATATGGACTGGCATATAAGAAATGGGCCATTCCCGCACTACTTCATATGAGAGTCTCATAAATCCAATATTATATATATATATATACACACACACACACACACACACACACACACACATACATACATATATGGAACATGTTACTTATATGGCATTCATGGATTTTTGATCCACAGATACCCTTGCCTCTGAATTCTTTCCAAGGTCTATTTACTACAAAAACATCTCTCCAGGATGAAGTTGATCTGCAGTAGGCAAATAGCCTATATTGCCGTATACCTCAGTGCTGCCCATCTGCTAATAACCCTGCTAGAGCAGGTTTCATTGTTTCAGGGCCCTGGGAACTATAATGACCAGAATTCATCTCCCTTAACCCCTCTTTCATCACCCGTGCCTTACCTCCCTCAGAAGCAAATACCAATATGCTTGAAATTAAGAACAGTGTGTTAAAGTAATCATCAGGCTAGGAGATTAGAGCAGACAGTTTAATAACCCAAAGCCTTGCCTCTGTGACCCAAAGGCTGCACAGGGTGAATCTCTCTGACAGGTTGTTTCTGAGGAGAAACAATCATTGGCTGAAAGGAAGAACAGCTTTCTACTCCCAGCCTCCCACATAATCACTTCAGTAAGTTTTTTAACAAGCCAGCTACATTTGTTTTCCTCCAGAACTAATTAGAATCCTTCATTATGTTTCTTTGTTAATTAAAAGACCCAATTAAGAAAATAGGTGCAGAATTACCAGTTAGTGCTTCTGTGCTACCTGGATATATTACTGCAGTAAATCATGGTTCACTGACCATATTTTTAGGTTCTATTAATCTCTTTAAGGCATATTGTAGATGAGTACAAAATCTGTTCTTATTCAGTGCAGTCTCCTGGGGAGTTGGGATTGCAGATAAACTTCACAAAGGATCTTTCTTTCCTTTATTCATTTTCAAGTCAACAGTTTTTAGGAGAGCTCCTGTTAAGTAGTTTAGTTTTGGTATTACATCCCCAGTGATTTGAAATGGTTATATTTTTGGGGGCAATGCCTATCAGATGACATTAAAAAAATAGCACACAGACAAAACTCCAGTTTGTTGCAGAGGGTGAAGTGCCTAGGACAACTGAAAACATCATTATTTTTGTGCACACAATTTTGAAGACCTAAATTATTGCCCCCTAGATGTGCATGTAGCCCCCCCTCTCCAAATGATTTCCAGAACATCCAGGGAAATTTTGTGTGCGCTTCCTACTGCTCACACTGATCGATGCCTCTTTGCTCATTAACAAACTTGTCCATTCCAATTTGTGCTTTAATTTTGTACCATGTAAAACAGCTTCTAACAGCTCCTTTTTCCTTTTCACTCATGCCATAGTCTTTTGTAACCAAGCAGAAGAGTAGTAGCAAGAGAGAGCTTAGTTTTAATGATATGGAGGCGGTGTTGTTAATTAAAAATAACTTTTTTCCCTCCAAATGTCTCTCAAATTTTCACCAAGATTTTAGTTTGTCATATTTATACCTCTGAAATAATTGCCCCATATTGCTTTTATGCTACTTTTTCATTTTGATTAACTTATTTTCTCACAGTTTGGGTTTTTTTCCTGGTTGATTAATTAGTAGAATGTTAGCAGGGCTTGGCTTAAAATACCACAGCTAGGATTTTTTCATTCAACTTATTTCAGAGTACTTGCAATTAGATTGTAGGCTATTCTGAGGCCACAAAATGTTGCTTTCTACAAACTATTCATATAATGGTACTGAAACATGTGAAACTCTGGAATTTTGCATGTTTGGATACATAAATTGGTTACTACAGGAACCATGTTACCCATGGGCAGGTTTCCATTCTTAGCCCCAATCTCGCAAAGAATTATACATGGGTTTAACTTTATATATTGTGGGTGAAATCCTAACTCCACTGAAGTCAACGGCAATGCTCCCTCTCGCAATGGGATTATTCACAGTGTGTAAAGTTCAGCACATAAGGAAGTCTTTGCAGGATAAGGGCCTTAGGTTCTGATTTTGTAAGCAACTACAGGACTGACAGAGCCTTGCATCTGTGTGGATCCCACTGAAGTCAAAGGAATTTCGAAATGACATTTTTTGAATAAATCCACAGTCTACCCTGTTCTTAAGTAAGGTTAATATTAGGAAATGGAGAGCAACAAATTGCAAATGAAAAGCCTGATCCTGCAAACCTGACTCCTGTAGGTAGTCGATACTCACCTACACAGTCCCACTAGTATCTATGGATTTACTTGCACAAGCCAGGACTACTCATGAGAATAAGAATTGTAGGATCACATCCAGAGGCCTTTTCAGTTAATTCATAATGCATTAAAAATGAAAACTGGCTACATTTAGTCCTCAAGAAATGGTGCAGCGTGTGCACTTCTGCGGAGTGCTGGACAGCTCCAGAAGGGCCTGTGTTTCCAGAGCTGTATGGTTCTGTGCCACTCTCAAGGCATGGCCACGTGTAATTCACAGAATCTGGCCTTATGGCACTGACTCACTGTGTGATCTTGGGCAAGTCCCTTCTCTGTGTGCTTCAATTTCCCCCTGTGTAAAATAGGGATAATAATGATCGCCTTGGTGATCTGCTTTGAATTCTTTGATTGAAAGGTCACAGGGAGGGTAAATCAGTAATTATTATGTTTTTGATCATTTATTCAGTCTCTGTTCCATCTAAGGCATGCTCAGGAATCTGGAAAATAGTATTAGCGATATTAAAGAATCAGCGGGCCAAATCCTCAGTTTGTGCAAATCAGCAAAGCTCCATTGACTTCTATAAAAAACACGCTAATACTATAATAATGATGATAAATAAACCATTTAAACTTGAATATCATCTTTCATGACTTGAATGAAGCTGTGCATTTTAAAACCACCTGAGAATCTGGATCAATATTCAAATGTATAGCATCATGGTATTTTAATGAAATATTATCGTACATATGGTGGTTGTAGTTCACAAGAAAACTTACCATTTGCAAATAATTAGCGTTATCTGAGTAAACTTGTCATTATATTCCCAATATTTAGGTTAGGGAATACCAGTAATACCTTCCAAGAGATCATTGTATTTTAGTCTTGCTATACTATTTGTTGTCTTTCTCCCTCTCTCTTCTGTGGATGTGTTCATTATGCACAGCATAGGAAAAAAGCAAGCATTTTTCTGAAAGGTGTTGTTACTATATAGAATCTATTTACAATAAGGGTTGCTATCACTTACTGGAGTTTCTTTAAAGCGAAACTGTGTATGTGGGTGATAAATCAATTTTTCACCACAATTGTGGGCTAAATTGATACAACATAATCAATCCAACAGAGGGCAAGGTACCTCTGACAAGTAACTTAGTGCAAGAATTGTTTGCCTTGTTATCCTAGAATGAGGACAGTACGATCATTTATAAGTGATGTTCCACAAGAAAATCTGCAGCAACAAATATGAATTATAGCTAAATAACCCACTTACTTTATGACAGCCTGAAGCTTCTCACAGAGCACAGTGAGGACAGACACAACATCGTCGCAAAGGGACTCTACTGTAGAACCTTCAAAAAGGACAAAGGTCAGTGGCACTATATATGTTTAGCTGGTTTACCACCACAACTCTCCTCCACATCTTTCAGGGCTCACCTAACTTCCGTGACTTGGGTCTGTAGTTCTCAACTGTGGCCCATGGGCTACCAGAATTCACAAAAAGAATGTGTGGGAAAGATTTTGGAATAGGAACTGATTCTGCTACAGAATCTCTTTCTGAGGGAGCGATCCACAAAATGAAAAAGTAGTATCAGGATAACACTAATTGCTTAAATGGATTTATGGAAGTTTGGGCCCATTCCTCCAACTCAGACAAGAAAAAGAGCAAGTGGCTCCAATACTTCTGCATGGCACTTGACGATAGACAATTCATCAGGATTATTAAAATCTTGGTGGCTTTTCCTATTGTTTGTCTCTGTGCTGCTCCTTCTAACCACCAGAAATCTATGTAGCAGCTAAGGCCCCAGTCCTATACATGGAACTGTGTGGGCAGAACGTAATGCCTGTGTGGAGTCTCATTGGAGTCAATGGACTCCACATGGGCACAAGGTCCACCCCCACAGATCCATTTGTGGGATCAGGGCTTAATAAAGACAGGGCATAGGAAAAACCTTAGGAAACTAACTGATGCTGTGGCATGATGAAGGTGAGGCATATTAGCACTCCTCCTCTAGCAGAGCTGTCTGTCAGGACCTGAAAAAATATTAAAATTATCCGCTAATTATATAGCGGATAGGGCTGGCCCAACAGGTAAGAAATTGTGTGTGTCTCCAGAACCCTCCTAATCTCTGAAGAAAAAGTCCTTAGAACACTGTTCAAATTTTGGAAGGGAACCCACTTCACTTTAATCCTGCCCACAACACTGAAGCCCTTAGGTTGCAGAGACAGCATATTGTAATTATTAGTTATTGCTTTCCTGTAGGGAACACCATTCACGCAGTGCAGATGAAGGTGTAATTAAAGGTGTTGCAGACACTTGTCAGTTCTGAAAGTAACCAGAGCCCTTGTACAATGAGTGGGGTGATACCAATAAGGTGAGAGCAGTGGAAAATGAAAGGACTCTGCAGAAGATGTAAACAACAAGGAATAATGAAAAAGAAAAAAGTCAGATTTTAAAGAGTCACCATAAAATAAAGCGGAATAGATACCTTGGCTCTTGAACTCTTGCATGGCTTCATGGTTTTCAGTTGTCTATTGAGGGAAAAGAAACATTGTAATCAGAACAGGTGGAAGAAAACTGCTGTAGGTATATGCAGCACTTTAAAGTACTCCGTTCCTAATCTGAAAAAACCCTTAGTGTATGGTCAGAAAAGCAAGTGTAAAAGTCACAACTTCCTCGGGTGTCGGTAATACCTGTTTTTCTTACTTTACTAATTTAGAGGGAGAAATTTTCAAATGTGCCTAAGTCCCATTTTCAAAAGTGATTTAGACTTAGGCACCTAAGTCCCATTGAAAGCCATTGGGACATAGACTGGCAGTTACCTAAGTAACTTTTCAAAATGGGATTTATATTCTTAAGTCACCTCAATGCTTTTGAAAATTTTACACTTTATCACTGTTAACACTACAGAGCCAATACAGCTAGAAATGCCCTCTTAAATCATCTAGTTCATTTCTCTGCCAGTGCAGGACTGTTCCCTGTGGTACATACAGCACACGGAAGAACAAGGTCAATTCTCTTGTCTCTCATGTATCATCAGAAAATTGTCAGGAGCTAAGTGCAGTTTGCAGAATCTCCATTATAGTCAGGATGTACAAGCAGAAGTAAATCAACTCAGTTTTCAGATCCAGATAGAATTTGCAGAGCTTCCAGCTTGGAAAAAAAATCTTTTTACTTATAAACTGGACACACTGTATATGGAGAAAGGATAAGTAACCCTAGAATTACATTTTACAGTTATTTCTCAGATTAATGCTATACTTAAATTCTGGCTATTTAATTTTTTTTAAAAAGATCTCTGTTTTACTGAACCCAGCACAACTGCTTTAAGATTAAATCTCTACACAACTGACAGATGCAAAATCCGCTAACAAAGCAAACAAAACACACAAAGGCAAATAATTTCTTCATTAATATGCAAGGAAGTGCTCAAAAGTGCAAGAAGCCAAAGTCATTTCAAATTTGCCCAGAAGTGCTTATAATTCCATCTAGACAATACGTTGGCGTTTAATGCAAACAGCTCTTGTGGATTTTAACAACACAATAAAGGCAATAAAAAAAACGCAGTCATTTTTTGACAGTAAGCCAGCAGGTAAAGAAGCCCTCTGGCCCAAATCATTTAATTTGATATACATTCAAAAGGATTTGGCTTAAATTTTATAATTAAAAATTACTTAAGTAATACAAATATACTTTCTGTAGCTAAGAATTTATTTGGTACGGGCAACATTTAATATTTAAGAAAGTTTTGGCAAAAGGATTTCAACTGGACTTCACCAAGATAAACACACAAAATAAAAGAACAGAAAAAAGAAGCAAAGTCAAGACAATCTCACATCAGAATGAAGCCTTTCTTGCAAATCAAAACGTAGAGCCTGTCTGCTGGAAGGGAAGAGTTGTTTCTGTTGAAGGATTTGTTAGGCATTTGTTAGCCCCAAAAGGAGGCAGTTTTAAACAGGACTGATGCTGGAACGCCAGAAGGCACAGCACCCAGCCACAGAACACTGCATGCAGAGACACAAAAAGCACACAGCCATGGAATACTGAACCATCTGTTGATGCCGGAAGGCTCACCGTATTCTCTTGCTTTTGCCGTAACTGTAAAGTCAAGTCACTCAACATTTGGCTGAGGGTTGCCCGCACAGCGGTGTTAATACTCCGCTGGTGACAGCTAGATACATATGTCTCAATGCAAACCTGGTGAGGAAACAAGATAGCAGCACATAGATATAAACAACAATTTAACTGTAGACCATCTCGGGAGGAAGTGAAGGTCTCTTCATGCAGAAAGTCAGCCAGATTTACTAGTGCATAGTGTTAGAACTTTTTCAGCCATGCGAATAGCCCAAAAACAATATGGTTTAAAAGCAGCATGCAACTTGTCAGGTTTCTGAAGTGCTGTGCATGTTGAGGTGGCAAGACAAAAATGGCAACCACTCCCCATCCTGTCAAACTATGATGCTCAGGCAGCAGCTTGTGCTTTGGATGTTGCTTTCAAATATTAGCCCTATTGTTTAATTCCAGTGATGTATTCATGACATCAACAGGGACCAAATGAACCTACAGGGACCATTACTCTGGAATTCTGCCCCTAGTACATAAGCAGCAGCATCCTTTCATATGAGTTCAAAAAGGTTTGTTTCTTTTTAGGTTATTTGCATCAATTGTTATTTGCATGGGTTTTTTATGAGTAATATGTTGGGGATTTTCAGACAGCTTCTGCTACTAGGATGCAACTAGGCATCTTGATTGTTCATTGTAAATCATGGTTTTAATTTATGTTTATTACAGTATCCAATAACCTTTTAGTGCCCATAAATGGAAATTTTTTTTATCTGTTTAGTTTTACTATAGTGGGAGCGACAGTGACTGCTACAGTTCATGTTGCATCAGAGTTTCCATACTAACTACATTTTCAGTTGCTTGTAACTTTTGCAAACTTTCATCTTTAGGGCTGAATTTTTCCATTCTTGGACTCTGTCCAAAGACAATGTTTTGCAGATAGTATCAAAATGCAATGGAATGCTGAGGATATGGTATTATGCCCACTGCAATGTCCTTTACCAGATTTCTTTTAAAAGGTGTTTATCTCACAAAGAGTTTGTAATTACTGTGTTGTCATTTTTGATGCAGCAGCCTCTGGTTTGAGATACGAGGTAATTCGTGCCTCCTGTAATCTATATCATGGGATTGGAACCAGACTGTTTAACACAAACTTATTAATAAACTGTGATCCAAAGGAGCAACTCCACTCACTTTGGCATATGTTGAACTCTGTGATTCTGTCTATGACTGTGAAGTTATTCATACAAGTTCAGTCAGCCTTTGTGTAAATGGGTTCGTAACACTACCTGTTGTACTCTTCAGGGTGCGGTCATTCAGATGTGTCAGTATTTCTATCATACAGTCATCTTGGAAGGGTTATAACTCCTCCGTAAAGTCATCCTGGCAATGAATACATACATTCTGCATATGCTGTATGTAGAGAGACACAAGGTGTGTGAGGTAATATCTTTTATTGGACCAACTTCTGTTGGTGAGAGAGGCAAGCTATCAAGTTTACACAGAGCTCTTCTTCAGGTCTGGGAAACACTCTGTGTGTCTCAGCAAAATACAAGATGGAACAGATTGTTTAGCATAAGTAGTTAACATGTATTTCAAGGTGAAGGGGCCTGTTAACACCCCTCTAGTCATAGGGAGAAAAGGAACAACACTGCATATACTGTATGTATGCAGATTAATATACAGCTGGTATATTCTGTACAGACATCTTTTTAAACAAAATTTGAATTTAACTGGTTGTCCTTTTTCAAAGTATAGGAGCATAGATGGAATAAAAACAGCGTTTTCTTGTTTTAGATACTTATATTTCCCTAATGAAGGAGAAGTCCGATTTGTAAGATGAAAATTTAAAGATGGTTAGCTCATTATGTGGACTAATCAGTGCTGATATGTACACAGTAACAGAATCAAGAGCCTGATCCGACTCCTACTGAAATCAAAAGGGAGCTTTGCCATTAACTTCAGTGGGAGAAGGACAGGGAGTAAGGTTAAAATGGAACTGCTGTCCACGTGCATTACTTTTAATATAACAGAATGGAGAATACGACCAGATCCCAGAATCCCTTTGAATTTATCATCTCTGCTCCTTTCAGCAGACATATCCAGCAGATGTGAGAGGTGCTAATGCTTTTAGGATTTCTGCCGCATGGCAGAATTTTGGGCACAATAAAGCATGACTGAATTCCTTGGTTAGAAATAATATATGCTTGATTAGTGTAAATTGTGAGAGCCAAAATGCCACACACTGGAATAATCTGAACTATAGCTCTTGCACCATTCTCATCCCAGTCACTCTGTTATGTCCCAGTGTAGCATTATGAGAACACGATAGGTAGCATATGATATTTTGTGCCTCTTACGTAACAGAGGCAAGATAAAGACGAAATTAATTTATTTCCTCTCTCAGGTTTGCATGTGTCCCCATCTTAACAATACATTAAAGCCTGATAAAGCTGAAGGCATTTGCATCAGATAATGGACAGAACTTACAGTTCATCTTGGCCTTTGGGGCATCTGTTGACCTTTGAGAGTGTTATATTTCCTAAGGTAAGTGAGGAATTTCATTCAGCATGATCTTAATTAGTAGATGTGGGAGGAAGATTCCAAAGATGCATGAGGTCTCACACTGCACAGACTGTCAATGCAGATTAAAGCTTTTTATCTTAAATGTGTAAAAAGGTACCATGCAGCTGTCACTACTGTTATTTATATAGTGCACAGTGCTTCACGACAGGAAAACCATCTAAACAAATACAGAATTCCTACACTGAACAGGATAGATTCTAATCCTGCAGTCAGACCTATATGAACAGACCCTGGAACTGTGCATCACCTCATTGGCTTCAATGAGGAGCAGGGATCTGCCAATACAGATCCATTACATCACTGGGGCCTAAGGAAATACATATGAAATACCTCAGTTTACGGATAGCGTAATGCTCTATCTTGCTGAGCCAGTGTGATTTTCTATTTATGCTTCTGACAGCACAAGAAAATCCTTACTCTTCTGTCATTTTCAAAAGGAGACGTGGAACAGAGGTTGCCATCGTATACCACACAAGAATTCCAGTGGGCAAGGAATACAAAATCCTATCGACCACTTACAATCATGCAATTCAGACCTTGCTGAGGCCAAATCATTCATAGGAACTGTGTGTGCTGCGAGGGTTTGAATAGTAATATTCTTCTCTAAATCAGCTTACTGAAAGAATTGTGGAAAGACTAAATTTAAAGGCAGGCTGACTTTCTGGAAAGAGCAGGATCGATTTCCCCTTTTTTCTTTCCCCGCCCCTTGTGTGTTAACGTGCAGCACTGTTGCTCAGCTGAGCTCCAGTCTCGCAAGCCAAGCATGATACCTTGTGAAATGTCATTGGTGGGGCTGCACCAGTAAAAATGCGAGAGCACAGGGCACTGAAGAGGTGTGCAATGGACACTTTGATCATTTCATGCATTTGGGGGCTTCCAGCTTTGTGACATGCAAAACACAGCTAAGAAAGCAAAACACAAAGGATTAGACAAAGCAATGCAATGGATTAAACAAGACAATCTCTAAAAACATGGGTGGGAATAGATAAAAGAAGATAAACAAGTCACAAAGCATGAAATAACCTTTCATGCAGGGGCCTGACCAAAATTAAAGGTATTGTATGCAATTAGGAATGTATATAGCTAGGTTGACTGTAGGTTCAACACTAATAATATTTAAGCCATTTATACAACACTCTTAATGGTCAGAGTACTTCACAAATATTATCTCCTTACCCTTCACAGAACTCCAATGAACATTATGGCCCCCAGATTAAAGATGGGGAAACTGAAGCTGAGGTTAAGGCCAAAATGCTCAGATGTATCCACTAACGTGGGGTGCCTCCATTCTGGACTGATCAGGTGGTGCAAAGTGGCCAGGTTCTAGCTGTAACTTGCCAGAAGATAATTCCTATTGGAGGGGAACTCCCATTGGCAAGAGATGAGCAGAGACAGAAGAGCTTACTCTACACCAGCTCCACCCTACTATGGGACACATCAGGGAAAGGAGGAAGAATGGGAACATGGCAGAAGAGAACTATGCCAATTCTCCACTGAAATAAGTTTGAGCAGCTGATGCTGGGGCCAGGCCAGTGCTGAATAACCCCACTGACTACCACCCCAGCACTGGGAAGAGTTCAGATGCAGGGGAGAACTGAATCCTCGGGTTTCAAATGTTAAAGCCTTTGTAATATCTATGGGCCAGAATCACAAAGCCAAAAGGTGCTGATAGATTCTTTTCTGTATAGGTATACTAGCAAACGCTCCTAATGTAGTCAGAGCTGATGCTGGTTTTTGCTTGGATAGCTGATACTGATTCCCTGAACAAAATGCGCTAACCCAGCAAAAGAACGTTTTTTTGTCCAATATAGTTTCATCTACACTCAGTTTTTGCCGATAAAAAATATCATACTCCTAATTGACTTTACTATGCCGGCAAAAGTTTTAAGGGTAGACATGGCCTTTTAAGAGTGAGGATATGGCAGAACCACTAAACAATGGCAGGATCCAATACTTAACATGAAGCAAAGCTGGCATTGATCAGGGTGTTTTAAAGAGAAAAACAGTTATGTGTCATTTGCATATCGTTATCTGAAAATGCACAGCAGAAATAGAAAATATGACTTCAGATAATGCTCACAGTCTTTGGGATGCCCCCAAGGAACAAAGAACATGAAGCACTGACAATTGATTTCCACTACCTGAAGTAGCAGCTCAAAGGTTGAAATACTGGAGCTATTAAACCCTTTTTCCAATGTGTATTGCATCTTACTGTATCTCTTGATCTACAGTTCATGGATACATTGGGCTAGATTCACCTTCAATTTTCATCAGCTTCTGCCCTCCACAGTGGAAGAAAGTCTGCCAAAGAGAGGCTGCAGTCGTGTAAAGGAGCCATAAGTTTGCCTCTGTATGGGGGATTGGGGCAACAGAGGTTTAGCACAGCCTGAGAAAGAGAGTTGCCTGGGCAGGGAGGAGGTAGGTGTTGCTGATCTAGTACATCTTTGCTACAGCCCCAAGTAGTGAGGCTCCTACAGAGCCCCCAGGAAAACAGAAGTTACTCTTCATGAGTTTGGATTTCCTAACATTATTCAGGGGGGTGAAACCATGAGTTACACAGGTCATCCCAAATTAGTACTATCATGTATTCTGTACATGGCACGTTTTTAGGACTGTCTTACAGTTTTAACATTTTGTATTGGATACAAAAATTGTCTCCTTCTGCCTGCAAAGTCAATTAGTTATGATTTAGCAGTTAAGTTACCATGGTAAGACAGCTAGTTTTCTTAGTTACCATGCTTTTCCCCCCTAGGTAGCAACAGGGTGATGCTGGATCAATTTCATCCCCAGATTTATAAAACGCTACCACTGCCAGGTAAAGCTAGGCACTTCCATCAGGTTTTCTTTTCTTCATGCACCAAGGAAAAATTGACATTGACTCGCAATTGTTAGTCATTTTCTTTCTCTGTTCACTAATTTCACTTGTAACTTCCCAAGCTTTTAAATAACAGCAGAACACAGACGGATATCTCCATCTGTAATTATCAATGTAGAAATAAATTATTATGATTATTCCCCACTACTGAAAAGAAAAGCTAACAAGTGTTGTAAAAGCAGAGGGGTGTTAGGTCATGGGGTTTTCAAAGATTTTCATACAAACCTTTTCATTGCTGTATTATACATTGATGTTAAGTGTGTATACATTCCCCTCAACCCTATGCAGTGTAATTCAATATAATTTTATACTATATTATATACACAGCAGCCCCTGCCATGCAATAGGACTGAGTATTTCTATGCATTTCTTCCTTCCTGGCTACATGGAAGGCTCACTGCTTGAAACTCACTGTGCAACTAAATAGAGCACTTGTCTGAAAATGCTCACTTATAAACAGATCTGCTGTTGGCAGGTGCATTTTCCAGCTGCCAAAGCCCTTTTTACAATTTAATCCAGACAAATGTAACGAGGACAAAGGAAGACTGATTAATGCCAGTGGAACAACGTAATAAATCTAGGGATGTAATAATTCCTTTTCTTGGACGCATCAGGAATAAGGGACACACTAACAATGCACATTATAGGTCAATCTCATCTCTGATGTAACTGTATTAAATTTGGTGGAGTTTCACCAGGGATGAATTTGGCCCTACATGTTGTAAAATTGAAGGAGAAAATTTTATTACTGTTAAAGGCAAAGCAAAACATGCAAAGTTTTAAACACAGACAATACTGTAATACACAGCAGCCACTAAGAAGAATTTCCATGAGTAGAAAGTGCATCTTCCAGTGCATTTCTACAGCTGTCAGCACTGAGGTTGCTAATCATGTTGACTAATAAACGGTAACAAGGGTAATATCAATCATTAAGAATAACTGCAATTGTTTTGATTAAATCAATCCCAGTCTATGTATAGAAAGCACATTCTAGTTAGTGGCAATAGGTCAAGAAAAACAAGCAATGTTAGTGGGGGATGGAGGGCACTCACCTCAGCAATCTTTAGCACTGAACTTCCATTCAGGTCAAATGTGGAGGTGTACGTGATACAGAGCAAAACCTTGAACACAGACAGGGGGAAAGCACAAGAGCTTTAGGTTCATCCACCATTTCTAGTTTGTGGTTGAGTTTTTATATTGTCTATTGTGTTCCCGAATAACTTTTTCTTCATCATACCCTTTTAGACACAACTCCTTCCATTTTCCACAGCAGTAATTACTAGGGTTGGGGAGGGCAATGAAGTTGCTGACTGGTTCCTGCTTGGAAAATTGTGACTGTTGACCCAAAAAGAAAAGAGTCACCGCAACCACAGATGTTATGTTGCTCTATATGAACATGCCTTTCAGAGAGGAAGGATGGTCCAGTAGTTTGGATATTACCTGGGACTTGAAAAATCCAGGTTCAATTCCCTGGCCTGCCACTCACTGATTTCCTGTGTCAGCTTGGGAAAATCACTTAGTTTCTCTGTGACTTAGTGCCCCATCTGTACCCTATCTAACAGGGACAGAGTCGGGATAAACACATTAAAGATTGTAAAGCACTCGATACTATGGGAAGCGAGGAGCCATGCAAATAAATATGAAAGAAAGCAGTGAGCAATTTAGAAACCAGTTCTTACATTGGCATCGGTTTAAAAAATGATTTACAATCAGTAACTTTAATCCATAAAAGATCCCTGCCAAGAAGGAAAATAGAAAAGGGAGGGTCTTGAAAGGACTGGGGAGGCTTAAAGGGATCCCCTTTGTCTGACAATATTTTCATCTTATTATTTGTACTACACTGATGTCTAGAGGATCAAAATCCCATTGTCTAGGCACTGTACCAACACCTAGAAAGAAACCACCTTCTAACCAGCCTAGATTTGCTCATGATTATTTGTTCCTGTGCCAACATTGTCCTTCAGCTTAAATAGCTCTTCATCTCCCTGGTAGTTATCCTCCCCCCAGTATATTTACTGGGAACTCCAAATATGGGAGAAAGATTCCTCCATGCAGCTCACTTGCACCTGACACAAAAATAATCCATTACCGGAGGTAAGTGCAGGGAATTTAAGCTTTGGTACTAAGGATCCTTTGATCATCATCTGTCAGCTCTTATAGGTACAGAGGAAAAACCCATCTGTAGAAAAATGTGTCATTTTCCCCTGAGCATACAAATGTCTGCATCCTCCTAAGCATTCACTTGCCTGTCAGCCTGAAAAATGCTTGTGTTCTTTGCACTCAGAAACACAATGGATCTTTAAAAATGATATGGGATATAACTCTAAACACCACCAGAGCACAGAAATGGACAAGTTTGATTTCATGCATTTATAATTTGCCCTACCAACGAGATACCCTAATTTAAAAAAACATCTGCAAACAAGTCAGAAAGATCCAGAAGCTAAACCTTGTTAGCCAATACATATATGTTAGGTGTAGTATATATTACATTAATTGATATTATATGCATGGCAGTAATAGGATATACACGTGTTGGGAAATTATGCTAATTTAACAGATTATGCTCTTCCCACAATTCGGTTAATCCATATAAAATATCTCACAATACTTTGCAAAGCTGACGTTAGCTTTAGCATTAGAAAATAGGAAACTTGTCAAAGCAAAGATGCATGAATACTTTGTACCAAGCACAGTTAGGGTGTACTTTCACGGCTCATCAACACTTGGAATGTAGTATTCAAAATGAGACATAGGAAAGTATAGGGACATAGATTCACGGATCAATACCTGGAATACCAGTACCTGAAATGAAGACAAGGAAGGTACAGAACAACAAATTAAGGAATTGGTACGAACAGGTGGGTTGGATTTTAGTGACATATAGAAAGTTTTGTAACTTATAAAATCATACTACAAATACCATACTATACTATTTTACATATGTGTAAAATCATACTTATAAATAGCTGAAAAGCATATCTTTGAAGTACCATCTTCTGTGTAAGGTGAGCAAGCTGAGAGAATTTGCATCCTGGAAAGAGGGTATGTATTTCTCCTTTTCTCATTGTACTGCTTTGTCTTCGGACAATACATTTAGCTAAATTCAGGTATTTAGTCTCTTGAACATTTTAAGAATGGACCATGAGAGTCGTCAAGCAATTGGCTATACCTTTGAGTCAATAACCTTAATCTAGAGAAGCGGAGATTGGAATTAAATCCTCAAGACCAGACAAGTAGGAATTACTGAATTTCAAAGTCCTTCACCAATATTATTTTCTCAAACCCTCAGCCCTTTCTAAATATGAGCTGAATACTGTAGATAAATGCCAGAGACCCAGGAGAATGGAATAGGAAGGAACAGAATAGTCTTGTGACGCACAGGAATTCTGGATTCTATTCTCAGCTCTTTCAAATTTGCTGTCCAACATTGAGTAAATCAATTAGACTTTCTATGTCTTAGTTTCCGCATTTGTACAATAATATTTCCTCACCTCACAGAAGTGTTGTAATGCTTAGTGTCTGTAAAGTGCCTTTAGATTATCAGATGCAAGTTGCTCAGTATCATTATTTCCTGGTGTTGCCAAGAAATACAACCCTCTCTGGGTACCTTCAAGATATTAACAGTATCATGTTTTACTCATCTTGACAGAAACATCTCCTGAATTTGGGTGCTGGGACACACATCCTCAGCACTAAGTGGATAAACAAGGAAAAGACAGAAGAAAATGGTACTCCTCAGCACTCCCACAAAACAAATAATAAAGAATATTGTAAAAAAGAAAGTAACATTCAGAAGAGTTCAGATACTCCACCCAGATATACCCATTTCATTGATGGGTGAATTCTGTACATGATTTGGTACGCCATAAACATATTCCATAACTGTTCATTACTGGAGTCACAGCACCTTTCACTTGAAGCCTCTTGCTCTGCTTATAGCTGGAGACGGGATGAACTGCCAGATGGATCACTGGTCTGATCTGGCAATTCCTGTGTTCCTGTCTCATACAGATGTAGTATTTCACATGCCACGGGTCTCCAAAAGGTGTGCATCTTAAACACCCACAACTGAATATCTGGTCCACAATTTGCAAAATGCTATTGTATCCTTTAGAATACAAAGCCATACGTCAATGTGAGGTACAGTTTTTTCCCTGGCACTAAGGACACGCAGCACCCCTTGCGTGCTTTGTGTGATTTCTCTGCTCTTTTATGGCAGCTCAGCCAAATATAGCTTTGTAAAAGATTTCGTGCTTTGTAGAACATTTAATTGTAACAGCATTCTGTGAAACACAAGGGAATATATCCCATAACCATGTATTCTTATGAGGCTCTGCTTACTCAAATGAGGATTCCTATTTCTTCGCCCTCATTTAATTCTCTCTCCATATTCTGCCCTTAAATGGCTGCAATTTGCGCAGGCAGGAAATGTGTCTAGTCTTTCCTGTCAGAAATGCCAGTGAGCCTCAAGTAGTTGGCAACTGACTCAGTTTCTGGTATAGGGGGTCAGACACAAAACATGACAAATGTGATCAGCTGGTTGCTGATGAAGAGGTGACAATGAAAACATGTTTTGAAACAACAGGGCGTTCAAGCAAAAGTAGATTTGACTACTAATAATTTGTAGGGTTAAATTTACAACAGAAGGGGGAAGCCACTCTCTCACACAGGCTGTGGGCCCCACTGTCTTCTAAGGCCTTGTCTACTGACAAAAAAACAGTATAGTTAAGGTTGTCCCTCCCCGCCCCACCCCCCAGTGTGGATGCAATGATACCAGTATTGAATGCTTACGGGGAACAAGCTATACTGGTATAAGCACTTCAGTACTGATATAATTGTGTCCACATGAGGGGTTGTACTGGTAAAACTATTCTGATTAAAAAAAAATCACACCCCTAACTGAGATAGTTATACTGTGTTCAAAATCTGTATGCCAACTTGGATTTGTCAAGAACAAATCATGTCAAACCAACTTAATAGAGGGGAACAAGACTTGTGGATAGGGTGGTAGCCGTACATGTGATATATCTCAACTTTAGTAAGGCTTCTGCTATCATCTCGCATGACCTTTTCAAACAATCTAGAGAAATACAGCTTAGACAAACCTACTATATGTGGTTGCATAACTGGTTGGAAAACTGTATTCAGAGAGTAGTTATCAATGGTTTACAGCCAAGCTGGAAGGGCATATCGAATGGGATCCCACAGGGATCTGTCCTGGGTCCGGTTCTATTCAATATCTTCAGATATGAAGTGGATAATGGCATAGAGAGTACATTTATAAAGTTTGTAGGTGACACCAAACTGGAAGGGGTTGCCAAACCTTTGGAGGACAAGATTAGAATACAAAATTGTCTTGACAAACTGGAAAAATGGTCTGAAATAAATAGAATGAAATTCAATAAGGACAAATGCAAAGTACTCCACTTAGGAAGAAATAATCAATTGCACTAATACAAATGGGGAATGTTTACGTAGGAAGGAGTACTGCAGAAAAAGACCTGAGAGTTATAGTGGATCACAAACTAAATAGGAGTCAACAATGTAATATTGTTGCAAAAAAAGCAAACATCTTTTTGGGATGTATTAGCAGGAGTGTTGTAAGCAAGACACGAAAAGTAATTCTTCCACTCTATTCAGTACTGATAAGGCCTCAACTGAAGTATTCTGTTCAGTTGTGGCACCATACGTCAGGAAATTGAGGAAAGTCCAGAGAAGAGCAACAAAAATGATTAAGGTCTAGAAAAAACATGCGTATGAGGAAAAATTGAAAAAAAAAAATAGATTTATTTAGTCTGGAGAAGAGAAGGCTGAGGGTGGCCATAAATTCAGTCTTCAAGTACATAAAAGGTTGTCATAAAGAGGAGGGTGATAAATTGTTCTCCTTACCCAGGACAGGACAAGAAGTAATGGGCTTAAATTGCAGCAAGGAAGATTTAGGTTAGACATTAGGAGAAAAACTTCTTAACTGTCAGGGTAGTTAATCAATAAAACAAATTACCCAGGGAGTTGTGGGATCATCATCATCATCAGGGGAGGCTTTTAAGAACAGTTTTGACAACCACTTGTCAGGGATGAACTAGAATCTATAATACACCTCTATCTCAATATAACGCTGTCCTCGGGAGCCAAAAAATCTTACCGCGTTATAGGTGAAACCGCGTTATATTGAACTTGCTTTGATCCACTGGAGTGCGCAGCCCCGCACCCCGGAGCGCTGCTTTACCGCATTATATCCGAATTCGTGTTATATCGGGTCGTGTTATATCGAGGTAGTGGTGTACTTAGTCTTGCCTCAGTGGAGGGGACTGGACTAGATGACCCATTGAGGTCCCTTCCAGTCCTACATTTCTACAACTCTATGTAGACTAGACCTAAAATAGAAAAGATGGTCTTTTGACTAAAGCCGAGGACTAGTCAGGAGTTCTGATTCTTTTCCCAGCCCTGCTGCAGGCTTCTTTTGTGACCCCGGCCAAGTCAGATAACCTGCAACTTTTCTACCTGAGGCTTAGGTCACGAATGCTCTTGGAGGTTTTAGATGGAAGGTGTTATAGAAATGCAAATTATTAGTGAGTTACAAATTATTATTTAGATCTACTAAAGACACTGCTAAGCTACTTATCTCCACCTAACATGCTCCAGCCACAGACTAAATATGTTAAACACAAAACACAGGCAGATTCTGTTCTGAAAAGAAATAATGTGCATTTCACTGGGCCATGACATTTTACCTTGGCAACGAATGGTTGTGAAAGTGTAAAACAGACTACCAGGCAATTTCTAGTGGCATCTTTCATAACAAAAAACATTCTTTCCTAGTATATCAAGGTGGACATTAGAAAGTAAAGTACAACGATGAGAGAAGCTAGAGTGAAGGAGCCTCACACAGTTAGGAGAGCCTGAAAAGAAACAATCTTATAAATAAGGAATATTGTTACTGCAGTGATTCCTGCGAAGTCAGACAGGTTCTATGATCTTGTAAAGGTTCTGATCAAATCTGATTTCTAGCAATGGGTGACCCATAATGAAAACTGTTCATTTTAATTATTGGTGGAGCTCTGCCCGTCATGGAACAAGAAATACTGTCTTTCTCCCCAGAGCCCAGGATACAAATGGTATTACAAGGCAATATCAAACTGCATGCACAGATGCGTTTTCACAATGGGCAAAGGGAAAAAATAATTGCTTTTTGTAATAAACTGAAAGTCACTTTTCACAGAAGGACTTTACTGAATAAAAAGAGGGTCACTTTAATTGGAATTGCAATTTCTACCCTGCAGTGCATTGCAGTCAGACAATGAGTGGGAGAAAGTAAGTACTACCCCCATTTTACAGATGGGGAAGGTGGGTGAGAGAGGATAAAAATTCCGAAGTTCACTTAAGTCCAATGAGACATAGGTGCTTTTTAAAAGGTTACCCAGGGAGATCAAGTGACTTGCCGAAGGTCCCACAGGAATGTCTGTGACAGAGCTGGGAAGTTAGACCAGATCTTCTGAGTCCCACTCCAGAGCCATATCCACAAGACCAATAGGGTCCTCCACTATTAAATTTAATTATCATTATTTTTTGGGGTGGGGGGAAAGGGAGGGTATGGAAACTGGTTTTCTGTAGTGCTAGGATCTGAATACCTGTTAATAAGTATGAACCTTTCTGCAAAGAAACGCAACCAGGAAACATCTTGATAGCTGATGGAATATCTATTAGTTTGATCATACAGGTTTCTCTGGTCTTGTAAGGAAAACAACAGCAAAAAAAATGAAGAAGTGCCTTAATGACTCTATATGGATTATGCAATCCTGTATCATTGTATACAGCATGGCAGCTTCTAATTCTGGGGAGGTTGAAGACAGTGGTTCCCCATGAATCAGCAGTGCTGTGAAAGGCTTGGTTATCAGTAGGAATTGGTGTTCTGGGTTATGAATGCACCACGGTTTCAGACAAAGACTCATATCAGGTGTGGAATAATCTCACAAATTGTAAGTGATGACATGCTGAATGTTCCCAGAAGAACATGCTCACTAATTCACTGGACTAAAAACTACCACTGAAAACTACTTAAGTGTGAAACTTCTGCTTATGTAGCACAGGGGTAGGAGGGAAGGAAATAATTTAGGGCAGTGGCTCTCAAACTTTTGTATTGGTGAACCCTTTCACATAGCAAGCCTCTGAGTGCGACCCCCCTTATAAATTAAAAACACTTTTTAATATATTTAACACCATATAAATGCTGGAGGCAAAGCAGGGTTTCAGGTGGAGGCTGACAGCTCGTGACCCCCCATGTAATAACCTCGCAACCTCCTGAGGGGTCCCGACCCCCAGTTTGAGAACCCCTGATTTAGGGCAATCACTTAATAGATATTTTGCAAGTTTTTTTAATGGCTCTGGCAGTGGCTTTTGTCTTCAAAATACGATACTCTAATGTAGGGAGGATTATAAAAAGCTGACTGGCAAAGCCAGGATGAGGTATTCTGCTTAACCAGCTATAGTAATATTTGTATATATCATGTTACTCCATAAATTAAATGACAGTTAAATTACAAGCAAAACCAAAGCAATCACAAGAAAAACTATAAGAAAGACAAATGAATTCCATTACCAAATGGAAAAACTCAGAGCCAGACTCTTGTGCCACTCCTCATGTTCATGTTGAGCAGTACTACCTGGGTAGTTCCACTAAGTAGGGGTATCCATGAAACCACTCATGGCATTAGGTATGAGTCAGCATGATTAGAATCTGGCCCTATAAGGGCAACAGAAACCAACACAGATAATAAGAGATAAAAAGGAAAACGACAGTTAGACAATAGGCTTTTTAAAAATACAAAAAGGGGAGAATAGTAAAACCAACCAGAAAGAAGTAAAAAGAAAAATGAGAGAAGCAAAAAGTAATAGCTAGTGGCAAACTGCAGAAAAACAAAGGGGAAATTAAAAAATATATAGCGGCGGGGCCCCCCGGGGGGGGGGGGGGTAAGTGGGGCAATTTGCCCTAGGCCCTGGGCCCTGCAGGGGCCCCCACGAGAATGTCGGAGGCTCCCCCCTGCCTCCGCCTTTGCCTTCCCCGATCCCCCCGCCGCCTCAGTGCGCTGTGACCAGGAGCAGCCCTGGACAGCACTGCAGTGGCGTGGCTCAGGCGGGGCCTGAAATCCTCCCGCTCGGAGCCGCGTGGTAAGGGGGCGAGCTCTGGTGGGCCGAGGGGCAGGACCTCCTGGACGCGGCGCGCTGAGGCTCTGGGAGAGATGGGAGGCGGGGGTAAGCAGCATGGTAAGCCCCTCTGAGCTGGACACCCCCTAGCCCTGACCCCCCCAGCTCCAAGCTCAGCCCCTCTGAGCCGGGCACCCCCCGACCCAGAGCCCAGCTCCCCACCCAGCCCTGGGCAACAGTAGTGCCACCCCCAGGCAGCGACAGCCCATTGGCACCAACCATCACCATCACCCAGCGACAGCCCATTATGTAATTGCAAATGTATACATACCATTAAAGCATTTAATGTTTTTAAATATATTTAGTGTATTTTCAAATTATTAAAAATTAATTTTTGAATGTATTTCACTGGGTTTTTTTACATTTCCAAATACATTACTATAGTATTGCAACTTTTTTTATGGAAGGGGCCCCCGAAATTGCTTTGCCCCAGGCCCCCAAATCCTCTGGGCGGCCCTGTATAGAGGATCAAAGAAACCATTGAGCTACTTTACAATGAATGAACATAACTGTCTTATTCCACAGGGGATCACATTTGAGAGAGAGAGAGAGAGAGAGAGAGAGAGAAACAACAAGCAATTTGTTTCCTCCTGTTTTTAATGCTACTGAATGTTGTTTATTTTAAAAAGCAATTAGTATAATAAAAAGATTTTGCAAGAGATAGAAAAGACAGGGTAAGGAAAGGGATTGTCATTGACAGGCAGGCAATAGTGGCCAAAACATTAAAAACATGTGATAGAGGTACACCTCTACTCCAATATAACGCGGCCCGATATAACATGAATTCAGATATAACGCAGTAAAGCAGTGCTCCAAGGGGGGAGAAGGGGGGGCCTGCGCACTCTGGAGGATCAAAGCAAGTTCAATATAACTCAGTAAGATTTTTTGGCTCCTGAGGACAGCGTTATATCGGGGTAGAGGTGTATTCCTGATGTATTAAGATCATTTTATTATGCCACACAATAAATGTCACAATAATAATGTCAGTGAACCTTTCCAAGTTGTCCTAACAATTCTGTGGGCACATGTTATAAGGATGTCTTTTTCTTTCTTTCATTGTGATCACAAATAAACAAACAATAAAGCTGAGGTTACATGAATCCAAGAGAAAATATGAAAGTATTAAGGGAAAAAAAAAAAATCACATGGATCTCTATCAAAAGGTAAGTCATTTGCAATCACATGTTTATATGTCCCACGAATGTATGTGATAATATAGCATGGTGTGGTCTGTTTAGCGTCTATGTTACCTGGTGTATTGTAAACAGTAACAATTCTGCTAAAGAGGAGACATGGCTGAGCCTACTAGAATTACCATTCGAAAGTGGTCAGCTGGAAAAAACTGAGGGTAGCCTGAAGGCTGCTCTATGTCATGCGTTTGAACAGAACTGGTGCCTGGCAGCCAGGCTATACCCATGGGTCTGACCCAGAGAACTTTCAAAGTGAAAGGGATTATGGATGGTGAACCTCAGGAAATAGTTTTAGGACCTCTGTTATGAGCAGGAAGGTCTATATTGTTATTTTTAGCCCCATAGCATTAGCCCTGTGAGCCTGAGTCTGTAGAGCCAGGCTCTGAGTCTCACTGCCGTGAAGGCTTTTTTGCAGTGTAGACATAGCCGGAGTTATACTTCCTTCCCAGGGCTGACGGAGTTCAGCGCAGTCCCTCACATAGGGCTAGAGGTAAAGTCTCAATCTTACCCTTAATGTTCTTTTGATGTAATTTTTTTTGCATGGGGTATGTATTAAATGGGGACAAAATAATGCGATCTTAAGACTATACATTTCAAATACAAGTGTAAGGATATGAAAGTGCTGACGTTCTCATTGTAATATTAACATGCCAACATTGCACATTGATACCAGACACCTCTGTGTTCTTGGGGGAACCAGGGTGCAGTATCCAGCCTGACTCATGAAAGACACCCTCCCACCCCCCATCAGAGGAAGAAAACTTGCAGAGAGCAGTAAAGGGCATTGGGAGACACACCTAGACCCCTCCTGACAAGGGTGACAAGATTAAGACATCTCCATTAGCATACAGAATGGAGAGCAGACACAACTCCCCTAGCCTCATCTGCATAAAAAATGGGACAGGAAGACATCTCAATTTGCATACAGAATGGAGAACAGAGAACCACACTGAATTCTGGGACCAGAAAAAGCAGGGAAGCACTGCATCCTGGGAATCTCTGCTCCAGATGCTAATGAACCTACGCCTGCACACACACCCAGCTCAGCAGTTATCAGACTAATTCTAGTAATGAATCCTTAATTGATATCCAAATACTGAAGCAGCCTAGTTGCATTGTGAGCTCCCTGGAAGAAAACACCATCCATAGCCAAGAGTGATCAGCTCCTATTGTCAAGTCTAAAGAAAACCCTTGAGTCATCAGTTTACCTATAAACAAATCTAGTGTTTTCCCTTGAACTATTGTATTTTCTCTACAAAAATCCCTATTCACCCTCTAGTCAGGGTTCTGATGCTTAGATCCAAACTATGCATCAGTTCCACTGGAACTCCATCTCCTGACTGATCGTGCTAGGGGCTCTACCTGTCTCCAGCATTCAGGACCCTCATCTACCCCCATCATCTGGGAACCCTGACCAGTTCAAGCCTCATGGAATGGGTGAGACCCCCGCCCTTCTCTCTCTCTGTTTTCCTTTCTACCTTAGCTATTAACCTTTAATTATGTATGTTATGTTGGTTTAGTCCTCCTTGTGTAGTTATTACTATTATTCAATAAATAACTTTTATGGTTAAGTTGGTTGCTTCTCTCTCTCTTGCTAAACTTTACTCTTTTGTGTTTTTAGCTTCCCCCATTCACTCTACAGCAACGCTTCTTTTACCTAAGCTAAAGATCCTTGCAGCGCCCAAAATACTGTGGGGTTTGCTCATCTAGTAGGTTACTGCCAGTACAATTGTGTTGCGGGAGTAGGGTGACCAGACAGCAAGTGTGAAAAATCGGGATGGGGGGGGGTAATAGGATCCTATATAAGAAAAAGACCCCAAAATCGGGACTGTCCCTATAAAATCAGGACATCTGGTCACCCTATGGGGGAGTGGGGATAGGGACGTGCTGAAACTGGGACGCATAAGGGTAACAGCTTGAAAGTGCTGCTTGACCCAGTCCATGGAGCCCAGGGGCATATAAGGAGAGTCAGCTTGAAAGTGCTGCTTCCTCCAGCCCAGTGAGTCCAGAGACATATAAGGGGTCAGCTTGACAGTGCTGATTGACCCGGTCCACTCAGACTTGCTCTGTTAATGTATGTGTGGGTGTTCATCCAGCTCTGGGGTGGGAGTAACCCAGCCCTAGGGACCCTAGATCCTGCAGGATAGCTCCATTGGGAGGGGACTTGCAGAAGGGAGAAGTAGAGCTCCATATGAAAACACAAGTGACACAAGCAGTACATTGACAGGATTACAGAACCCCCTTCCCCAGAGGAGTAATCCGAATAAATGAGTATACCCCAAAGTAATGGGCACATCTGGTAACAACATAATGGTCAAATGCTGTTCCCTGCCACACCAGTGCAACCCCACTGGGTTTCAGTCAGTATAAGGCAAGAGAGAGCAGGGAGCAGTATAATAGGGATGGGAGGTACATTCCTGTAGTTACAGCTTCCATCTGGTATAGCTCATCAGTGGTCTCGTCTCAGGTGTCTGCAATGCTGAACAGAGCAAGTGTTTCAGGCCACAAGCTTACACAGATGGGGAACAAGGCCATTCTTCTCTGCAAATGCTTCATAAAAGCACTGACGGACCTACGTTTGCATTTAACCTTACATTAAAAATGTCATGCCGGGTCAGCAGTGAATTCATTTTGGAGTATCAGAGACAGTCACTCTTTGTACCTAACTTCTAGAGATTGAGCCAATAACATGAAATGCTTATTTTGCTCCTTTGTAGTTTTGCTGGTATAAGAAGGTTCATAGGGGACAGAAAATGCATTAGAGAGAAGTAACCCAGGGGGCAGTAATTTAATTGGCTCCATACCCCAAATTGGGGCTGTAAAACTGATGAAGTGTGGTTTTCTTGCCAGGTGCTGCCCATTTCCTCATGGTAGGTGCTTTGGATATGGAGGAAAAAATGCTTCATGTCCTTGAATTGCCATGTATTCATCTGTGGAACCATGAGGCTCCGCATGGACAATGCCAATTGT
Organism: Trachemys scripta elegans; assembly: GCF_013100865.1. Classification (NCBI taxonomy): domain Eukaryota; kingdom Metazoa; phylum Chordata; order Testudines; family Emydidae; genus Trachemys; species Trachemys scripta. The sequence goes on from NC_048300.1 coordinate 101,978,595, forward strand.
AGCCTTTAGTGCCTTTCTGCTCTGCTCAGGCTCACTGCTGAATGATAGAATGTTTTTTCACAGTTTGTCTAGGAAGTCTGGTTTGGCCTGAAAGTTAAATCCTAGCAAAATACTGCTCTGAAATAGTCCCTCTAAGGTCAGTCCTGCTGCGATCATTACAGTGGATTGCAGGGCGCTGCAGCCTGAATCCCTTCTCAGGAGGGAGAGGGATTCGGGGCCCAGCCCAGACAGAGGTGAATGCTAGGGGCCCAACACCTAAAGAGATGTACCTTGAACAGAACACGGAAGGGGTCAAAAGTGGTTTCCCGGAAACCGTGACCAGTAGGTGCAAGTTTTGTCTATAATACGTCAATTTTCAGTCAGTTGGCCAGTAGACAACTTAACTGAGGGACGCAAGTGAAGGGGTCATGTGACCACACATACTACACAGGCCATCTCCCACAGTGCAAAGATTTAAAGCACACCTCTAGATGGTAAGGTGGTGAAACAGGCCACTATCTACTTCGGCTCTTTATCCATCACTGTTTTATCTGCTGAACATAGTGAAATTTCACACGATTTCTCTTCCCTCCCCTACTTCCCCGATTCCAGTCTCTCAAAATTAGTTCTTCTGTGAAATTTGATCAATTTTTGCCCCTACCCACCCCCACTTTTTTTTTTTTTCCATTAAACACAAAAATATCACATTTTGACTTTCAAGTTTCAAATCCACCATTTGCTTGGAACAGGACTATCTTTGCTCAGAAACAGATTTGGTTTTGCTGGAATGTATCTGATTTTATGGTGAAATGGACCCGTTTAAGTTTGCGCCAAAATTTTAAGTAGTCTCCCTTTTCATTGCAAATATTTGGCACACTTCTTCTAGTGGGAGAGGGATCATTTCTGTTACAAAAACCACCAAAGGCCCATATGAATTTTTTTTCTGCGCTAATATTATTTCTCTCTCAAATTTAGCTGTTTTAGGGAGTAAAAATGATTGGAATAAAATCCAAGAAAGCACCAAAGTGATATATTATTTAAGAAGAAACTCAATTATAGATTGACAGCAGAGATCAGCAATTGCTTCCTAGTCTGTATGCTCAGTATAGTCTCTCCCTCCTCCCCCTCCCCTCTGTTTACCAAATTACCATTTTTATAGCTCCTGCAATGAATTCCTGTTTTTATGGACAGTGAAATGACTCTTACTCCTACAATAAAACCAGTCATTATATGTATAACGTCTCGAAGAGGCAGCATCAGGAATAATGCACCTTATATACAGTTTAAAACATGGCTGCTTCAATCCAACCTCCTCCTCAATTTAATTATGCTGTGCAAGGAAAGGCACAGTAGCTACATTAAATGTAACCAACTGTATATATCAGAGACACAGAGATATTTCATACACACTGACCCTTAAATACGCACAAATGTGCAGGTTCATCACAAATGTGCAGGTTCATCACAAATGTGCAGGTTCATCACAAACCTTTTCGCTGTCTTATTATTTTAATAAGCTTCTTTATAACTTTTTTAGCCATAAAGTGCAGAATTTAGTAATTCAGAGAAAGATCTGAAGTGTCGCTTCATTCATGCTCTCTCAATATTTCCAGATCAAACACAATCCATTTTATAAATCAAAAGAAGATTATGTCTAACTATCAGCTCTTAAATCTAGAGCTGGTCAGAAACTGGGTATTTTTTGCCCACACACAAAATTTTCACTGAAAATCCCCAAACCCACACATTTTTAGTTTTCTCATGGAAAAAAAAAATCAATTTTTTTTGAGGAAAGCAGACACTCCCCATGAAAGGTTTTGTTTAATCAAAAAAAAAACAAAAAAACAAAAAAACCACCCACCCCAATTCTCCATAAAAAAAAATTTTGAATGGAAAAATCTTATGTAAAACTCTCCCTGGGTTCTGCTTCCTACACCATCACTAGGGCCCTACCAATTTCACAGCCGTGAAAAACATGTCACAGACTGTGAAATCTGCTCTTCCACTTGAAATCTGATCTCCCCGTGCTGCTGGGAGCCTGGGGCTCCTAGCTGCTAATCTGGCTGGGGTGGGGAGCAACAGGAGTTGACTTTCCCTGCACGGCCACTCTTGATGGGCAGATCAGATTGACCTCGAGAGGAAGTGCAGAAATGAGGGTGGCATCTCACTTCTGTGCTGGACCAGCCCGGGAGCTGGGTTCCCAGCTTCTGCCCCTGCCCTCCGCCAACTTCTAGCTAGAGGTTTCCTCCCCCGGCAGCTCCTGCTGGGGCTGGAGACTTCTGCTCCTGGTGGCTGAAGCTGGGGCATCTCGTGCTTGGGGCTTTCACCTCCCGCTGCTCCAGCTGGGGCTTGGGGCAGCCCAGGCTCAAGGTTTCCACCCCCATGGCTCCAGCTGGAGCTCAGGGCTTCAGCCCCTGCGGCTGCATCAGAGCTCAGTGTGCCCAGACTTGGGGCTTCTTCCCCCACAGTTCCTGTCGGGGCTTGGGGTGACCAGGTAGGGGCTACTGCCAATGGGGCTTCTTCCAGGGCTGAGGCACCCATTTTTCTCAGGGGCTCACAAATTGGCCAGGGGCCGTGCCTTAATCTGCCACTGGCCTGGACTAGCAGCTAGAAACCCCAGCACCTACCCACCTCCACCAACCTCCTCTAGCCCAGTCCTGAAGGCAGCACAGAAATGAGGGTGGCAATCTTGGGACCCCCTTTGGACCCAACCCTCATGAACCCATTTTGGGTCAGGACCCCCACAGTTAGAAGGTCTGAAATTGTGAAATTGACCAGTTTAAAAACACTCTGGCCATGAAATTGACCAGAATGGACTGTGAATTTGATGGGGCCCTAATTATGAATGCTCAATCAGATATCAGTATTTTAGAGGCAGAATGATTTGCTGTGGTCTGTACCAAAATTTATGACTGTAGAACTGTAATTTCTATTTTTGGATTTCCCTTATGCATTTAGACAAAGTGAAAGCTGAAATCACAGAAAATGCTGTCTACATTATTGCTGTAGGTTCCCAATACTGTATTAATGGGCAAGTAAAGAGGTACAGAAAAAGGTTGCCTTAAAGCAGTTTTAGCAAAGCTTCATTAAATCTTATGCATGGATTAACAGAGCACTGTCAGTGAAAGCCTATAGAACATGAAAGATAATACAAATCAGAGAGCAGTACATCTAATCCACCAACAAATGTGAATTTGCAGTTGCTGGGAATAAACTAATCTTTACTAAATCAAACAGCAGGTCACTATGGACAACACAAAGACGGGGATTAGCAGAGCCCTTCCTTCCTCTGACCACCCTTTTGTAAACTGTATCCTTTTTTGCAATGCTGCTTGTTTTCAAACCATGCCATGCGATATACTAATCAGTGGCTGCTAACTGCCTTAAGATAAATTTATTTGGGCTCAGAGAAGAAGATGGGGAGCCCTGCCTATTAGAGCTGCAGGAAATATTCAGAGCCTATAACCAGAACATCTTTATCACATTAACTAAGAGTGAAATAATGACTCAAATACTAGAAAAGGTCACCACTGACACTATTTCAGGCAAATGGCTTTCCATCAGAGATGGCCTTAATTAAGTATTTCCATCTCTTGATCATTCCATGCAGCATCTGTCTCAGTAGTTTCAGGTTTTCCATCCCAAATTCTTGTATAGGGTCTAATCCTGCATTCTTTGTGCACCCAAGCTTCTCAGCGACATACTAGAGTTCATTAATTTAACTGAAATTACGAAGAGCAAACAAAAGTGGTGGTGAGAGAGATGGGCACATCTTAAATTGCCAATTGTTACTTTCCAGAATGATTTGCCTGCTATTTTAACAGTACTGCTGTTCCTCCACAGTGTTCAGAAGCATGTGCACCATACTTAAATATAGGATTTTTCTGAGCCTCTCTCCATGACTGTTAAAAAAGAGCATTATGTCTGTTTTGCATTGGGAGGAACCCCCTGATTAATTTCTTATAAAATAATTAGGCTGCAAACTAAATCAGTAGGAAGGTTGGCATTTTACAAATAGACATCACAATAATGTGGTAAGAATGAATATTGCATATGATAAAACTCTGTGCAAAAAAAATTGTCCTTACTCTTTGGAGCTTTCTTGTCTAACACACTTTCCTTTTATATTTAGCTTTACTTGCTTTAGAGCCAGGTAGTAATTTTCTGAGCTAAATTCCTTTTGGGTACCAGCAGACCCAGAAAAGAAAGGTGCTAGTCACTTGTAATATTATCACAAAAGAGAAACAAACTGTTCAGTTTCCTCCTGCACTGCTGACCTGACCATATCTGATAGTATTCTTGTCAACACCGCACATGATCTTGCGAGTAAAGTGGTCTAATTTCATAAGGAAAAAAATGCTACAACCATTTTACAAGCTTTTTGAGCTCAAGACAAAAAAGTCTGTTTGTCTCTAAATTAATCAAGAGCCTTCCCAGAATCTCTTTAGACTCGTGGCTAGTTCTCTGCTAACACTTTCAGTGCCACAAGTACCAGTTGTATAAGGTAGTCCCATACCACCCTAAAAGCTGGATGCATGCTAGCATTTAATTAATTGAAATTAAGATGTGGCCCCTAAAGCTAACACAAGCAATTTCAATTCAACAACACCCTTGTCCTCAGTGCACATGTCAAAAGCCTGAAAACCTCTGCAATGCAGAACGTTAACTAACCTAGTTATTATTTCATTATACAACACATCACATTTGTAATTAGCATTGGTTCAGTTTAATAGCATATACTTAAGGATACCTAGCTCTTATATAATGCTTTGTAGCTCTTAAAGTGCTTTACAAAGGAGCTAAGTAACATCATCTTCATTTTACAGAAGGGGAAACTGAGGCACCCCTGAAATGCCACCAGCAAATCAATGGCACAACCAGGATTTGAACCCCAATCTTCTGAGTTCCAGTCCAGTGCTCCATCCTACAGGCCACATTGCCACCTGTATAAAGATATATACATAGTTGATCTGATTATTGTAAAGTTGTACGAGTTGCTGAATTCGAATGGAGCATGTTCAAGAGTGTATTAGTGTTGTGATGATAGTGGACTAATGCTTGGAGACTATAATATTGTGTTGGGTACAGTTGTTGCCTTATCTCCTGATTTTGTCGCTTTTTAGTGTTTTTGTTATGAGGAAATGTGCTTGAACAACCTTACATTAAATTAACAATATGGGAATAATAGTGAGTCTGTGCCTTAGTATTTCACAGCATAGAATGGGGTTGGAGGTAGAGAAGAAGTGTGAAATGACCCAGCCAGAATAATTACTGAAATAGATCCTGTATCATGCTCACTATATCAATGCATCTTTTTCTAGACAAAGAGCAACAATACCATATGGAGATTATCAGATTTTTAGGCAATCAAAGAACACATGACCTGAGTGCAAAAGTTTGTTGGAGGAAGGGGGCCAGAAAGACATATGCAACCTAACAAAAGCCTTTGTAATTTGCCATATATGCTTGGTGCTGCACAGACATACTCCAGAAAGGTCTTGGATCTTTCATTTCCTTGTGGAACTTTCAGAGCTTTGCAATGGGAAGTTAGGCACTAGGGTGCCAAATATTGGAAAAATTTACATAAGAATCACCCAGTTAACAGTCCATGGAAAAATACTGGTGTTAGACTCAGAGATGAGTCAGTCACCGGGCCTCCGACATTCACAATGATCGAGAAGTGAGACGCGGACTAGGATTTCAAGAGGAGAAACAGTACTCCTAAAGAAGGAAGTGATAGGGAATCCTCATGCACTCATAGAGTTGCCAACTCTGACTGAAGCTATTCTGGGAGATCCCCACCCCCCCCACCCCACACACGATGTAATGTCATTTTCTTAAAATATTCTATTAAAATCTCCTGGATTGCTTTCAATAGTCACCAGGAGATCAATACCAATTCCGGGAGACTCCAGGCCAATCCTGGAGGGTTGGCAACCCTATGCATTCACTCTATATAGGATGGCCTTTACGAAGAGAGACAGTCCACGGTTGGTTTCAGAAGGATTAATATTACTGCCAGCAAATCTCCACCTGAGTTTTGATTAATTTAATCTTGTTTGCTTATTGCAAAGCGGAATTCCATTTTTAATTAAAATTCATAGTTTCCTAGAAGAGATAAGAAGTGCTGATGTGATCCTGCTACATACCAGAGCAACAGGCACTATGAGAGATGAGAGCTTCGAGTTCCTCTTGGCACCTCCATTTTGGACAGTGTATAGCAGGGGATCTGCTTGTGTCCCTAATGGACCAATCCAAAGCCCACGGAAGTCAACGAGAGTCTTTCCACTGACTTCAGAGGACTTTGAATCATGTCCCAAAAGCATATCAGGGACGGAGTTAGTAACAAACATAGGAGTTTAAAATACGATGAAAATAGATCAAGGAAAAAGATAACTCTCCAGAACAAGAGGAATGCAAAAAACTGCAATTAGCTGGGGACATTAGACAATATTAATATACAGTTACTGTAATTAAATGTATTAATATTACTCATTTTTATACATTTTAATGCTGTGTATTTTGTTATCATCAGAAATTACAATTATCCTTTGGGTAATTTCCTTTTTCCTTAAAAAACAAAACAAAACAAAAAAACCTATCAGTGAACCTTAAGTAGTTAATAAATTAATTATTAGATCTAATGAGGTATTCCTATTGTTAATGAGATTTCTTTGTAACACAGTTTGTAATATTTTCTTTAAGTGATACAGGTTACACTTTAAGTGAAACGATGCCCGATTGGCAGCCTTTGAGATTAAGTCCTCTGTTTATCCATAAATCTAGTAAAAAAGTGGGCAGAACAGTATATGTTTACCCACACTATCCAGCTGAGATGCTTCAAATTTGACCTGGAAGGGACCATCTCCGGGAATGAGAGGGTAATTCAGGTACACATTCATGCCCAAATTTCAAAAGTGGCTTCCAGTTTTGTGGCATCCCAGTTTTCCCCTGCCCTCCAGTTTAAATGATTAACTATTGGAACAAACTACCACAGAAAGCAGTGGATTATCCATCTCTTGAAGTCTTCACATTAAGGCTGGATGCCTTTCTGAAAGTTATGCTTTAGCCCAAACAAGTGATTGGCTGAACACAGGGGTAACTTGATGAAATTCTGTGGACTGTGTTATACAGGAGGTCTGACCAGATGAGCTAAGGGCCCCTGCTAGCCATGAAGCAGAGCCGTTACAAAGCATTTTAGTCCCTAGGGCGAGTAAGCATATTTGTGCCCCCTAGAGGTGATGCGTGGGAGAGGGGAGGAGTTCCCAGCCACTTTGCACAAGACAGGAAGCTGGAAATTGGTTGCCACTGGCCACAGAGAATTCCCCTGATAGAAGAGAACCCCCTATCATTGCAGATGTGGGGATTCTTAACCCTGTGCCAGTCCCCTCCCACCACAGAGGGCATGTTGAGGGAGAGAGGGAGGAAGAGATGGAGTGTGTCTGAGGTAGGCAGGATACATAGTTGATCAGTGCTTAGGATCCCTCTTACCAGCTTTAAGTTGCATCAGAGCTGGGGCTTACCCCAATAATGAGGGAGTTGAACCTAGTTCCCTGACAACCCCCACCCATTGCACATCTTCTTTGATAGGCTTCACTCTTCAATTTGTATATGTGTATTGGGTACTGCATACACAAATGATCTTTGCTAGGGGCACAAAGGAAATGATGGGCTTTGAATAAAACAAACAAACAAAGCAGCAATTTGCACAATTGGCCAATATGGAGCAGTTTTAGCAAGGGCCATTTTTAATCCTTCAAGCAGGGGCACCATTCAGTGCTGAAAAACCTCAAAGAAATACAGAAAAGCAAACAAAATCTTTAAGGCAAATGAGTAGGAGTAGTTGGATCTAAGAGAAGAGGTGAGTCAGGTCCTTTGGGCAAATGGTTACATAAATCTTAATTCTTAATATGAGGCGTCTAGACACTGCAGTGTTGGGTGCCTTAAACATACAAAAAGGGCCTCTCTGAACATGTTCCTCAAAGAGTTTCTCCTGGAGTTCCCTTCCTAACAGTAAGCATCTATTTGGAAGAGGATAGTAAAAGAAATTATTTACATCAAGTATAAAATTCACATCTGAAGGACTGGAATCCACCCATCATAGTACTATTGCCTGACAGGAATGCGGTTAACTGAAGTTGATGCTCTAATGTACTTTTAATAAGGGATCATGAGCTGGCATCTGAAATGCCGGTAGTTACTGAAAAGCCTGTTGGCAGGACAGGTCATTTTTTGACATCCTCTCACTTCTGATACAATGGCAGCCACCAACTGAGCATTCTGACTCCTATAGCTAACATCCTGAAGCAGTACAAGTATTTCTAGGAATAAAAGCTTCCTTTAATCACACAAAATGTGGGTGGCTCCCATACACCAGTTCAAAGATATTTTGGGGGTAACCAGCAGGTGCCCAGATAAGTCAAAATTCCCCCCCGGCTTTGGCCAACCACTATTTGTAATCAATTCTTTTAGAAAGAGACAAAGACCAGATACAGAATGTGGTCCAAATTTTCTAAAGTGTGTGCGCACAACCAGGGTTTTGAGTGTGCAAATCCTCAGTCTGAGCACACACACAACAAACACTGAGCACAAACAAATGTGAGCTCTTGTGACATCTCTGAACTCCTTCCAAGGAAGTTTTCAAACCAGAGTGAACGCTTTATGTCATTTAAATTTGTTTCCTATCATATACATGGGGTAACAGCAACAAGGGAGATAACTGTGTTAAGAGGCAACACATGAAAGCTGGTGTGTAACACAATTCAAATAGCAATGCAAATGAGCGTTCATTATTAACAAGGAGGGGATCAATTCCTGGCAAGATGTGCACAGGTCCAAGACACTTCTAAATTTGTTCACAAACCCCTGGAGTGAGTCAGACAGTCTCTGTCGCAAGTACTGACAGCGGTAAATCACTCACCTTCATCACTTCTACCTGCAGGTCTTCGTTCAGGGAAGGAGTCACTTTGACGGCATTCAGCATCTGATTTAGTAGCTGCTTCTCATCTGAGCCGGTTTCCACGGATACAAATCTCTCATCAGACAGCAGCTTCTGTAATAAGGCACAAGGTAGTTCAGTCTCAGAGACTGTCGATTCTCCCCTCTCCCCATTATTTAACTCAGTTGTAACCTATTGCGTATTGGTAATCAGAGTACTAGTTGCATACCTGCCCTTCTTTCTCTGAAGGTCTTCAGGACGGGATCTGGGCTTTGCTGATGATGCAACTAACACTTTTGAGTTCATTACTGAATTCTACAATGGCTTTTTTATTTCTTTTCTGGCAGCTCAAATGATCTCAAGAAGGTCATTTCCCAGTGGACTCTCAACATGTCAATTTCTGCAGGCTGCTTGACTTTGGTGAAGCCCCCAGCTAATGTCATTTTAGAAGTAACACTTCAACACATGTACAGAGTGGAAAATGAGGCTGGTTTGGAGGCCTAGAGCTACCACTACTTTACATTTTGCTTAGTGGGAGATAAAGGTTTAGCTATCATCCCACTCTCTCCCTTTGAGCTGCCAGGGGGACAGAAGCACTGTGGAGGTGGCATTGCTAATCACTGGCAGAGAGTGGGAAGAGGCATTTATGTATCTTTCAAGAGATGACTAATCTAAAACATTAACTAAACCCCCGAAGAGAAGGCAGCCTGACCAGTGGGTTGTGCTGGTGGTATGAAATTTGATGTGTATTTGCCGGGGGTAGGGGTTGAGAGGTTGTATAAGGGGTAGATTTGACATGGTCCTACTGATTTTTATGGCCTGATCAGGTTCCCTTTGCTTGGAAAGAAGCCAGTACGTGAGTAATGGAGTGTCACAGTGGGTATTTCTAGACAGCATGACAGAGCTAGAAAAGGTGGCACAAAAGAGCAAATCCAACTTAAAAAAATAATAAAATGGACTTGAACTGAATTTTTATGGGAGCCTGTTTTCAAATCTAAATATTGGCCTTTTTATTATTCTCAAAAAAACAAAACTACTTTCAGCTACATGGGGGTGAAACGCAGAGACACAAAAGGCATGTGCACTACTTAAGTCCTACTTATACTCTCAAAACAAGACCTCATGCTGGCCCTTCGCACAGGGATGAATTGCCCCTTAGCGAACAGCAACTTGTATTTAGTAGAATAGCAGTATGAAACCTTCCCTACAAAATTATATTCCTGGCAATAAACATTAATTGCATACTGGTGCAATGTCCATTTTCCCCTCAATGAAGCGAAAACATACGCTCTATTTCCATTTCCCTACCTACAAATGCTTTAGCTCTCTGAAGCCTGCATCTGATTTTCTTGGTACATGCATTGCATGGCTGTTTTCAGTTGTCATTTATAAAACCCCTTCAGTTCACCTAGTGCTACTGAATGTGTGGGGAATTTTGATTTCAATATTTCAGTGGCGGTCCCATACATTTATAACAGAGCCCTCACTACTTATGTCTACGTTACGCTTTCCAGCCTCAAAGCAACACTGTCCTCTGAGCTGATCAAAGAGAGCTGGATGGGACTCTTCAGACTCTGTCAATGCAGCTCCTTAGTCGTTTGCTGGAGTCCAAGCGCTAAGCCAGGCATTATCCATCACGTGCAGAGCATTCAGCTTCCACAGAATCTTCTGCCTCTGCTAGCGCAGAGACTAGCTCCTGGATGCCTTCTCAGCAGTGCCCTTGCTATCACTAGGTCACCCCAAGGTTTGATGCTTTGTTTACAGTATTTTCTTTCATTTTAAACACCTATATTTCCTTTGAATTTAAATCATACGGGAGCTGCCATTTTCTACATCCACCCTCCAACCAAGCAAGTCAAAATCCACCCAAGTCCCAAGCCATACCTGCATCCCTGCTAGAGCATGTTGGGCCAACTTCACGTTCTTTGATTCCAAAGCCAGCTGCAGTGGGAGGAGACACTTCTCCCTAGAAAAATGAGAGGAAAATAGTGCTCAGAAACTGGCAATCACAAAAAACACAGCCTTCTGGATTTTCCTCACTTTAAACAGGGTCAAACTCCAACAATCACTGAGCAGAACTTAACACCAAACAGCTGCAATGTGATTATCTTCCCAAAGAAAACAACACAGTGGTTTTCCAAAATTTTCAAAGAAGCATTCCTCAAGAGAAACATCCACTTATGGACCCACTTCCCAAGCAGCTTGGTCCTTAAAATGTCTCATTTTGCATGTGATTTGCAAACCACTCATGGACCTATAGCACAGTTTGAGAAGCACTGTGCATCAGTCACTTGTCTTCGGTTTACTAGTCAAGTTGCAGAAGCGGATACCAAGTTCCACATTCACCTTCTGTGGAACTAGCTTTGCTCCATGCCTTGTGTACAGTACAATTTGAAAGCATGTGTTAACTAAGCCGAAAGTAATTTGTGCAAAGAACAAACATTAAAGGATAGGGTTTACAATGAGTTAATTAACACATTTTAAAAACACAATTACAAAATATACTTGGACTGTAGAATGCAGCAAGCTTTTGCATATTAAAAGATACCGGGAGTTAGGATGGTCACAAGTAGGTCCATAAGCACTGGAGACTTGGATTAAAATTCTGACTTAAGATACAAATAAAAATGAGGTTCGTGGACCAGTCAGTGTACACTTGCTCGTCTCACAAATCCTCTCACACAATAATTTGGCTGAAGAGAGGCCCTGAATTGGAATAACAAACTACTGCAGCTTGTTATTGAGACATATTAGCAGAGCTAACTGGGGAATGCTTATAAAGCACCTTCCTACACCATATCAATCTCTAACCAAAACGGCAATTCACAAATGAAATGAGTGTGGTGGCCTCAGCCTAAATTATATAAGTAACCGTGTGTCTCTGTTTTTGGGAGGCCAACTTGAAACCCTTTAAAGGGATCTGTTTTGTAGAAAATACTGAGTCTCTGCCCCTGAAAATCAGGTCCCTTTAAGGGGTCTCCAGTTGGGCATCCAAAAATCAAGGCACTCAAAATCACAAGTCACTTTTCAAAACATAGGCCCTTGTCGTTAGTGCCAATTAAAAACCTTGCCGCAAAGACCAAGGCTACCAACATAACACGATTTAACAAAAAAGTAAAAGAGTGAACTCATGTAATTGCAAAGCTTGTTTGGGAACTCACAGGACTTCCCATACTCTTTCCCGAATTGATGCAAATTTACAAAACTCCACCTAACGTATCTTGCGGCAGCACAAACATCAGTAGGTGGAATTCTTGCTTTTTTATTTTTAAATTGGAATAGAGTTTGCACGTATATTCAATCAGCTATTTAACTGAAAATTACCAATATGCCTGGTTTAGGATGCTTAGAAGAACAAACATGCAGAAAGTGTACCTATTTCAGAAGATCCTCAAATGTTTCTGGAACATATTTAGCTAAAATGACTCTTTGTAAGCATTAGCCGCAGCATCCAAAGCTGTGTGAACAGTGCAACACATGGGAAAGAGCTCTGTTGAGTGTTGTAGACCTGAAGACTGGAAATCCAAAGCAGAGAGAACCCACACAAAAAAAAAAAAAATCAATTCCAGGTTTTACACAATAACCTGTTTGTAACCTACATGTCATGGGGGCATGTGGATTACCCATGCATGCTGGGGCAGGAGGACACTTTGGGAGATTACGGAGATGCATGGTGAAATTACTTCTATCCAGTACACATAAAGATTTTTTTAAGGTATCTGATATTCCGAGACTTGGACGCACTCAAAATGTTGCTTTCTTTTGTTCTTCATATTTTTTTTTTTTAAAAACAAAATATCACAGCTAATAGGCCAGACAATACTTAGTGCTGTCCCATTTTGGCTGCTGAATCCCGGTTTTGTAATTGTTTATGTGACCAACTGGTAGCAATCAAGGTCGCTGTGCATGAACTCATGTAAACATGCATTTAGAAGTGAACCACACAAAAAGTATATTTTAAGTGCAGTCACTGTGGTGTGTTAAAAAGGTCCCACTTATTTAAACTGTAAGCTCTTTAGGGCAGGGACTGTCTTCCACCCTATGAAATATGTACAGTGCCTAACACAACAGAGCTGTCAGGGCTACAGGCACTACTGCAGTTCAAACAACAAATATTAATAGGTGGGACATAGCAAACATCGGACATATTTATTATTTTAGTAACATGGACTGAGAAACGGGAGTCGGGAGGGTAGTCATAACCCAATGGAACTGAGCTAGCTGACGTTCATTACGATGCAAGTGGCCTAGAGCCTTTATGGCTGGCTCACTGTATAATTACCACGCAGTTCAGCACAGTGCCCAGCATCTGCAACTAGAGACTGCAACTGATAAAGAATGAAAGTGATTTCTTGATACATCATCCCAAACTGAGCACAAAATGACAACAGGAGGATGGAAATGAGAACAGATTCAATTAGATGAACTTCCCAGCTTTGCTAAAAATGTTTAACTGAAGATCTGATTAATACTGCAGCAATCTCCTTTCCCATTACATTCTCTGAGAAAGTGAGCTGCCACTGTGTCATTTCCTGTTCTTGTTACAATCTCTGTCAATAAGATCTTTATTATCTCCTTGCTACGGTCATAAAGCACCTACAGATATCCTGCCAAGACTGGACTCACTGAATATTCCAATACTTCGACCTGCATTTTAAGCACAAAACTTAGCAGCATCAGTGTACAAAGAGCTAGTCCTGGGACGAGTAGGTAAGCTAACACAATATGTTACTACTGCACGTCCATCACTTTTAATAGTTGATCTTAGTGGGGCTGGAGAGGGTGTAAGTCAGGGTAGAATTTTGCCCCAGAATTTTGCTTTTTGCTTAGAAAATGAGAGAGATGGGGGGGGGGGGGAAGAAAAAAAAAGTCTCAGGATCACACCTTCTGGTCCCTGTCTGTGAACATTCCCAAACCAGTTTGGTCCAAGAGAGGCCCATGAATGGAATACCAGCCTGCGGCAAGTCAGGCATGGGATCCATTGGTGGAGCTTGCATGGCAGTTTGTAGGGGTATCCACATGCCCTCGACATTTGGAGTTTAGATTGTAAAGTTTTGACTGGGATACCAAGGCTGATACTGTGTTTATCACTCACTGTCCATTTGTCCCTGTCCTCCCCACCTCCTCCTGCTGCTATCCATGACCACCTTGACTCTTCATGCTCCCACCCATCCCATAACTTCTTAGGTAATTGCACCTTGCCTTGGATGATCTCACTGGAGAATCTCTTGTCACTGGCTGCATGTCTGCAGTTCTAGGACTCTGGTGCTGCTCTGTCCCAATACTGTATGCTCTAGAATGCTGTGCACAGGGGAAACTCCAAAAAACACAGCATGAGATTTACACAAGGCAACATCTCAGAGTCATGAACGAGACTGCTTACCTTCACACAAGGGATCATCAAAGGAAGCGTGAACACTTTACTTGCTGGGGGCTCATGGGGAGAGAGGCAGTCAGAAGCTTCAGGGGGCAGAGGTGCTGTGGGAGTTAAGGAGCTGGAAGGGAGGTGGTGAGAACGAAGACAGGGAGGTAGCAGGTAGGAAGTGGAAAGCATGAAGGGAAGTCAGGGAGTGAAGGGAAGGACTTCAAAGCCTAAGGAAGTTGCAGGTGGACAAGGAAATGGGAAGAGATAGACATAAATGATGTTCAGCCTGTGCATCTTTAATATTTGTGTTCCTAAGCAGAGCCAAACAGTGTGAGGTTCATGGTACCATTAATCACGTCTGCACGCATTCATAGAGTTTCACACAGTGTCATCCTCAAGCTAGCGCTATTAGCCACTTGCTCACAAGAGTGCCAGAGCCACTCTCAAATTAAAAAGGAAGAAAGGTAGAAAGAGTGAATGCCCTGATTCAGCACAACCTCCTGGCAGCGGTGTTCTTTCCCAGCTAGAGAAGAGAGGATAACGAGAGCTCCCTTAGTGTTGTCGCCATGGGAGTTATAAGGTCACATTACACGCTGAGCAGGATTTAGTGTGACTCACTGCAGAATAACGTTACCCATGAGCAGTGTTTCAGCAGAGAGCACAACGGTACTTACAGAAACAACAGTGAAACCAGACAGCCTTCCTAGCCATGCTGCTCCCTTTTCATAGCTGGGGGAACAGGAATAATGAATGTATTATGCTGCCAGACCATTTTTTTTTATGCAAGAAAAAAAGACACCCCAGTGCAGACCATACTTACTGGATCTTCACAACTCTAAATTAAAAATAACAGCAACTTGCACGTAGGGGATCTTAATCAGAGGATCTCACTCTTTGCAAAGGTGAACCTTAATGTCCCTATTTCACAGATGGGGTAACTAAAGGAAGATCCAACCCTGCTCCTATTGAAGTCAATGGGAGTTTTGCCACTGACTTCATTGGCACCAGGATTGAATCATAATAAGCAACTTGCCCAAGGTCACAAAGCAATTAAATGACAGAACCAAGAATATAAGCTCGGAGCAATGTCTCCCAGTCCCTAGTTTTAACCAGAAGCACGTGTTACCCCTCAGGAGATGTTGTTTCATGCAGCTGTGGACTATTCCATTGTTGTTGTTAACTTGTTAGACTGCAGAATGCATTATTCGAATGTACAGGTCACTTACATTCAGCACACTGGGATACAATGACCTTTAATATTCTGTGCTGGTAATGACTTGTCTATCTACCCTTCAGGTCCAAGAACCTGTCACTAGTGTAGAATAGTATGGCCACCCAATCAAAACGCAGAACACTAGAAAGATCCAAACAAGACAACTGACTATTATAAATAAGAGATTATGAAGATCCTGCTACCTCATCCTAGTGGAAAAAGACTTTGAATTAATGAGCCATTATTCTCTTCTCATTAATCTCATGCTGAAAATTGTAATGAGGATAGGAAATGGCACAAACTTAATTCTTTCTTCTTTGTGTCAGTGGAATGGAATCACATAGCCTGCTGAGGCACAGGAAAAAGTGCACTTCAAATGCAAACAATTTGTCACTGCAATAAACGTTATTCCTCTTCATATAAAAGCCAGTGATAGAATTCATTTTCATAAGATTGGTTTAAAAAAAAAAAAGACATTCAAAATAAAATCTCTTTCCACATTATCTTCCACTGTAAATTATGTAGAAATAAAATTAGGAACCTTAGGGCATATCGACATGCAGTTTGCATTCTACAATGTAACACAGAGCCGACTCAAAGAATGGCATATAAAAATACTGATTGCCGTTGTCTGATAATCTGCCCCTGAAGGGCATACTCATAAGGGGGGCCTGGCATGAGAGGCCAGATTCAGATTGTTGGTGGGAAGAAGCCGGTAAACCCTGAGTTTGTCCCTTTGTGAATCTGGGTATAGTCCAAATAGTTACTGTCATACGTATTAATAAAAGATGGTTCAGTCCAAAAAGCCAGCAAATTTTACCCCAAACTGGTTGAAAATGTAATCCTGCAGACACAAGAATTTTTTAAAATTTAAATATCTACAGCTCTCTTTAGCTGCTGTAGTTTATTTAAAGCTAGTGAAGCCTCTATCAACTCTATGGCTGAAACTAAGTAGCTGGCAGTCATAAAAAAAAAAAAATCGTGGCTGGGGATCTGGGAAGCAAGAAAGCGTTTTTGTGCATTTGGGTAATTTTAAATTATTTGAGTCTTACTTATTAAGGCAATTATGCTATAGCTCACACAGACATTATGGGCCTGATGCAGAAATTAGTGGGTGAGATTCCATCACCTGTGTTATGCAGGAGGTCAGATGATCAGAATGGTATCTTCTGGCTTTAAAACGTACATGTCTTTAAAACTGATTTCAGACCGTCTTTAAAGATTTTCTTGAGCAAGAGGGGGAAAAAGGCAAAAGCTGAAAAAATCCACTAAAACCTATGTTCTCTGCCACTTATTTATATTCACACAATACAGTACATTTCTTTATGCTATTGCATCATTACAAGATTATCCTGCATTACAAGACAACACCGAAAATTTAAAAAAAAAAAAAAAAAAAAAAAAAAGACAGAGCATGCACAAAGTCAGCATCAATGTTGCAAAAATACATAAAAAGTAGTGATGGGAAAACACTTCAAACTTCTAAGCTTTGGGGTTTAGGATCCTAAAGTTGGATGGTGACATCCTCATTCCATTGAAGTCAATTGGAGTTTTGCCATTAGTATCCACAGGCCCAGGATTTCGCCATGGATGCTTACCCAGATATACAGCGGCTTCCACCAAAATCCATATTCCTCGCCCAGAGGCTCACCTCTCTCCTAACAAACTAAATGGGTGCGCCACAGCAACTCCTTGGGATGTGCCCCGCTCCACCTGCAACATCTTTATGGGATTTCTTATCCTATTTTGCTTTTTTCCCGCCCACCTGAGGTCCCCCCTCTTCTGGGTGCCACCCTCTCACTTGTAACATACAGTACCTGTTAGTCAAATCCACAATACACTCATGTTTACACAGGAAATCCACTCCCAAAAAGCTATTTCGTGATTTTGATCATTTAAGCAAGGTGAATATGTGGACCCTCCCTGTGCTTCCCACCTGTATCGGTATTTGCAATGTGCTGTAGGCTACAAGCCCAGCTTTCACCTGTTCACCCTGGGGACTCCTCTCATCCATGAGGGGATGCCCTTTGTCTTCCCCTCCCCACTGCGCCAATGCTGTTCCTCTGTAGCGCTCCCTCTCTCTCCCCTTGATGCTTCCTTTCCAGTAGAGAATTCTCCCTGCTCTCTTTCCTAGCATTTCCTCTCCCCTTGCTCCATATATCTGCGCCTCTCCTTTTGCTTTACAAACTATACACATAGAAGAATCACATCACCCACCTCTGAAACATGAATGCTTCTGGGGTGGAACAAAACAGCTGTTTACCACAGTGCAGTTTAGGAGAGGAAGCATGTCTAACTGAAACTTAATGGGAGTATATGTTAGCTGGGCCTCACAGACTTATCCAATCTGGAATTTTGGAAGGGTGCCACAGCTAACATCCCTATTAAAAATAAAGCAGACAAGCAAAAGAATACAGAAGACAATACAAGAACATTTTCATTTACATAACGTCCACAGAATCTGAGTTGCCATCACAGAAGTGTAACGGTCCTTGTGGGAAAGATATACTTGAACAAACTAGTTAATCTCCTGTACAAACTAAAGCAACAGAGACTACAGAATTCATATTGGCTATCATAATTAAAGAGCTCTGAAATCGTCACCCATCTGGAGATAGCAAAGCAGCTAATAACCTTAGAAACTATGTCCCTTAATAACATCTCTATTTAAATACAGAGAGTCCACCCAGCTAGCAGCACGACACTACTGTCAAGATGAAAGAACATTAGGTACATAATGTACTATTGCTCAGAGGGTAGCAGTACTGTACAAAGGAAAAGGTGAGGAAAGAGCAACAAAGAAAACATACATCACAATATTAAAAAGTGTCAGTCTGTGGACAAAGCCAAAAGAAATAACCAGGATGTCCTTAATCTCCAGAGGAACTTCTTTTTGATACATTTCTAATGGCTTTCCTACCACATCCCTCCTAAAAAACTCTTCTGTATTTGCACTGTGTGTACCATGTGTAACTGATTCCAGCTTACCAGATTCCTTAAGAACAGTGACACACACAACTCCCCTTCATTATAAGGCAACCAGTATCTTTTATATATTTATTGCCTATTTTACTTGCAGCTATTAAGTTTCTTCAGTGTATCTCCAAAAGCAGAAGAACTGAGATTTAAGAGATTGTTAGCTGAAGCAGTGTGAGAATGTGAGATAAGGGTCAGCAAATACATCCTTATTGGTGCACCTTCTGCCCTTAGCTAAAAGATTTCCTGCACATGCCCAGTATGCAATTTTAAAAGGCTAACAACTTGGTCAAATCCAAACCAGTTTTCTCTATAACAATGGAAAGCACTGCTCCCCAATTAGAACGATTCCCATGACAAATCTCTTTCTCCATCCCTTGACTATCCAGATTGCAAGTTCTTTTGGGAAGGAACTGTCTCTTAATATTTGTCTAGCACAATGGAACCGGATGTTGGTTGGGACCATATAAGAAACATTTTCTGCCATGCATTCACCTAGTACAATTCAATCAAACATAAACATTTCCATTATGTGGAAAAAATTACTGCAATCTTAAGAGTTCCTTCACTATTAACTATATTGTACAACACAAACATTTTCCACCACCACCTCCAGGCTTAGAGCCAGGGACACAGGTAGTGGGAATCTGGACTCTCAGCAATAAAGGAATGAAAAACTCTTTCTGGTTAAGTCTCTTGTTTTGACACTGCAAACATTCTTCACTCCCCGACCCGGCATGATGAGCTGGATGAATTCTATGCTAATTTGTCCACTGTGTAAGCAAACCTGGGGCCATACAATCAAAAAAAAGCTCTGTGAGGAGACAAGAAGGGATGAGCTGTATTTCCAATTATTACAGGCTGAGTTTTAAAGGTTAGTTCTGTGTTTTGGGACTGCATTCAGCGTTAGCAGCAATGCAAACAGTCTTAAATCTTAGCAGCTCTAAAGGATGGTTATTAAAATAAACAGAGTTGTTTAAACACCACATTTGCCATGCATTGTGCATTTACACTCACTGGGCCATAGTGTATTCAACAATAAAAAAGCATTACTTTCCTAAGCAAACAAGGATTAAAAGAAACCAAATATGCAATGTACTTTCTGTGCATTAGAAATGGCCTGTTTTATGTGCAGCTATTAAGCTTTTTTAGTCCATAAAGTGGGGAAGTTTAATATCATAGAATATCAGGGTTGGAAGGGACCTCAAGAGGTCTTCTAGTCCAACCCCCTGCTCAAAGCAGGACCAATTCCCAACTAAATCATCCCAGCCAGGGCTTTGTCAAGCCGGGCCTTAAAAACCTCCAAGGAAGGAGACTCCACCACCTCCCTAGGTAACGCATTCCAGTGTCCAATATCCCCATTAAGGTTCAGAGAAATTCAGTGAAATTCAACATCACATAGAATCTGTGGCAGAGCCCAGAATTAACACAGATCTCCCATGCCCCTTCCCTGTGCCTTAACCATAAAAACATCCTCTCTCTCCTAAAAACGTACAGACCCATCCCCACCATCTCTCTTCCACCCTGAGAAGTGGCTGGCTAGCCCACATGCTATTAAAGGCTGTGATTCTGCCCGGCAGCCTGGGAAGGCACTTGCAGCTGAGTCATGCTCAGAGGAGGAGTGTGCTAAACAAAGAGGCAGAGAAGATAAGATGGAGGTGGACAGCTGCAGATCTGGTTGAAATGACTTTGAGAAGAGTTACAACCTAGGGGAAGTAAAGGGCTAAGAACTGAGGGGAGGGGTCCACAACCAAACCTCAGGTGAATCACAGCTGTTTTAAAGGGGACTAAACAAGGAACATATATTTTTAAACTGCTCTACTGATGAATATCAACAAGGGGTATGAAAAAAATGGTCTGGGGCCATGAATGGCCAGCAGAGTGTATGACACGGAGCCTGTAGGATGCAGTGCACGTACTTCTGTGATGCCGGTCTACATCTGACAAACTTCAAAACATTTGCCTTTCATCATTGAGAATGATAAACAACAGCTGATAAGCTGTTCACCAGGGAGAAGTATTCCTAATGGTCTTATGGAAAATTCTCACTGGCTGAAACTGATGGCAATGATATAAAAATAATCATATTCCTTGTGTTACATGGATTTCTGTGCCCATCAATGAGTCTCCCTCCATCTTACTTTTAAATGCTGGAATGGGTCATTCCTTCGACAATGATCACTTGTGAAGCTAAACTTTTCCAACCAGGATTAAACACTATACCCCTCTGCTCCCAGGAATGATGGCCTGTAGGACTGGTGAGGCTCACTCTTAATGAAACTTCTCTGGAGCTTCATCTACACTGCTGGTGCTATCAATAATTCAGCTGCGCTGGGGCTAGTAATGTTGGGAGCCCTAATGTAAATGGCATTTGTGGCTCCAGTAGCTTTTTCACCATTGTGGTGATTAGTAGGGCTCTACCAAATTCACGGTCCATTTTGATCAATTTCACGGTCATGGGATTTTTTTAAAAATCTGTATAGCATAGGTTAAAAATATACAAAAGACCAGATTTCACATTTTCATGATCTATGATACATTTTTCACGGCCATGAATTTGGTAGGGCCCTAATGATTCGATATGCTCTGATATTAGTAGGGGGTTTATAAAAAGATCAAGGCCCCTTATTTGTAACTAAATTCTAAGTCATCATTTGTTATTCACTCAGTACCTACTGTCACGTTCAACATTATTCAGTGGGAAAATATGTTCACATTTAGGATTGCTGTTACTTTTGTCCTTCCCCCCTCCCCTTTGCATTCCCTTCCCTGAAGCAATTTCCAATTCCCACTAGCTCTTTCTATCCTCTTACTCATCCCATCTGCTAAGTCAGTACTGATGTTTAAATTGTCACCCTGAGGCTTTAGAGTCAAAACCCCAGTGACATTAATAGCCAGTACAGGAGTTCACGCATCTGAGATGCATTGTTTCAGGCTATTTGTCTGCCTGAGTATGCAACACTGCATAAGTTTACAAATGGTTCTCACGGGAAGATTATATTTGCAACCATAAGGGCTAGAAACTTCTTTTAAAAAAAAATTAAAATTGAGATTCTGCAGAATCTGAATACGCCAAGCAGGCCGCGGAAATATGCCAAGCAGGATGGATCCAGCCTGCAAACTGGGTGTTTGAAACCACCGGGCACACTAATCAGCATGTCTATGGATCTGCTGGGGTCTCCCCGCCAGTGGATCAATGACTTGCTTTGATTTACTATCAGATAGTGGCCATGTAATTGCAGAGCAGCGTGGGGCAATTCTCTATCCAGCACTCAGATGGAGCAGGAAGGCACAAGAGCACTAGAACCAGGTAGGCGGTGGCAGGCAAAACAGTTTTCTTCATGCTTTTAACATTACTTTGTCATAAAGTGTAGCTAACTATGAGTGAATGTACACAGGATACATTCATAGTCCTATCATTTTTTGCTATTGCTGCAGTGGATTCGACACCCAGAGAAAATACCTTTTAACAAAAGCAATGCTAAATTCAGCCTAAAGTTACAGGCAGTGTTAACTGGATTCTACGGTGCTACCATCTTCTTACATGCAAAGGGGCACATATATCAAGTGACTTGCAAACAAACTACAGCAATTTCAATCACTGATTTAAATCATGATTGAAATCACCTTCTTTGTAAAAATCATTGATTTTTAATTCAGGTAGGAATATTGTACAACCAATTTGAAAATTTGTGCTCCTGCAACTTTATAGATTAAAATCTAGAATGAACTGAATTATAAATGCTGGGTTTTTTAAATGCCACCACAAGTAGAGTGTCTTATTTTATTTTATGAGATTTCAGTATTTTGCTTATGGCAAATTGAGGACCTAATCCTGGAGACATATAAGCAGCTTCATAACTTTACTCTCATCAACAGTCCCTGACTTAAATAGGACTACTCGTGTTTAGAGTTAAGCACGCGTAAGGAGCATTATGGGAGGAGCTCCCCGTAAATATCTGCAGAACAATCTCATTATTATCCTTCAAAACCCTTCCTTTTCCAGCATGCGTACAAAAACCACTGGTGTGCTGAGACCACCGCCTATCATGCTGAGCAACAGTGTCTCACTGTTTCCTTATACTCCCCCATCTGCTTTTTAGTATCCATTGTTGTCTCGGTTTACACTAGATTGTAAGATCTTTGTGGCAGGGCATTTTTGGTCTGTGTTTGTACAGTACCTAGCACAACAGGCCAAAATTTTCAAGTTAGTCTTCTAGGCCTGTATTTGGGTCCCTAAGATTTTTAACAGGACCCAAGTGTCTTAGCAGCACGATAGGATGACCAGATGTCCCAATTTTTTAGGGACAGTCCCAATTTTTGGGGCTCTCTCTTATATAGGCACCTATTACCCCCTCCCCCCTCCTGATTTTTTACACTTGCTGTCTGGTCACCCTATAGCACAAGTCCCACTGACTTCAAACTGTAAACTTGAGTGGGTTAAAGCATTTCAGCTTTCTTGATTTCTAGAAGTTCAGTATTGGTAGGGTTAGCACAGGCTATTTGCTTATCAATTCTGGGTTTGTCTTTGTGTTATTCTCAAAGTAAGGATGGTATGTCTGATCACAGAAAGAAAAAGAGGACCACCTTTGCCCCCCAAATACCAGGGATTTGGGAGAACCAGGTTCAAGACCCTGCTCTGCCTGATTCAAAGACACTTGAACCTGGATCTCCCAAAGCCAAGGTAAGTGCCCTCCCCACTTGCTTACTGACTATTCTTGGGTCTCCCTTGCTCTGATTTTTCATGAAAAATGTCAAGGGGTCTCTGGTCCATTCCAATGCAGAACAGGAAAAATTCTTGAAATCTCCAAAAAAAGTTCTGCAGGAAGGAGAAACTGTTCCCCACTAAGCTCTAGAGACGAGGCCCTGAATTTGTCATTTTCAGCATACATGAGCATTCTAAACGTGAAACTTCTTAGCAGAAAAAATATTCAGTATTTAAAAAAATCCAAAGTTCTACTATAAATTAGGAAACGAAGTAAAGAAAAAAATTCAAAATATCGACTTTAGCAATGTAACAATATGAAATAGGAAGAAAGTAAAGACACCAACATGTAATTTAAAAAAAAAAAACTGATTTAAGTTTAAAAAAAAATCTATTTAAATAATAAAACAAAACAAACAAGGATCTGCTCCCCCTGCCCAGTCTCTCCCAGTGGAAGGAAACTATCCAGAATGAGGAAGGAGAAGAATGAAATGATAAAAATCACCAACATTCAAACATAAAGGAAGGGCCAAACTACATTCCAGTCTCAGGACTCTCCAGATATATGGACCATCCATGTGATTAGCGGGATGTCAGATCTCCGCAGTGCGGAAAATCTGGTGATAATCATGCAAATAATCCCATAAAAGGCCACAACTCATGTTGTTGAGACAGTGTGCAGATGATACAGAAGGCAATACAGTCCCTGACCTTGAGAGCTTAACAAACTATTATTGCTTTTCAGGACATAGACCTCATGTGACAGAGGAGCTGGAGGAGGATATCAGAGACGGAAAGGGAAGTTCTTTCTGAACTGGTCTGCCATCTGCTTTTGTCCAACGCTCCAAGAACTACAGAAAAATTCACATACATACCTCAGAGGTCAACTACCTTTGATGCTAACTTCTTGCTCCTCAATGAGCAAGCTTCCTGAAGTTCACACATCTGTCTGAAAAAATGAACACTGGAATGAAATGCACCATGGCAAAAAGAACGCACTGAGAAAAGGCTAGACGCACAGGAACGGATTATAGTTTGAGTAAGCTATGCTGTGTAGGATAATGTGAGGCCAAGATGCAATGGTCTCTTTCTTATCCACTAATCAGGAAGGCTGTGCCTTCATTAGAGTTTACCCTGAATACTAGAAAATGTCACTTTGACATTAGCTTTTGCTTTGCCTTTTTAGTCCTGAAATCCTTTCCTCCTCAAACATTTCTGCAAAAATCAGAGCCCCTTTGCTGAATGTATCACTCCAAACTTGGAGAAATCTCTCCAGCAATGGGAAAAAATCCAAACAATATATAGGCAGGCATGTTCTTGAAGGTACTGGAGGATACACACTGTCATAGCAATTGCATCATTTCTATTTGCTGCAGGGGAATGACAGTCTATTTTATATAACAAGGAAAAAAAATAAAATACATGTGAAATCTACTGCAGAGGACACTTTCAGGTCTGTTCTCTTCATACACCTATGCAACTCTCTTGTCTTATTAATGGACTGGGTCCATAGGGCATGATACTTAGACAAGTTTAAAGGACCACTGCTACACTCAGGCAAGGTTTATTTTTTAAAATTATATCGATCACTAAAATCATATTATGTACCTTTGACCAAGCAAATTTAAAAAATAATCTGGCAGCAACTCTCTCGGTCTTAGTAGCTGGCAACAATGATGGAGGAAGAGTCATTATTCCCTTAACATGCTTTATCATCTTATAGCTAGCACTGGCAATATCCAGTTTAGTTTTATTTAGGGTGTTGGGGGGGTGTGACTTAACAAAGCTCAATAGAAGGAAGTAGTATCATGGTTAGAGGAGGGGCATGGGAGTCTGGGCTCATGAGTTCTGACTTTATCACATAATTGCTTAGGCCACATTTTTCAAAAATATTCATTAAATGTGGATGCCAACATGAAATACCGAATGGCTTGATTTCTGTTGGTGCTGAGCACTAGTAAATAGAGTTGAAATGAACTCACCCTCTCTTAAAAATCAGGGCCTAGGTGTCTCTTTTCTGAGCACCAAAATTAGTGGACACGTCTGAAAATGTGGGGATATCCTCTCTATGTTCCAGTTTACACAGCTCTAAACTGGGCACCATAATACACAGCACAGCAAAGTATTGCAAAGTTTAGTAAATAAGTGTTTTTAAAGCATTTGGAGAACCTTTGCTGAGCAATTAATGCATACAATATTATTCACAGTCCATTTTGGTCAATGTCATGGTGATAGGATTTTAAAAATAATAAATTTGATGATTTCAGCTATTGACATTTGAAATTTCATGGTGTTGTAATTGTAGGGGTCCCGACCCTAAAAGCAGCTGGGGGGGTGGGGTCGCAAGGTTATTGCCGGGGTTTGAGGTACTTCTACCCTTACTTCTGTGCTGCTGCTGGTGGTGGCACTGCCCTCAGAGCTGGGCAGCTGGAGAGCAGAGGCTGCTGGCTGGGATCCCAGCTCTGAAGGCAGAGCCACTGCCCGCAGCAGCACAGAAGGAAGGATGCCATGGTATGGTATTGCCATCCTTACTTTTGCGCTGCTGCCTGCAGAGCTGGGCACCCGGACAACAGCTGCCATTCTCCGGCCACCCAGCTCTGAAGGCAGTGCAGAAGTAAGGGTGGCAATACCGCGACTCCCCCTAAAATAACCTCATGGTCCCTCTGCAACTCCTCTTTGGGTCAGGACCCCCGATTTGAGAAATGCTGGTCTCCCCTGTGAAATCTGTATAGTATAGGGTAAAAGCACACAAAAGACCAGATTTCACGGTCTTTACCCCAAGCCCGCCTGCCTTTCTATTTGATGCCCTTGTTGGACAGAATGGACATGTAGCCCTTCCCACCTCCCCTTGGGATAGAGCTGAGCCACATTGATAGAGTAGAGTGAGAAAACCCATGTACACGTTCAGCGGGGAAATGAAAGGCCTCAGTGTCCGGAGCTGGGTATTTTTGTTAGGAAGTAAGACATTACAATTGCTATCTCTCAACTGGTTTAATTTTCACAGTGGTTTTCAAGGATTTAACCCCATAAATCCTATTAATGTCAAGGGGAGCTGAATGGCTACATCTCCCTACTTTGTGTTGGGAAGATGAACCCCAATGGGTCTCAGTTAAGCTAAGTAAAGCTGTGACATTCAAGGCTCTCCTTCCTTAACTGTCCAAACACTGCTGAAAGTAGCTAGCCTGTGGGGCAAAATACACCTCAGGTGATGTCCTGCGTAATAGGTATTTCATCCGGGAAGTGCTGAGGTTGCCTTGGAAGCAGCCACGATACAAAAGCTGCAGCAGACCTCACTCATTTGTTGCAAAGGCCTCAGGAAACCATTTGATCTAACATGCCATATGTTCAATAATACACAGGCACAACCCAACAGGGTGAGCTACGAATAGAGCAGCAGGTGTACATCAGAATTGCCTTCACTATGTTGGAATCAGGCAGATCCTTAATGTTCTTCTAATGTAGTTTTTGTACACTCAGTTTCCTTTGTTTTTTTAAGAGTAATCTTAAAGCCAACTGGAGAGCACCCCCTCTGCAATGTCAAATCAGATCTCTAGAGTCTCTGGGGCCAACATGAATCAGCTTAGCTCCATCTGGCTCACTGGATTTGATATAGTTAGGGCCCTATCAAATTCAAGGTCCATTTTGGTCAATTTCATGATCAGAGGATTGAAAAAAAAAATTGTTAATTTCATGATTTCAGCTAGTTAAATGTGGAATTTCAAAGTGTTGTAATTGTAGGGGCCCTGACCCAGAAAGGAGTTGTGAGGGGGGGTCACTAGGTTATAGGAAGGGGGGGTTGCGGTACTGCTATCCTTACTTCTGCACTGCTGCTGCTGCTGGGGGTGGCGATGCTGCCTTCAGAGCATAGAAGTAAGGATGGCATGGTATGATATTGCCACCCTTACTTCTGTGCTGCTGCTGGCAGGGCACTGCCTTCAGGACTGGGCTCCCGGTCAGCAGCCACCACTCTCCAGCTGCCCAGTTCTGAAGGCAGAGCAGAAGTAAGGTTGGCAATACCACAACCCCCCTAAAATAATGTTGCAACCCCCCTGCAACTCCCTTTTGGGTTAGGACTCCCAATCTGAGAAACGCTGGTCTCCCCCATGAAATCTAAATAGTATAGGATAAAAGCACACAAAAGACCATATTTCAGAGTCTGATGTTTTTCATGGCCGTGAATTTGGTAGGGCCCTAAATATAGTGTTAGTGAATGCAGTTATTTCACTGACATTGTAAGAAGACTACTATTGCCAGAATTTTGTATAGTATTCTTATTAGGCAGTGCCACTGTATTCCGTTTGCTACAGAATCACAGAAACTGCATATGGAAATGAACAAAATTAGGTGATTTAGCTCATTCTTTGTTAGAATATATTGCAGAGAATAATCCTATTTCTAGCGGTGAGTCCACTCCAGTTAACAGATCTCAGCATTAGGACATTTTGCTTAATCATCATTCTAATCTTCCTTTGCTCATTTTCTTCCTGGCTCTCAGTATGTATACAGTATTATAATACTACAGCACAGAATACAGGGCCAGATTAAATACAGCAACTCAGGGAAGAGTTTGGGGAGACACAATTCCTCTTGGAGTTCCCAGACCAAACAGCCATAGCACCATCCCTTATCAACATAAAGGTGCCCTCCCCTAGTGCATTCCTCCATCTCTGCGGGCCAATATGGAGTGGGGTGAAGGCAGAAATGGGGGCAGGACCATGGCCCCATCCTCTTCTGCCCCTTTTGGTATGGTTAGCAGCTTATGGGGAGTTAGCAGAGACTGCACTGTAGGTGGTGCCACTGCAGGAGACACTGCCACAAGTTGGAAGAATCTTTGTTCCCTCCAAAAACAACGAGTAGTCCAGTGGCACCTTAAAGACTAACATTTATTTGGGCATAAGCTTTTGTGGGTAAAAAAACCCACTTCTTCAGATGCATGGGATTTTTACCCACAAAAGCTTATGCCCAAATAAATCTGTTAGTCTTTAAGGTGCCACTGGACTCCTCGTTGTTTTTGTGGATACAGACTAACATGGCTACCACTCTGATACTTTGTTCCCTCCTGCTCTTTGCACACACTTAGTAGGGACAGTCACAATCTGGCACATAATGGACCAATTCCACCATCCCTATTCCAACTGCTTGCTCTGCTCAGGCTGTGGAAAGCAGCTCTAAAGGAGCTGGGTATTTTCCCCTGGCATCAGTTAGCTCCCTGCATCCAGAATAGGACGTGTGTCACACATGGTCCAGGAGTGGGATACGGTGTGGCCAGAGAGCCTTGCATTCTGGTGATACCCAGCCAGTGGAACCATTCCTGCCTGCATAACTTAGAGAAACCTTAAGCTGCTCTACAGTTTTGTTGGGAACTGCAGAACTAAATTGGCCCCCGGTCAATCTCAAGTCTGAGGAAGTGGAAAACTGGCCGAGAACTACCTCAGGTTCTATGTAAAGTACAGCTCAGTTTGACCTGACCCAGCATGTTAAGAGAAAACATTATGAAGAGCCTCTACTAAACCTACAGGGACTGGTTTTGAAACTTAACTCACTGGCTTTTCATTTAATCACTATGAAACAAAGATGCAAAAACATATGCTTGTGCTGGTCTCCCAACACACCACACCACATCTCCCCTTCCTTCCGTTCAGAAGCCCAACGTGCTCCTTATAGGCCAGGGGAACAGGAGAAAGAAAGGCCCTCCATGTCCTTAGCTTAGTTTTGAACTTGCTACCAAACACGTAATGCAATAAAGCACATTCATTAGATGTTCAGCTAAAACATCTTCTGATTCTGTGTACACCACACACTTCTATTGGATAAATGGGAGTGTTACTCCTTACGCACACAAGACTCTGGATGTTAGGTAACTGAGATAGGAAATCCACTAAACTGTCCCCTTTGGAAAACACTGTAAAAGCCACCTATGTCCTAAATTGTCTCTATTGTCTTCCTCAGATAGCTGCACTTTCTTTAATCCTTTCCACATGCTGGCTTTACATAGCTCACACATCGATGGGCTCTGTTAACTTGGGATGATGTTATTTGGTTTGCACCTGAGCTCAAGTTAGGTTTCTATCATAATCTGACATCATTCTGGGCCAGATCCTCTGGCCCCGCTGAGCTGCACTCAACACAATAACAGCAGAAGGAGTGAATGGTGGTTTCAAGGTGGATGAGAAGTGAATGAGTCTTGGGTCTGTGCCAGCCCAGAATTTCCCTGCTGCCACATGGCAAGGAAAAGAGACTGCAGGAAATGAGGCATGGTCAGGACATTTCTGTGCTGCACCTATCCTTGGCGACTGCTTTGACCCTTGACAGTCACGGCAGCCCAGCATAAGTCACAGTCATCTTTAGACTGTTCTTATTAAGTGTAGGGGACCAGCCTGCACAGATCTGCACTTGGATGAGTGCAGTGCTGAGAGGAGTTTCAATCCACTCTCCATTTGCACCTCTCAATTTTAACTGCATTCCAAGATCTGGACCACTGTGGATCTGTGATAAAACACAGGGTCATGCTTTACAAATAGGGAATGAAGAGTAAGCTCAGGGGGGAAGGATAGGTGAAGACATTCTGTCTCCTAGACAATGCCTGGTTTAAGAGTCTTAGACCCAGAGGCCCCTTATATAATGACCTTCATGTCTTGAACCCAGGCCCTCAGGGCTCATGGGAGCAGACACACTCCAATACGCCACCTGGCAGCCTGCTGATAATGGCTTGCCTGGGACCAGGGGTGAAAGTAATTTAAAGGACTTACCAGTCCTCCAGAGTCCCTAGGAGGGGGCGGGGCCTCAACCGGAAGAGGTGGGGCCTTTAAATCCCTGGGAACTTTAAATCACCATCAGAGGGGGCCCCGGCCTCTGGTGGAGATTTAAAGGTCCCGGGGCTCTGCTGCAGTAACGGCAGCCGGGAGCCTCTGGCCCTTTAAATCACTGCCAGAGCCCCACCGCCACTATCCCAGGGCTCCGGCAGGCTCTGGGGATGATTTAAAGGGCCTGGGGCAGTATCCGCTACCGGAGCCCCGGACCCTTTAAATAGTCTCCAGAGCCCTGGGGAGGTGGTGGCGGGGCTCCGGAAGCTATTTTAAGGGCTGGGGCGGTAGCGGCTGCCGCAGCCCCAGACCCTTTAAATAGCCACCGGAGCCCCGCCGCAGCTACCCCAAGGCTCCGTCAGCAGGGCTCTGGTGGTAATTTAAAGGGCCCAGGACTCCAGCCGCTGCTGGGAGCCCCAGGCGCTTTAAATTGCTGCCAGGGGAAGCTGATCCACCCCAGTATGGCGCACTGGCTCTTGCTGGTACACCGTACCGGGGCGTACCGGCTTACTTTCACCTCTGCCTGGGACCCACCAAGCTCAGCTCAGTGAGAAGCTCTGCCCAAGTTCCAGAACAGCTGATTGGCCCTATTCAAGCAACCAGCAGAAACAGGAAGCTGTCTGAATGAGGCTCCGCCTTGCTCCTACAGCTTGATTTCCTGGCATCCCAACCTAGCTTGACTCCTGGCATCTGACTTGTGGTTCCTGACCTCCTGTTTGTCTCCTGCCTCTTATTCCCCTTCCCACCCCAGTATCCTGACCCAGCTGACTCCTGGCTCATGACTGTGGACTCTGGCTCTGACTACTAGGTCTGGCCGCCCATGACCCAGCCCTGACACCTTGGTGCTAATGGGCAGAGGACACAGAGTTGCATCTCTCTCTGTGTGAGTCAGATATATGCATAATAGTTCACCGAAAAGTGGCATGTTACAGCTCTACTGAAAGCTAATTGTCCACAGGTTGACATAATCATAATATTTAAGGAGTTACGTAGCTATACAGAAAATTATGTTCTTATGGTCTTTGAGTTAAGGCAGGTCACCAGGAGGTGGCATGCCTCAGAAATGTTCCTTTCAGGCAGGAGATAACAGACACCTATCTAGTCATTTGTGTATTGTATACCTCACAATTTATGCCTGTTGTACTGAGCCACAGGCTAAATAAGGGACTGCACAATCTATGAGAGGAAGTCTACAAAATGAAACAAACAGCAGGGCATGTCCTGTTTATCAATAAAGACAAAAGGATAGGACTCGTATATCTTGGGGAGCAAAAAAAACCACAATGGATCCTTCACCTAAGAAGCTGACATATCTGTCTCACAAAAGGAGGGTCACAGCAGCTTAGCTATAAAACTCCATAAGGATTTTGGAGTGAGACAAATTCTACAAGATATGAGAGTATCTAGTTAGTTAAGTCTAGGCTCTAAAATTAATGTTAAATGGTTATTTATAAAATAAAAACATGTTTCCAAAACATCTACTTGCTATTTCTTGAATCTCTGTCCTTTGTTAAATAAACGTATACCTCATTTCTCTGAAAACAAATCTAAGCGCTGTGATTAAGCAAAGTGGTGATCTGGGGTGGAACTGGTAAGCTGGGGTGTACAGTTGCTTTGGGAGCAGTGAAACTGTGAATGCTGCACACGACCAGTGGTCCACGGGCAGAATACTTCAGGGAAAGGTTCGGAGGTCTCGAGGGGTGGACTGTGCCTATTGCTAACCCGTAGAGTCTCAGCAGAGCCTGCAAAGGCCTAGAGGGCAGTGCTTGTGTTGCCTGTGGGGTAGTGGAGCAGACCCCCAGTAGCCAGAGACAAGGCTTTCTCAAGCTAAGGGCAAGTGCAAGGTGCCTCACAGCCCTGGGTACTCCCAGGAAGCGTCACAGCGTCCAGCATGACAACTGGTGTTTTGACACCTAGGGCCCAACACCAAACATTTTATACACACATTCCACTTTTTGTAGAAACAAATAACACTAATTACATCATTCCTGACAAATCTGTAGGTTAGATTTCACTTCAGCACAGCTGAAGTTGTCAAGATTTCTCGTTCCAAAAAATTAGCATTTACAATGGAAAAGCCAATTCACATTAATAAAACTGGGAGGAAAGAGTTCTTAAGAGATGGTGAGCAAATGAAAAAGCTGATCTGTGAAAAGGTTGGCAATGAGGACAACACTACGTAACACTATCACAGGGATTAGTATGAAAAAAAACAAACTACAGTGAACACACCATGCCACAGATGGGAAGATAAAGGGCCAGACTTACTCCTTCTATTTCAGCCATGGTGCAAAGCAGGGTAAACTGACCCTAAGAGGTCACCTGAAAATTACTCAGGTGTGGTGGAGTTATCAGCTGGCATGAAGCTGGCTCCTACCCCAGCTGTCCCCTGCCCTCCATTCGGACACAGGCTGCATGTCTGGATGGGAAAGAATGTGCCTGGGATGAAGCAGAGCAAGATGCACTCTACCAGTTCTGTATTGACGTATGGCTCCACAGGGATCATATCCAACTGGCATAAATCAGAGCAACCTCTAGGCTGCTTTAGTTTATCCCAGGGCACTTAATGAATTATAGAGGCATAACTGGATCTCCGATCCCCCAACTCTCCATATACATTTACCAAGTGCATCTTGGAAGAGTAACAAATCTGTTCCCAATGTTCCCAGTACTTGGCATTTGAAGTTATTAGAGTTGGTTGGAAATTCTGACAATGCTGATGCATTGAAATTGAAACATTTTGTGGAGATGGTTTGTTTTTAACAAATTTGCAATGGAAATCTACCTGTTTTCCTGCCAGCATGCCAACCCAGCTCTTTGGGAGCTCACCTAGCAGGATGGCAGATTTCTTTGACGGTGTAACAATATAGGGGGGAAGCAGTAGATGTGGTATATCTTGATTTTAGTAAGGCTTTTGATACTGTCTCATATGACCTTCTCATAAACTAGGGAAATAAAACATAGATAGAGCTACAACAAGGTGGCTGCATAATTGGTTGGAAAACCATTCCTAGAGAGTAGTCATCAGTGGTTCACAGTCAAGCTGAAAGGACATATTGAGCAGAGTCTCACAGGGATCGATCCTGGGTCCAGTTCTCTTCACTATCTTCATAAATGATTTAGATAATGGCATAGAGAGTATATTTATAAAGTTCAAGGACCATAACAAGCTGGGAGGGGTTGCAAGTGCTCTGGAGGATGGGATTAAAATTCAAAATGTTCTGAACAAACTGGAAAATGGTCTGAAGTAAATAGGATGAAATTCAGTAAGGGCAAATGCAAAGTACTCCACTTAGGAAGGAACAATCAGTTGCACACATACAAAATGGGAAATGACTGCCTAAGGAGGAGTACTGTGGAAAGGGATCTGGGGGTCAGAGTGGATCACAAGCTAAATATGAGTCAACAATGTGACACTGTTGCAAAAAAAAAAAAAAAGGGGGGGGGGCAGCAAACATCATTCTGGGATGTATTAGCAGGAGTGTTGTAAGCAAGACGCAAGAAGTAATTCTTCCACTCTACTCCATGCTGATAAGGTCTCAGTTTGAGTATGGTGTCCATTTCTGGGTGCCACATTTCAGGAAAGATGTGGACAAACTGGAGAAAGTCCAGAGAAGAGCAACAAAAATTATTAGAGGTATAGAAAACATGACCTACAAGGGAAGAGTGAAAAAATTGTGTATGTGTGAGACATAAAAACAGTTTTCAAATACATAAAAGGTTGTTACAAGGAGGAGGGAGAAGAATTGTTCATCTTAACTTCTGAGGATAGGACAAGAAGCAAGGACTTAAATTGCAGCAAGGGAGCTTTAGGTTGGACATTAGGAACAAATTGAATAGGGAGGTTGTGGAATCTCCATCATTGCAGGTTTTTAAGAACAGGTTAGACAAACACCTGTCAGGAATGGTTTAGTTATTATGTAGTCCTGCAATCATGGCAGGACGACTGGGCTAGATGGCTTGTTGAGGTCCCTTCCAACCCTACACTTCTATGATTCTATGTCAGGGAGCCAACAGCCTGGAAGCCCTGAGAGCCCCAGCTCCTAAGCTCCTATCCCAAGCTGTTTTGAAACTCAGCTAGTGGGCTGCCACCGCGTGAGGCTCCAAAGGCTCCCAGAATCTTGTTTCCCTTTCAGCCTATCAGGTGATCTGATGAAGAGCCAGGAACTGGAAGCCATGTTCCAAATCTCAGAGGCTCTACGGTTAGCCAGGACTCAGAGCTTCCAGACACCTGGTTCCTCCACAGCTCACCAGGCAGTCTGACAAGGAGTCAGAATCTGGAAGCCCTAGGAACTCCAGCTCCCAGCTCAGCCAGGGCAGACCTGGAGATTCCCAACTGCCCTTCAGCTAGCCAGTCTGAATGAAGAGGAAGTAGCTTGGACGAGCTAGCTCCCAAACTCCTAGGCTCGTAACTCCTCAGCAGCTGGGGCTCCCAGGGTCCACGGCTCCAGGGCAGTCCACCAGGCTGACTGCCCCAGAGCTGGGACGTCAGTCCCTTTCATGGGAGATTGTGAAATGTTTGAATTTTATTCCAAATCGGAATGAAATCAGTTTTCAAAATATCAAAATCCTCCGCAAAACGGAATTACCTTTCCCCACCCCACTGTATCCTATGCCAGACAATCCACATACACCTCCAGATGACCGTAAGAGGAAAAAAACAAGTCCTTGGAATCAACTGCGAGCACCATGCTACTGACAGTGAATTTTGAAGGCAAGATCAGAGGTTTAGGGTGCAAGATGGCACACAAAGGGGGTCTATACTAGGCTTCTTTCTGAAAAAACTGCTCCCTCTGCTACGGCTCCAGTCACTTGGCAGTGCTAGTGCAGGAAAGGCTCCTATGGCTGCTGCTACCTGTTTTAAAACTATTCTGTTTAAGCCCTGTTCTGAGCAAGTTTCAATGAGGTGGTAGTAAAAGCACCGGCAGCTGCCAGAGCCTTGTCTAGCCTAGCAGTCCTGATGTCGCTACCACCCATGCAGCTGCACCTGGGATAACAATGCAGTGAGATCTGTCAGGAAGAAAAGTCTAGTGTAGACAAGGTAAAAGCTTAGACTTGCTAAGGAACCCTAAAGCAACTTATGAACGAAAACTCAAACTGAAACAACAGACCAGGGATTTCAAACCTAAAAAGTGACCATTTGGAAACAATATCCTTTTCTCAATTTCAATTTACTGCTGGGCTAACAATGAGAGTTCACTGCCACTTTATAATACGGAAGACTGAATAACTAAAATAATAATACTTAGCTCTTATATAGCATTTTTCATCAGGTGATCTCAAGGTGCTTTACAAAAAGTCAGTCAGTATCTTTATCCTTGCTTTTACAGATGAAGAAACTGAGGCACAAAACGATGCAGTGACTTGCCCAAGGTCACTCAGCAGGCCAGTGGCAAAACCAACACTAGGTTTCCTGAGTCCCAATCCATTGTTCTATCCCTAAGACCACATTGCCTGTCCCAATGGTTGCTAATTTCCAGTACACAATGAATGATCCAGATTTAACAATACAGTATATGAGTCTGAAAGGAGCAGTGAGAATAAACAGGCTTCCATCATGAGTGTCATCCTGCCACAGTCCAGCCTTCCTTTCTCACTGAACATCAGTAATATACTTCTGTCCATTTCTGACCTTTTTTGTAGGCTTTGCCAATACCCATGGCGTCACATGATCCAAGAAATTTATGTTTCCTTACCTCAGCTGATATGGAGGGATCTTGGTAGCAGCATCAGAAGATTCCAAAGTTTCTGTATGAGTAAAGGAAAGAATAAGAATGTTAAAGGAGACAATGTATTCAGAATCTAAATACTCTACATTTCCACAGTTCTGAATTATTGTTCCCAAACCTGACTTCTATCAATAGCACTGACAGTTAATTTACATCTTATAATTTCAAAAAATTCTCTGTTGGCCTGATCCTGTGTGAGGTTTTAAGTGCTTTTCTCATTGTAGGGAACCCTTCTAGATGTCAGCATGACGACAGACTATCCTGTTCCAGGGTCCTGTATATATCTACAAATTTGCACCAAAACAACAGCAGCTGTGGATTACAAATGATTTAATTATTTCAGTCCAAATCTGTGTGTGGACACTGTTTCAAAATCAGCATCCACCTGGACTTGCAACAAAATAACTAAACTGGTTTTAGGATATTGATTTAGTTACATTGGTGCAAGTTTATTTATAGATTAGGACTGTCGATTAATCGTTGTTAACTCATGTGATTAACTCAAAAAAATTAACTGTGATTAATAGCACTATTAAACAATAGAATACCAACTGAAATTTATTAAATATTTTTGGATTTTTTCTTCTACATTTTCAAATATATTGATTTCTATTACAACACAGAATATGAAGTGTACAGTGCTCACTTTATATTATTTTTTATTACAAATATTTGCAGTGTAAAAATGATAAACAAAATAAATAGTATTTTTCAATTCATCTCATACAAGTACTGTAGTGCAATCTCTATTGTGAAAGTGTAACTTAAAAATGTAGATTTTTTTGTTACATAACTGCACTCAAAAACAAAACAATGTAAAAACTTTAGAGACTACAAGTCCACTCAGTCCTACTTCTTGTTCAGCCAATCGCTAAGACAAACAAGTTTGTTTACATTTACGGGAGACACTGCTGCCTGCTTCTTATTTACGTCACCTAAAAGTAAGAACAGGCGTTGCAGGGTATTTAGGTGCCAGATATGCTAAACATTTGTATGCTCTTTCATGCTTTGGCCACCATTCTGGAAGACAGGATTCCATGCTGATGATGTTCATTTAAAAAAATAGTGCATTAATTAAATTTGTGACTGAATTCCTTGGGAGAGAATTGTACGTCCCCTGCTCTGTTTAATGCATATTCTGCCATATATTTCATGTTATAGCAGTCTTGGATGATGACCCAGCACTGTCACTGCAGATTTGACAAAACACAAAGAGGGTACCAATGTGAGATTTCTAAAAATAGCTACAGCACTCGACTCAAGTTTTAAGAATCTGAAGTGCCGTCCAAAATATGAAAGGGACAAGGTGTGGAGCATGCTTTCAGAAGTCTTAAAAGGGCAACACCCTCAGTTCTGCGGCAACTATAGAACCCAAACCACCCACAAAAACAAACAAACAAACAAACAAACCAACAACCTTCTGCTGGTGGCATCTGACTCAGATGATGAAAATGAACATGCATCGGTCCACTCTGCTTTGGATTGTTATCGAGCAGAACCTGTCATCAGCATGGATGCATATCCTCTGGAATGGTAGTTGAAGCATGAAGGGACATATGAATCTTTAGCGCATCTGGCATGTAAATATCTTGTGATGCCGGTTACAACAGTGCCATGCAAACACCCGTTCTCACTTACAGGTGACATTATAAACAAGAAGCGGACACCGTTATCTCCTGCAAATGTACCCAAACTTGTTTGTCTGAGCGATTGCCTGAAATAGGACTGAGCGGCAGGGCCAGATCCAGAAACGGCGGGGGAGGGGGGAAATCCGTGATCGCGATTGGTGGTAGCTGCACCGTGCCGCCTTCTTCTTCGGCGGCAGGTCCTTCCCTCCGAGAGGGACCCGCCGCCAAAGAGCCCGACGTGCCGCCCCAAGCACCTGCTTGCTCAGCTGGTGCCTGGAGCCGGCCCTGCTGAGTGGACTTGTAAGCTCTAAAGTTTGACATTGTTTTATTTTTAAATGCAGTTTTTTTTTTGTACATAATTTGACGTTTATAAGTTCAACTTTCATGATAAAGAGATTGCACTACAGTACTTGTATTAGGTGAATTGAAATATACTATTTCTTTTGGTTTTTTTCAGTGCAAATATTTGTATTCACAAATAAATAGAAAGTGAGCACTATACACTTTGTATTCTGTGTAGTAATACTGAAATAATTATATTTGAAAATGTAGAAAACATCCCAAAATATTTAAATAAATGGTATTTTATTATTGTTTAATCGTGCAATTAATTGCAATTAATTTTTAATCGCTTGACAGCCCTAGTATAGATCAACCCCAGCACTGACTTATGTTGCTTGAACTCTCTCTCGAGTCACAGACTCTCTCTGAAAATGTGTGTGTAGCTCATGACACTTGGTTCATTTTCACTAAAACAGACACTCATTTTATTAGGTAGTTAACAACAAGGTATGTGCAGTGAGGTGCTCTCAGAACTGACCTCTTAGCATAAATTAGTGGTTGAGAAGTTACAGTACAAAAAATTACATTGTAACAGAAAGCACATTCATCAAAAGACACCTTATGTAGGTGCTCACTGAGAACTAAGAAAAAATACTTCCAATGTATTGTACTTGGTATACCACCCAACCAGCCTTAATATGTATCTTCCATACAAAGATTTTAAAGAATTCAGTGTTATATTAGACTGACTGATTGCATGTTATTAAAACAAGCAGTGGTTCTGCAATCATCTTGTTTGCTCAGCATCTCTATCACTGGCACTTTTGAATGGTAAAATATTACTTCTCTTTCCAGTGAAATAACTTAAGGGCCTACACCAGATCTTGCTCTCAAAGAAAGGTGTTAATAATTCCAACGTAATCAACAAACACACAGTTCCCTTCATATAAATACTAAAATATCCATAAAATATGCTTATGGTGGTCTGAGTCTGAGAAGGAAAAAAAGCTACACATCATTTGTTTTTCACTTGAATAGCTGTTTATACACATATTTATACTGCTCCAATCACAGTAGTGTCTAGGCACCAATATGGATTTCCTCTGAAATCACTGGGCTGTAGCAAAGCACTGTTTGGCCACACAGGGCAACCTGCACTTTTAAAAACGACATCAGATGACTGAATCACAACATATACATTTGATGGGATAACAATAAGGTACCTGCCAGTGAAACATAAATTTATTCATTTTTTATTCTCTCTAGTTTTAACATATAATGTGATTCACTGCAATTGGAATGCACCTGAACATGAGATGATGATTGATTGAATATAGTAAAATCAAAAGCTTTTTAAACACGAAGGGGACATTAGCTTGACACCTGTGAGAGATGAGTAATTCCTCTACCCAGAAGTACCTCAACCTCAACAGCTGTCCTCATTAAGTCATCATACCTCCTTCTCAAATTTAATTAGCAGTTGTAACACCCTTTCATATGTTAATAGCTAACCCTATACAGTCTATGCCAGTGGTTCTCAAACTTTTTACTGGTGACCCCTTTTACATAGCTAGCTTCTGAGTGCGACCCCCCCTTATAAGTTAAAAACACATTTTTATATATTTAACACCATTATAAATGCTGGAGGCAAAGCAGGGTTTGGGGTGGAGGCTGACAGCTTGCAACCTCCCATGTAATAGCCTTGTGACCCCTGAGGGGTCCCGACCCCATTTGAGAACCCCTGGTCTATGCCCAGTTGGTGTTGGACTATATAAGCTCCCTACTGTTGTGTCAACCAGGCAGTTTTTGGGTCATTCCCTTCTGAACAGTTTTACACCAGCCTGACAGAAGAATTTACTTACCTAGCAACTAAGGTAAATGCAATTAACATATTTCAATAAAACCAGTGGTGCTACTACAAGTGCAAGGAAACTGCCGGCAGTGGGCTCACATCAGCCTTCCAGCAATGGTGAACCACTGAGCCATACACCTGCAAGCTCAAATATGTTGCTCGAAAAATATATAATTAAATACAATCCTACTTAAGACTGTCTGCGCCCTGGCTGGAAAAGAAAACATTGCCAACAGCTCGGTTTTCCTGAACTATTGGCTGAAGGCCAACAAATCGATAGCAATGTGTGCATTAGAGCCTCCAAAGTGGAGGGTGGGAGGAATCCTTTAACACAGGTATGGCTTAAATCAATGGGAGAAAGGACCCAAGAAATGGTAGGTAGAGATTTCCCAGGCACGGCGTGTGCACAATAGGAAACACTGCAAATACATTAACAGCGTACCCATAACGGGAGCCGGGCAAAGCAGGGGGCTGGGGCATGCACTGGGAGAAAGCGCCAGGGGGCAGATGCCCCCCTTGCCTTGCCCGCTTCCTTACCAATGGCCCAGCCGCAGCTCTCCTTGATCGCTTTGTATTTGTTCCCCGACGCTTCCTTCTGCAGCTTCCTCAGGATTTCTTCCATCTTGGCTCCCCCAGGGACGCTGCACGGCGCGGCAAGGAGACGCGGCTGCGGACAGCAGGGCAGGGCGGGTGTCGCC
Organism: Trachemys scripta elegans; assembly: GCF_013100865.1. NCBI lineage: Eukaryota > Metazoa > Chordata > Testudines > Emydidae > Trachemys > Trachemys scripta. The sequence continues at coordinate 102,018,763 of NC_048300.1, forward strand.
CCTCGCCCGGCTCTAAGCGGGGACGGTGCGCAGCATCCTGCCCCGGGCGCGCTGCTGCTGTTGATGAATCACGCTAAGCTCCATGACGGAGACACGTCAGTTTGTGCCGCTGCCTCCTCCCCCTTGCCGGCTTCCCCGCGGGCAGGTCCCTGCGGTGCAGCTGGGCTCCGGGAGGCGGCGGGAGGTGTCGCTGCTGCAGCTAGGAAGCCGAATCCTCAGCCCCGGCCAGTGCCTGCCTGGAGCCGGGCTCCCCAGCCAGCGAGGCCCCGGGAAAAGGTGGCAGAGGATTTCCTGGCCGGGGAAGGGGATGGACTGGGGAGGGAGAGCGAGCGCTGTTGGCTGATCTCGTGAGCAGAGCACAGAGGCCGTGTCCGGGCTTTCCCGCCAGTGCACCCCTGAAGCCCGGGTCTCTCCACTGCAAACTTATGTTCCTGTAACTACGTGGCTCAGGGTGGGGGGAAAGAGCCGGCTCTGTTGCACAGCCAAGGGCTTGCCGATATCACAGTCCATAGCCACTCCCATGGTGAACTGTCACTACACGTATTACTGCTGTTCCCTAAGCGTTTGCAGCCCAAGGCAATCGCCTCCTCTTGCCAGCCCTGTGTGCGCAGGCAGCGCTGAAACGCTCTCCCAAGCGACCTGGGGATTACAGGGCACTAAGAAACCCCCGGCCTGTTTTCATTGTGCATTTAGGGCCTAATCCTGCTGCCTTTGGTGTCGGTGGTCAAAATCTCACCGTCTTCAGTGGGATCAGGAGCAAGCCCTAAAAACCTAACAATTCCCTGTTGTGTGCAGAATTAGTTTAAAGGAATAGTGTCAATCTTGAAACCATTCGTTGTAAATAAAGCATAAAAATGGCCATACTGGGTCAGAGCAATGGTGCATCTAGCCCAATATCCTGTCTCCAACAGCAGCCAATGCCAAGTGCTTCAGGTGGAGTGTACAGAACAAGGCAGTTTTAGAGTGATCCATTACTGTCTTCCCCTCCCAGCTTCTGACAGTCACAGGTTTAGGTCACCCAAGCATGGGGTTGCATCCCTAACTGTCCTGGCTAATAGCTGTCAGTTGATGGACCTATCCTCCATGAATTTATCTAGTTCTTTTTTTAACCCAATTTTCTTTTTGGCCACCACAACATCCAATGACAGTGAGTTCCACACATTAATTGTGTGTTGAGTGAAAAGTACTTCCTTATGTTTGTTTTAAACCTTCTGCCTATTAATTTCATTGGGTGACTCCTGATTCTGTATTGTGAAAAGGTGTAAATAACAATTCTCTAGTCACTTTTTCCACACTGTTCATTATTTTATAGATTACTATCATATCTGTCTCCTTTCTAAGCTAAACAATGCTAACCTTTTCATTCTCTCCTCATATGGAAGCCATTCATACCCTTAATTTGTTTTTCTTTTTTGCTGCCCTTCTCTGAACCTTTTCCAGTTCCACTACAGTATATTGTTTTTGAGATGAGGCAACCAGAACTGGACACAGTTTTCAAAGTGTGGGCATAACATGTATTTATATGGTGGTATTATGATATTTTCTGTCTTATTTTCTATCCCTTTCCTAATAGTTGCTAACATTCTGCTAGACTTTTTGATTAATGCTGTGCCCTGAGCTGAAGTTTTCAAAGAACTATCCACAGCATGTGTATTTATGTTCCTTATCAAATTCTTTCACCACCAAAAATCAATTCAATGGTTTGGTAACTGCTGATGCTCTTTGTTTAGTTTGTGCTTTTTTCTTTGTTTGATTATGAAAATGAATAAGAACAATTTCAATTTGTTTATAATCAGTTTCACTGTCATATATGTAGTGCTCCAAAGTTTGGGCTTGAAGCATTGCAAAGCAATGTTTAAGAAATCCTTTGGACACCTTTTAAAAGTAGGTTTCAGAGTAGCAGCCGTGTTAGTCTGTATCCGTAAAAAGAACAGGAGTACTTGTGGCACCTTAGAGACTAACAAATTTATTAGAGCATAAGCTTTCGTGGACTACAGCCCACTTCTTCGGATGCATACAGAGTGGAATAAATATTGAGGAGATTACACACACACACACAGAGAGCATAAACAGGTGGGAGTTGTCTTACCAACTCTGAGAGGCCAATTCAGTAAGAGAAGGAAAAAAAATTTTTTGAAGTGATAATCAAGCTAGCCCAGTACAGACAGTGATATATGCCATCATGTGCCAGCAATGCCCCTTTGCTATGTACATTGGCCAAACCGGACAATCTCTCCGCAAAAGAATTAATGGACAAAAAACTGACATCAGGAATCATAATACTCAAAAACCAGTGGGAGAACACTTTAACCTGTCTGGTCATTCAATGACAGACCTACGGGTGGCTATATTACAACAGAAAAACTTCAGAAACAGACTCCAACGAGAGACTGCTGAGCTGGAATTGATATGCAAACTAGACACAATCAACTCAGGATTGAATAAGGACTGGGAATGGCTGAGCCATTACAAACATTGAATCTATCTTCCCTTGTAAGTATTCTCACACTTCTTATCAAACTGTCTGTACTGGGCTAGCTTGATTATCACCTCAAAAGTTTTTTTTTTTTTTCCCTCTTACTGAATTGGCCTCTCAGACAACTCCCAGCTGTTTATGCTCTGTGTGTGTGTATATATATCTCCTCAATATTTATTCCACTCTGTATGCATCCGAAGAAGTGGGCTGTAGTCCACGAAAGCTTATGCTCTAAGCAATTTGTTAGTCTCTAAGGTGCCACAAGTACTCCTGTTCTTTTAAAAGTAGTGTAAACATTTATCTTGGTTTTAGATTTTAAAAAGTTTGTTTTATAGCATTTACTTTGGAGCCATACTTAGGTTACCATGTCTCTTTAAAATAATAAATAGGTATTAATTAATTATTATCATCATCATCTCTTATGTAACACTTGTTTTCTGTGACTATGTTCTGTACTTGCAAGTCTGAATTGTTAGATAACAATTTTGATTTTTTCACTCTAACTACGATGAGCCTATAAACATGCTCTCTCAGTGATGTAAGCCACTCTCCCAGCTTCCTGCATTATAGCAACACACCAGCATTTCTATAATTCAGATAGCGTCAAGACATCTGTTTTAGAGGACTTAATTTTGATCTTTAAATTGATGTGCTTAGTAGGATTTCTTTGAAATTTGGTGTGCCTCAGGAGGGTGCAGAATAAGGTTAAAGATGCAGATTCTGAGACATTTAATCCCCCTCCCCCATCCCTCCAAAAAGCCATTTTTCAAAAATGTTTCTAGGTAGAGTTTATTTTTTTTGCCTAGAGCTAAATATCAAACTAGTTAAGTCCCAGGCAGACTGTGAAGAGCCACAAAAGAATCTCATAAAACTGGGTGACAGGGCAGATGATAAATGCAAAGTAATGCACATTGGAAACCATAATCCCAACTATACTTATAAAATGATGGGGTCTACATTAGCTGTTACCACTCAAGAAAGAGATTTTGGAGTCATTGTGGATAGTTCTCTGAAAACATCCATTCTATGTGCAGCGGCAGTCAAAAACCAAACAGAAGGTTGGGAATCATTAAGAAAGGGATAGATAATAAGACAGAAAATATCATATTGCCTCTATATAAATCCATGGTACTCCCACATCTTGAATACTGTGTGCAGATGTGGTCGCCCCCTCTCAAAAATGATATAGTGGAATTGGAAAAGATTCAGAAAAGGGCAACAAAAATTAGGGGTATAGAACAGCTTCCGTATGAGGAGAGATTAATAAAACTGGGACTTTTCAGTTTGGAAAAGAGACAACTAAGAGGGGATATGATACAGGTTTATAAAATCATGACAGGTGTGGAGAAAGTAAATAAGGAAGTGTTATTTACTCCTGCTCATAACACAAGAACTAGGGGTTGCCAAATGAAATTAATAGTCAGCAGGTTTAAAACAAACAAAAGGAAGTATTTCTTCACACAACACACAGTCAGTCTGTGGAACTCTTTGCCAGAGGCTCTTGTGAGGGCCAAGACTATAACAGCGTTCAAAAAAGAACTAGATAAGTTAAGTTCATTATTATTAACCAGGAGGGGCAGGGATGGTTTCCCTAGATTCTATTTGCCAGAAGCTGGGAATGAGCGACAGCGGCTGGATCACTTGATGATTACCTGTTCTGTTCATTCCCTCTGGCGCACCTGGCATTGACCACCGTCGGAAGACAGGATGCTGGGGTAGATGGACCTTTGGGCTGTCTCAGTATGCTCATTCTTATGTTTTTATGATGAAATGCAGCTCAATCTGGTCTCAATCTGTCAAATTTTACAAAAGGTAATGCATGGCACCCATCTTTGGGGGACCCAAACTGAAAACAATATACACATTTTTACACTGCTCATGAAAAAACAGCTAACAGGTTTTCATTCCCACCATTTTATATACATAAAGCTTGGCTCTTGTAAGTGCTCTAAAATCCAAATGGTTAATCAAATTGCTCTGAAATTTGGTGTCCCTTATAAAGGCATAGGGTAGCATTAGTGATCCAAATTTCCTGAAAAACTCGTTACCTTCTCCTCCACCTGGAGGACTCCCTCCTGTTTATTAGCTCCTCTGGTAACCCAGGAGCTGGCTTTTTAAGCCCCTGTTCTCCCTGAGTAGCCCCGCCCCCTGGCTCAGGGTTAATGGGTGCTAAAGGGCTTAGGGATCAAAGCCCCAGTAAGAAGCGCTCAGCCTTGCCTAGCAGGCTGTTAGGCTCAGCACATGGCCTTCCAAACAAACAGACCACACTATATACTTCTGTAAAGCAGCAAGCACACAACAAACAAACAAACTTAAGGACTATATGATCCCCAAGGATCATATAGTCACTCTTTTACATGGAAAACTCCCCTGTTAGCTGCTCCTGTTCGCTAGCATTGAATAGAAACCATTTCAGACACTGGTTCCATGGGACTACTAGTCCCATCGGTGAGTTGGCTGGAAGAGCTGAAACAGCATAATGCGGGGCAGTAAATTGTGCCCTGTAAGGGTATGTCTACACTACGAAATTAGTTCGAATTTATAGAAGCCGGTTTTATAGAAATCGGTTGTATACAGCCGATTGTGTGTGTCCCCACATAAAATGCTCTAAGTGCTCTAGTCGGCGGACCGCGTCCACAGTACCGAGGCTAGCATCGACTTCCGGAGCATTGCACTATGGGTAGCTATCCCACAGCTATCCCACAGTTCCCGCAGTCTCCGCCGCCCATTGGAATTCTGGGTTGAGATCCCAATGCCTGGATGATGCAAAACAGTGTCGCGGGAGGTTTTGGGTACATGTCGTCAGGCCCCTCCCCCTCCGTCACAGCAACGGCATACAATAGATTCGCGCCTTTTTACCTGGGTTACCTGTGCAGACAACATACCACGGCAAGCATGGAGCCCGCTCAGCTCCCCGTCACCATATGTCCTCTGGGTGCTGGCAGACGTGGGACTGCATTGCTACACAGCAGCAGCTGCTAACTGCCTTTTGGCGGTAGACGGTGCAGTAGACTGGTAGCCTTCATCGGCGATCTGGGTGCTGGCAGCTGTGGGGCTGGCAGCCGTAGGGCTGCATTGCACCAGTCCCTTGCCTTTTGGCAGTAGATGGTGTATTACGACTGGTAACCGTCCTATTACAAGTTGGGTCATTGCACATTAGCAGAATCTTCCCTGAGCAGCAGATTGTGCAATAGGCCAGAAGGCCATCGTAATACACTAACTGCCAAGAGCCCAGTATTTGCTGCCAAGCACCCAGAAAGATGCCGAGGGCTATCAGTCACGCTGCACCGTCGTCTTAAGATGTAAAAAATAGATTTGCTTTGTATTCATTTGCTTCCCCCTCCCTCCGTCAAATCAACGGCCTGCTAAACCCAGGGTTTTCAGTTTAATCTTTGGGGAGACCATTCTGTGTGTCAGTTGTTTGTGTTTCTCCCTGATGCACAGCCACCGTTCTTGATTTTAATTCCCTGTACCTGTACGCCATGTCGTCACTCGGCCCACCCTCCTTCCTTCCCCTGGTCCATCAGATACTAGTTTCGCGCCTTTTTTCAGACCAGGCACCATAGCTAGCACTGGGATTATGGAGCCCGCTCAGATCACCGCGGCAATTATGAGCACTATGAACACCACGCGCATTGTCCTGGAGTATATGCAGAGCCAGGACATGCCAAAGCGAAACTCAGACCAGCCGAGGAGGTGATTGCAGCGTGGCGAAGAGAGTGATGAGGAAATTGACATGGACATAGACCTCTCACAAGGCACAGGCCCCAGCAATGTGGAAATCATGGTGTCACTGGGGCAGGTTCATGGCGTGGAACGCTGATTCTGGGCCCGGGAAACAAGCACAGACTGGTGGGACCGCATCGTGCTGCAGGTGTGGGACGATTCCCAGTGGCCGCAAAACTTTCGCATGCGTAAGGGCACTTTTATGGAACTTTGTGACTTGCTTTCCCCTGCCCTGAAACGCCAGGATACCAGGATGAGAGCAGCCCTCACAGTTGAGAAGCGAGTGGCGATAGCCCTGTGGAAGCTTGCAACGCCAGACAGCTACCGGTCAGTCGGGAATCAATTTGGAGTGGGCAAATCTACGGTGGGGGCTGCTGTGATCCATGTTGCCAGGGCAATGAAAGACCTGGTGATATCAAGGGTAGTGACTCTGGGCAACGTGCAGGCAATAGTGGATGGTTTTGCTGAAATGGGATTCCCAAACTGTGGTGGGGCCATAGACGGAACCCATATCCCTATCTTGGTACCGGAGCACCAAGCCACCGTCTACATAAACCGCAAGTGGTACTTTTCAATGCTGCTGCAAGCCCTGGTGGATCACAAGGGACGTTTCACCAACATCAACGTGGGATGGCCGGGAAAGGTACATGATGCTCGCGTCTTCAGGAACTCTGGTCTGTTTCGAAAGCTGGAGGAAGGGACTTTCTTCCCGGACCAGAAAGTAACCGTTGGGGATGTTGAAATGCCTATAGTTATCCTTGGGGACCCAGCCTACCCCTTAATGCCATGGCTCATGAAGCCGTACACAGGCAGCCTGGACATTAGTCAGGACCTGTTCAACTATAGGCTGAGCAAGTGCCGAATGGTGGTGGAATGTGCATTTGGACGTTTAAAAGCGCACTGGCGCAGCTTACTGACTCACTCAGACCTCAGCGAAAAGAATATCCCCATTGTTATTGCTGCTTGCTGTGCGCTCCACAATATCTGTGAGAGTAAGGGGGAGACATTTATGGCGGGGTGGGAGGTTGAGGCAACTCGCTGGCCGCTGATTACGCGCAGCCAGACACCAGGGCGGTTAGAGGAGCACAGCAGGGCGCGGTGTGCATCAGAGAAGCTTTGAAAACGAGTTTTGTGACTGGCCAGGCTACTGTGTGAAACTTCTGTTTGTTTCTCCTTGATGAACCCTCCAACCCCCCCCCCCAACCTGGTTCACTCTACTTCCCTGTAAACCAACCACCCCACCCTCCCCTCCCCTCCCCACTTCGAGCACCGCTTGCAGAGGCAATAAAGTCATTGTTGTTTCACATTCATGCATTCTTTATTAATTCCTCACAGAAGTAGGGGGATAATTGCCAAGGTAGCCTGGGATGGGTGGGGGAGGAGGGATGGAAAAGGACACACTGCATTTTAAAACTTTTAACTCTTATTGAAGGCCAGCCTTCTGATGCTTGGGCGATCATCTGGGGTGGAGTGACTGGGTGGCTGGAGGCCCCCCACCGTGTTCTTGGGCGTCTGGGTGAGGAGGCTATGGAACTTGGGGAGGAGGGCTGTTGGTTAAACAGGGGCTGTAGCGGCGGTCTCTGCTCCTGCTACCTTTCCTGCAGCTCAACCATACGCTGGAGCATATCAGTTTGATGCTCCAGCAGACGGAGCATTGACTCTTGACGTCTGTCTGCAAGCTGACGCCACCTATCATCTTCAGCCCGCCACTTGCTCTTTTCATCCCGCCATTCAGCCCGCCACCTCTCCTCTCGTTCATATTGTGCTTTTCTCATGTCTGACATTGACTACCTCCACGCACTCTGCTGTGCTCTATCAGCGTGGGAGGACATCTGGAGCTCCATGAACATATCGTCCCGCGTCCTCCGTTTTCTCTTTCTAATGTTCACTAGCCTCTGCGAAGGAGAAACATTTGCAGCTGGTGGAGGAGAAGGGAGAGGTGGTTAAAAAAGACACATTTTAGAGAACAATGGGTACACTCTTTCATTACAAGGTCGCATTTTTCCTCTGCCTGCCAGTTTGGTATGAGAGATCACTCACGCAGTGCCCCAGGCAACATATTTCGGCTTGCAGGCAGCCATGGTAAGCCACAGTCTTTTGGCTTTTTTAACCTTCTAAACATGCGGGAAAGGTTTCAAACAGCAGCGCATTTCCCATATCAAGGATGAATTGGGTTGGCCATTTAAAATGGGTTTTCAATGTAAAAGGAGGGGCTGCGGTTTCCAGGTTAACATGCGGCACAAACCCAAGTAAACCACCCCCCCCCACACACACACCCGATTCTCTGGAATGATCACTTCACCCCTCCCCCCACTGCGTGGTTAACAGCGGGGAACATTTCTGTTCAGAAGAGCAGGAACGGGCATCTCTGCATGTCCCCCTTAATAAAATCACCCCATTTCAACCAGGTGATCGTGAATGATATCACTCTCCTGAGGATAACAAAGAGAGATAAGGAATGGATATTGTCTGCATGCCAGCAAACACCGGGACCATACGCTGCCATGCTTTGTTATGCAATGATTCCAGACTATGTGCTACTGGCCTGGCGTGGTAAAGTGTCCTACCATGGCGGATGGGATAAGGCAGCCCTCCCCAGAAACCTTTTGCAAAGGCTTTGGGAGTACATGAAGGAGAGCTTTCTGGAGATGTCCCTGGAGGATTTCCGCTCCATCCCCAAACACGTTAACAGACTTTTCCAGTAGATGTACTGGCCGCGATTGCCAGGGCAAATTAATCATTAAACACGCTTGCTTTTAAACCATGTGTAATATTTACAAATATTTACAAAGGTACACTCACCAGAGGTCTCCTGTGTGCCCTGAGGGTCTTGGGTGAGTTCGGGGGTTACTGGTTCCAGGTCCAGGGTCACAAACATATCCTGGCTGTTGGGGAAACCGGTTTCTCCGCTTCCTTGCTGCTGTGAGCTACCTACAGTACCTCCATCCTCATCTTCCTCGTTCCCCGAACCGTCTTCCCTGTGTGTTTCTCCATTGACGGAGTCATAGCACACGGTTGGGGTAGTGGAGGCTGCACCCCCTAGAATGGCATGCAGCTCCATGTAGAAGCGGCAAGTTTGCGGCTCTGCCCCGGACCTTCCATTTGCTTCTCTGGCTTTGTGGTAAGCTTGCCGTAGCTCCTTAACTTTCACGCGGCACTACTGTGTGTCCCTGTTATGGCCCCGGTCCTTCATGGCCTTGGAGACCTTTTCTAATACTTTGCCATTTCTTTTACTGCTACGGAGTTCAGCTAGCACTGATTCATCTCCCCATATGGCGAGCAGATCCCATACCTCCCGTTCGGTCCATGCTGGAGCTCTTTTGCGATCCTGGGACTCCATCACGGTTACCTGTGCTGATGAGCTCTGCGTGGTCACCTGTGCTCTCCACGCTGGGCAAACAGGAAATGAAATTCAAACGTTCGCGGGTCTTTTCCTGTCTACCTGGTCAGTGCATCTGAGTTGAGAGTGCTGTCCAGAGCGGTCACAATGAAGCACTGTGGGATAGCTCCCGGAGGCCAATAACGTCGAATTCCGTCCACGCTACCCCAATTCCGACCCGCAAAGGCCGATTTTATCGCTAATCCCCTCGTCGAAGGTGTTGTAAAGAAACCGGTTTAAAGGGCCCTTTAAGTTGAAAGAAAGGGCTTCGTTGTGTGGACGTGTCCAGGCTTAATTCGATTTAACGATGCTAAAGTCGACCTAAACCCATAGTGTAGACCAGGCCTAAAGAAATGCAGTAATTTACTTCACATCTGGAGTGAGGTTACCAGGCCCACGGCTTATCCCATTCCCTGCCTTTCTACGCTCATCTGTTCAGTGGAAGGAGTAGCATGCATGCAGCATCTACTTACCCCCTACACATTGGAACCCAAAATCTGGGGAGGCCATGCACCTGTGGCTGCAGTCTGGCTTTAAATAAGTGTTTTAAGTGCAAAGTGAAAGGATTTATGGGTATTTAAGATATGGATATTTATTTCTAACATTCATAAATTCATTAATAAGCCCAGCCTCTTTAGCATTGATCCTCCCCAACACTTCCAAAAACCCCTGACCACCACCCAAAACCATCCTCATGCTGCTTTCCTCTCCCTTTACAATTACCCCGGTTCTTCACTTCGAAAATGTATTCAGCCTGTTTGTGGCTGTAACAAAGGGTTCAAAGTTCATTAGACTAACTGTATTATTTGTTTTTGGAAGCACCGGCACCCACAATTGTCCTTGTCACCCCAAAAATAAAAGAAGGCACATTTTCTACCTCACAACGGGTGTGATCCAGAAAGGGACTTACAATGCTGAGTGTCACAGCACCTAACTTTTAGGTGCCTAGAAAATCATAGGAACAACGCTAAGATCCACAAAGCCTGAGTTAGGTGCTTAGGCTCCTATACAATGAATGGGGAGAGATAGGCACCTTAGACCATAATCCTCGATGGGGAATCACCTAAGATAGCCAGTGAGAGATGCTGACCAGCGTGGGCTACTCCTGAGGGCATTCTGTGCCAAAAAATTAAAAATTCTGTGTACAATATTTTAAAATTCTGCAAATTTTATTTGTCAAATAAATGTGGAGGCGCTAGCATGGCATTGGGGAGCACAGGCCACTGGCTGCACAGAGATGGGAGATCACTCTGGGACATGGGCTCAGTGGTGAGGCTGCACCCAACCCTGGCACAGTGCAGGGGCCAGGTCTGCCCCAGAAACATCCCAGGGCCCAGCCTCTCCATGCCAGGTGCACCAGGTTTGGGCAGACAGGCTCAGCAAGGCAGGATTCAAGTGTAGAGGGGCTTAGTGTGGGAGTATCCGAGTGTGGGTTGAGAGGGTTCTGTGTGGGGCAACCTGGGTGCGGGCAGCTCAGTGGGGGATCCGGGTGCGGGGGCATCTGGATGCACAGGGGCTTGTTGGGGGGGTTCTGGGTGCAATGGTAATGGGACTCTGCAAGGGGGTCCAGGTGAAGGTGGTTGGGGCTCAGCGGGGTGGGGTCTGGGTGTGGAGGGGCTAGAGCTTGGTGGGGGGTCTGGCTGTGGGGTCCAGATGCTGGGGGAAAGGGGCTCAGTGGGGTGGGGATCTAGGTGCGGGTGGCTCATCGGGGTGGTCCAAGTGCAGGAGGGTTGGGGCTCATTGGGGGGTGGGTTCAGTGGGAGGGGGGGTGAGGTTCAGTGGGAGGGTCTGGATGCATGGGGGGGGGCAGCTCCCTGTACAGGGATCCCTCCCCCTGCAGCTGAGGAGCGATGGGTGCAAGAAGCAGGGGGAGTTTGCAGAGCTTTCTGCAGCTGGGGGAGAAATTCTGTGTGTGGGTCTGACCCAGCCCCAGATGCCATGCAGGGGAAGAGGAAGTCCCGTCCCTCCCAGCCAGGGCTGGCTCCAGGCACCAGCTTATGAAGCAGGTGCTTGGGGCGGCCACTTCGGAGAGGGGCGGCACGTCCAGCTGTTCGGCGGCAATTCGGCGGATGGTCCCTCACTCCTGCTCGGAGCGAAGGACCTCCCGCTGAATTGCCGCCGCAGATCACGATTGCGGCTTTTTTGTTTGTTTGTTTGTTTGTTTGTTTGTTTGGCTGCTTGGGGCAGCCAAAACCCTGGAGCCGGCCCTGCTTCCAGCCCAGCCGGAACTAGCAGCTGAGAATCGGTGTGGGGTAGGCCACCAGCCGGATCTTCCCCAGTCCTGCCCCCTACCCCACAGTGATTTACCTCTCTGCCGGATAGCCTGGGCACCGAAAACATATTGCTGGTGAGGGTCATATGACCGCTCTTGTGGCTTCCCTTTGTTTCCCCGTCAGAAAGTCATTTTTCTGCGGGGAAGCAAAGAAATCTTCAGGGGACATAAATTCTGTGCATGCGCAGTGGTGCAGAATTCCCCCAGGAGTAATGGGTGGCATGTATCAGGGGCTTGGGGGAGGCTAAGCCTTCCCCAAAAAGGCTGACCATGCAGGAGGGCAAATACTGTGGATGCAGTGTGAGTCACCTCACTTTGGAGTTGCATCAGTTTGCTGCCTTTGGAGCTGCGGAAGCGAAGCTCCCTAGAAGTGGGGGGCCCACCAGTGCCCGGACCATGGGCCTGCCCATGCTCCGCCACAAGGCCCTGCCCCGGCTCGTCCTCTTCCCCTTCCCCAAGGGCACTCCCCATCCGCCGCTCACTCCTCTCCATCACCGAGAGGAGTGGGTGGGCCTCAATGGAAGAAGCAGAGAGGAGTGAGCGGTGGGCAGGCAGGCCTTGTGGGAGGAGGTGGAGTGGGGGTGGGAGTGGAGCCTCAGTGGGCGGTGCCATGGTCTGGACAACAGTGGTCCCCCCACTTCTAGGGAGCTTCCAGCGCTCACATTTAAGCCTCCTAAATGGAAGACTCATGCACCGCCTATGCTGACCAGATAGATGTGGGCTGAAGCCTTGCCCTTCTCTTGGATATAGTTGCCTAAGATTGAGCTGCAGGTAGGCACCAAGCTCTGCTAACAATGGGCTTAAGGAGAAACGTTCCCCAAGTTCAGATCCTTCAATAACTGCTTACTGCAGGGTTCTTGCACCTTCCTCTGACTTGTCTTCTATTGATCATTGACAAAGACAGGATTCTGGGCTAGATGGACCAATGATCTGATCCAAAAGTGCAAGTCCTATGTTGCTATGAGATGGTTGCCATGATTTTAGCTCTCCATTATGTCTCAACTTTGTTCTGGAGAGGTCACGTGCAGGGGGCAGAGGATAGTTCAGTCTCTGTACCTGTTCACTGCATGGCCTCTTTTCTGATGTTGACTACAAGGGAGCCAGTTGTGATCGTGATCGTGTTTTTATAACATGGGAACCTATCTGCTGGGGAATGGATAGCGACCACCATTTTACCTAGATCATCTGATAAAATATTCATAATGAATAATTAATGGTAAATTTGTCCACTGTTTGCACACTTGCCTATTTTCAGGAAGCCAGTGATGACAATTAACTCCAATCAAATTTATGATACATTTTCTAGATTAATGCATTATAAGTGCATGAATTCATCTCTCTGTGGTCTTGACGGCACTGCCTTTTGCAGCTGAGGTCCCTGCTAAAGCCACAATCTTTTCATAGAAGTTTGTCCAGGGAATCAAGACTCAGATTCATTTGCATTGCAGTCACTATCACTGCTGTTTGTTTTCCAGCAAAATGGATTCTGCACAGCTGAGCATTTCTTCAGGACTGATACAGCAGGATGGGAGGACCCAGGTTCATGTTCAAACCCTCAGGCCATGCTTGAATTCTGCAACCCACTCCATGATAGCGGCTGGAGGGGAAAAGTCAAAGTAAACAATCATGTCCCATTCCTAGCAGATACGTTTTAGAGTGCCACGATGCTATGGTTTGCCAACATCTATGACATAAGCCACTTCTCTTTGTTATCAGCCCAATAATAAATGAACAGGAGTCCATCAATCCTTGTCTCTGTTTACTGTGGTAACCACATAAATGTGCACACACCATATCAGCTTCAGCACACTGGGAGTCAGTCCATGAGCTTATTGAATATGTCCTGTAATGTACATTACATACAATGGGCCAAATTTGTTTGCATATAATGGCTCCCTTCCACATTTAGCCCAAGTGGCCTGGAATGGCACAGGGGCCTTGGGTGGCAGGCACAGAGTGGAGTCAGGTGGGAGAAGAGAAGGAACCTTCTGGCCCGTGCCATGAGGTAGCAGTATGGCTGCTCCATGGCTACTAGTACAGCACACTGAGGCTGCGGCGGGGCCTATTGTTGTACCCTGGCTATGCAGGAAGCAAGGGCCAATAGTTCTGAATAGTGGCAGATGCAACGGCCTCATCTCAGCTCCTCCCTTAGCACATGTTGATCTGTCCCTCAACCCCTGTTGGACAGTGATGTAGACGGCTGCTATATAGAACTGGGATCCATGGGATGCAATGGGAGGTAGCTCAACACCCATTGATTTCAATGGAAGCTGGATGCCTGACTCTCTTAGATCCTTTTGGGAAGCACATCCTGAAGTGTTGCAGATCTTTTGTACTGCAGCACTGCAGATGATATTTAAGTCCCTGTACCACGCCCAGCACTGAGTTCCTAAAGAGGCACCAAATATGCAAGTACCAATGAGGGGCATGATACAGAGTGGGAAAGTAACACATATTTAATATTTATTATTGTCTTTATTTATTATTTGTATTACTGTAATGCCTAAAAGTCCAGTCATGGATCAAGATCCTATTGTGCTATTGTACAAACATGACAGAGAGACTGGCCTTGTCCCAAAGAGCTTGCAGTCTAAAGAGAAAATATTAAGTAAGAAATTAATAACATTTGGGTGGCCTCCCTAAATACCTGAAAAACATTTGGGTCCAGATTTTCAAAAGAGCTCAGGCCAGGTTTTTAAGTGCTCTGCACTGTCAGTCAAGGCCAGGTTTTCAAAATGGCTCAGCATCCAGCAGCAACCATTTTGTCACCACTGGCCAGATTCTCAAAAGAGCCCAACACCCAGCATGCTCTGAGTGCATTGAAAAATCTGACCACATGTTTTGGTGGCTAAATTGGAGCTGGGCTCTTTCGAAAATCTGGCCCAGATTGCAGATGCTGAGCTGTTTTGAAAATCTGAGCCCATCTCTCTTAATTTACACTGGGGCGTTGATTCAGTAGAACAATGAGAATTTACACTAGCTGAGGCTCTGTCCCTTAGACTGCAATGAGACCACATGAGTAAAGAGAGCAGGAGGGGCCCTTGTTTTATATTTTGCATGTCTGAGTTTTGGGATAGGGAGGGCGCTGTAATTTTTACGGTGTTCAGGTAGGAAGCCACCATACACTCTGTTAGTACTCGCTAAAGTTGTTCCTGCTCAGTGCTACTCACCCCACCCCTGCATAGTGCGTGACATTTGTAAACCGAGAAAAAGCTTTGTAAAGCTAGTGGCAATAGGGTGGGGCAAGCAGCAGAGATTAGCAGTGTTAGAAAAAAAAAATTTGAGGTGGGATTTACCGCTATCTACTCAATTTAACTTTGCCTTGCCTTGATTTGTAGGTATCATTTAAGTCTGATATAAGGATATAAGTAATAGTCTAGATTCTCTGGTCTTGCTGAGCTGTTCTTGGCGCAAGACCAACAGAGAGTGGGAGGCAAAACAGGTGATCTCCTAGGAACTTGAAGAACTTCAAAGACAATTGAAGGAGGGTCTTGGGAGGGGGAATGAATAAAGGACAAAAGGCAGCACAAAAGACTTGAACTACACAAACAATCTACACAAATGTAATATTGGCAGAAGTCCATGGCACTGAAAACACTGCCAAGTGGGAAGGGAAAATAAAGTGAACCAAAGGACAGGGGCTTGAGCTGGGCGTAGATAAACTTCAGCAAGCTGTCAGAGAAGTCACTGCACCTCCTAACCCTTTGCAAAAATTCTTAGGGCAGGGTTGGGCAAAAGGGATACTACAGCAGCTCCTTTATCAAAAAGACCACCTAGGGATGAGGCCTAAGGAGTCCAAATAACCAGCGGAGTGATGATAAAAGCCCTAAACTAATTCCCTAATAAAAACATTTCACCCATTTCAAAACTGAGAGGTAGTAGGGTGCTAAAGGGATAATAGAAGTGTCTTGCCCCGAAAGAATAACCTATTGGGCAGCCTTTTTTACTATAATTTTATTATTGATATTTCTCTTATATGGCTTCACCTTATTGCTATGATTTTTTGCTGTATATGTAGATATATATAGAGAGGGATTAAAGACATAGGACTAAATCCTTCTCTCTTGTGCAATGGGAGTAAACTCAGAGTAACCCCATTGACTTCATCTGGGTAACAGAGCAAAATTTGCTCCTTGAAGCCCAATACTGCAGCCTTTTCTTATGCAGGATGTGGTAAAGTGGGAATGTTCTTAATGTTTTATCTGAATACTGTGTGGGTGCCTCAGTTTCCCCTATGCATTTCTTAAGTATCTAGGTGGTGGGAAATGGTGTGTGATTGTTGCAGAGCCCTAGAGGGCTTAGATTCTGACGGGGCTACCAAAAAGTGCAAGGAGATACCACACTCTGCATATTACTATATATGGGGACATTATCTCACATTATCCCATGATGTGCAGATACATGGCTTCTGAAATACTTCACAATGATAACATCAGTTTAGGAGACTGAGAAATGCATGTATATGTAACCCACATACCATGAGTCAAATTCTGTCCTCAAATGCATGCACAGGACTCCTGAACACAGAATCTGAGCCCATGCAACTAGAGATTAACATGAAGAATCAGCCCAACAGCTTTCAGGTTAGCTGTGCAGTTACATGCTTGGAGAGTTATCTTGGAACACTCTCTCAAAAGATTCTGGTTTAAGTTTTACTATAGATTGAACACAGAGAAACAAAAGTGACCAATATACTTTAGTTTTCAGCAATGCCCTTATGTATTCATTATTAGTCATAGTCACTATGAAATCAGTGCTCAATTATTATTGGCACATACTTTTGCAAATATCATCATAGAGAATGTATTATTCAGATTTCATCATGTTCGAAGTCAACGGTAATTGCCTTTAAATCATGGTCAGAAAATCCAATATTAAGTATATATTGAACCACACAAGAGCTTTAACTGCACTACCAGCTCATTCCAAACCTAAAATAATATCTTTCTGCCAAGTACATTACTTAGCAGGGCTGAGGAACACTACTTATTTAATAATAGTCACATTTTTTAAAAGATTTGCTTTGAAAATTGCTAATATTAGCCAAGTTTGGTGAGATTTTCACAGGAAAAGCAAAAGGTATGTCCCGGACACAAGAGCCTCCCCCTGCCAAAGTTCAAGTCCCTGCTCCAAAGCCTGAGAGCACTAGAATTTCTCAAAGAAAAGGTTGCCAGAATTTTTACACATGGGCAAAACAATGTATTTTTCACTAGCTACTTCCTTGAAAACAGCTGAACCATTTTGGTTGAAGTTTTCTGAAAGCAATTCAGCCTGAGGCAGGGCATGGAAAATTTCAACCCAAATGTTTAAAATTTGGCAAAGATATAAGCAACTGAAAACAGGGTCTTGTAATGGGAAGTGCCAGGCAACCTTACTGATCGGCTGGTCTACCATCTGTGTCTATAACACAGATCAGTCTTATTATAACTCAGTGGTTCTCAACCAGGGGGCTGCAAGCAGGTTTCAGGAGATCCACCAAGCAGAGCCAGAGTTAGACTTGCTGGGGCCCCACTGCATAGAGCTGAAGCCCAGGGCCCTGAGCCTCGCCACCCGGGGCTGAAGCTGAAGCCTGAGCAACTTAGCTTTGCAGGGGCTTCTGTGGTGTGGGGCTCTGGGCAATTGCTCTACTTGCTACCCCCTAACGCTGGCCCTGGCTTTTATATGCAGAAACCAGTTGTTGTGGCAGAGGTGGTCTGTGGAGTTTTTATAGCATATTGGGGGGGGTCAGAAAGAAAAAGGTTGAGAACCCCTGTTATAACTGACATAGCTGTGATAAAGTTATTGCTTTTGTGACACTCTGTGCCTCAAAACAGCACCCTGGCACCCCCATATTCACCATGGTGATATAATTATAATAGGTTTTGTACAAAGTATGCCTTGTTAGGTATCATTTTAGAAGTCTTGAGCTGCTGAACATTAATATCCTGTTGGATTGTATGTCCTGTCATTGTATGTGAAGCTATGAAGTTTTGCTATGTATGTGTTACAACCAGCCTTTCAGGTGCAACAGTGGAGCAGCCATACAGCATGGATGGCCCATTAAGGGAAATCCACACTAACAAGGACTACAACAGGATCTGTATACAATGAAGACTTCTCAGAGGGACCATGTAGACAATGGACACTGTTTGCCTCACGTCATAACAAAAGATCTTTCCAGCAAGCTGGAGGAACCTATAAAGAAGGGGAAGTGACATCATCATTTGGCCTCACTCGCCCTACAACTCCACACCTGTAAACACGTCTGGAGGACAAAAATTGAACTGGGGGGATGGTCCTAGGCTGTAAAGAAGAATCCCAGCTTGTGTCTGAAGGAACTATACTATCAGGGTGAGACACTGCTTGATTCAAATCCCGTCTAATTTATAGAACTCAGATTGTGATTTTACTTTTATTTCTTAGGTAATCAACTTTGATCTGTACGCTTATTACTTATAATCACTTAAAATCTATTTTTCTGTACTTAATAAGTCTGTTTTATGTTTTACTTAAAGCAGTGTGTTCTGGCTGAAGTGCCTGGGAAATCTGCTCAGGAAGAAGCCTGGTGCGTGTCCTCTCCACATTGAGGGAGGGGAGGACTGGGTAATAAATGTACTCTGATCAGGCTTCTGACCAGAGCAAGACGATACTGCTCTGGCATCCTAGGCTGTGATTGCTGTGGGGAATTGGCTGGAGCCTCTCTATTGCTGATGTATGAGTGGCTGGCAAAAACATTCATGTAACTTAGCTGGGTGTGTCCCTGCCTGTGGAAGTCTGTTAAGTGCAGTACCTGGAGAGATTTGCAGCTTGTCACAGCATCACAGTGTGAGCGGGATCCCAGGTTGGTAAGTTAGAAGGCTCAGCGGTACCCCAGTTCCAGGTTGCATCCCGGGGAACCTTATCTTAGTCTTAGTTAATATAGCAACAAAATGTCACTAATAGTAGTAACTGATGTACATTTATATATTTCAATTACTTTGCCTTCTCTGATTGCTTTGGAGGGTTTAAGGGTTATTTTATTCTTATATATAAAGTGCCTCACTTTTATGATGTCTTCATTCATTAGGAACCTGGTCCATTCCCCACTGAAGTCAATGGAAAGTTTCCCATTGACTTGAATGGGTGCAGGAGAGAAAAGCATTGCTGCCTCACAAATGTGCATCAGTGCATCTATCAGACTAACAGGATTCCAGTTTTGTTCCAGTTGTCTGAGTTTACATGAGCACATGACATTCACAGTGTAAGTTAGCATCTCTGTTGTTTTTGAAAACGTGGTTTGAAAAATACAGTTCCCAGGCTCTGTTTGTAGTTCTAATTTCAGCCTGAAGCAAAATGTTGTAAACTGATTTACTGCCATTAACTGATGAAAACAGGCATGCCGACCCACACAAAGCCTAATTTCTATTTATGTTCAGGACTGAGAAGAAGAAACTCTCCAATTGTCACAACCTTCCCCAAGAGCAAACATTAACACAAGACATGTATTTTATGAGAGCTGATCCTTCAGCATACCTACATTCACCCAGGAGGACGAATGCAGAACTCATGTATTCTCTATCATTCCTGAAAGGCTCATGTGATAAATGTAAGTTAGTCATCATGTACGTGTGCAAGAGTGGCTGTATATAACCTGTGTTGTTCAATGCCATCAGTCAAAGCACAGATATGTCAAAAAACTGGACGGATGTTACAGAACTATGTTATGGGCAACCAGATCCTCAGTATGAATCAGCATACTGCCATTGAAGTCAATAGAGCTACACCAATTTACAGCAGCTGAGGAGCTAGGCCTATATTTTTAATACTACACTGTACCTAAATCATGATTCAAGATCCCTAATATCATTGGCTGGCCAAAGAGAAAAAGGCAAATATCTTATGCAGTCAACACTGTTTTATTTCAATTTTCAGTAGCATCAAAAGTAGATAAATAAGGAATAGGTATGCTGTTTTTAAATCTAACGCTTCTCCATTATTGCTATAATGAATCCAGGTAGATGGGATATGGCAGACCTATGCCACACATCAGAAATGTGATTTTATCTTGGAAATGAGACATTCGAATTATGGTGTAATGATCCATATTGTGTTGTGCAGATGGCCTTTGGCCTTGTGTTTAACAATGCAATGAGGAGGACTCCTTACAAGCTGTGCATCAATAGAAGGATTCTGAGTCAGTGGCAGGACAGAAAAATTAAATGTGATCCTTGCACATGTGATGAATCTTTATTGACCCCCTGTGTGTGTATCCCGTCTCAGCACTTTTTTCACATAGACCACTCACCATTATGTGCCCTCGGAAAAGTATTTATGTCTCCACTCCCCAAAGGAACATTACTACAAAGTCTGGGAAAGCAGTAGCACAGATTTTTCAAATCCTTACTAGGTAAAAAAAAAAAAAATACATTCTTGATTTTGTCATTTGTTGAATCTTTCTTTCTTTCTTTCTTCTAATTGAATAAGAGAACTTCCCATGGCATTGGGGCATATTTGCAATGAATGGCTTTTCTGCTTATCAAACATTTCACAGCTTGCTTTGGCATTCAGTCACCTGCAAAAGCCATTTATTGCCTCATAGATTCCTCTGCCATGAGCATTATCCCTTAAATAATTCACATTCGGTTGTGCCTTATTGCTTAAGCTGCAAAGGGCATGCCAGATATTTAGAGATGCTCTTTACATAAAACTCACATATTTTAATATAAATACAGTTAAACCATCTTCTGGAGTCCGGTTTGTTCAAGAAAACTTCAGTAGGCAGGAAATTTACTGTATCTGGTCTGAACACTTTTCCTTCTGATTTGTGTCTGAATCATGAGAAAGAACATCTTTGGTGCAGGCTGCATTTTTGGAGGGACATATACAGGCAGTTAAATCATTTTTATTTTCTAGATGTTCCTGTGATTTGTTCTTTTTGCATTTACAATTAGGGGGCAGAGCAGATGGCAAAGGCTCAGCTTGATGTAACGTCCATAAAATAACAGAAGTTGTCAGTGATCTGTCTCTCCAGAGGGAGTTTATTTCACTACCAATAGCATTTTTCCTTTGCTGGCACGTGACTGTGACTTCAAAGAGAAAAATAACTGTTGTGACCTAGGGCAGTTCAATCTCATCGAGTTCACAAGATTAGGGTTTAGCTATCCTAGAAATCAAATAAAATTCCTTAATATATCCTTGAATTATAACTGTGGTCTAGGGAAGGTGGAAGATTATTATTTATTATCAATATTACAGTAGTGCTTCGAGGGGCCAGCCAAGACTAGGGCTCAATTGTGCTAGACACTGTACATATAATATTATTATGTCCATTTTACAGATGGGGAACTGATGCACTGGGAGATTAAGGTCTAGATTCACAAAAGTACTTAGGTGCATAAGCCCCTGATTCAGGTGCCTACATTTGGGTTTAGGGACCTAAATACCAATCCTGGCTCCACTGCGATTCACAAAAGTCTTACCAAAACCTGTAGATGCCTAAACTCACTCGGTGCCTAAGTTTTCACAGTAAAAATTTCCCTTGGCTCCTACATTGCTGCTTCTGGACAAGTGCACAACTGCCTCCTTCTAAGTATCTGGCCGCCTATCTCCTGCCTAAGCCTCCAAGTGATTCATCAACCAGGGAAGATAGTCATTCGTCCACCTAACTCACGTGTGCGACCTGATCCAGCAGGCTCACTTTGATCAGGTCCTGCATGCGACTTCACACAAAACAGCTGGGAGGAAGGGGCTCCCTCATTACTGTGAGCCCAGCGGTTAGGGTACTCACTTGGGATGTGGGGGCCCCCCCAGTTCAGGTCTCCCTTCCACCTGAAGGGGAGAAAGGATTTGAACAGGGATCTACCACCTCTCAGATAAGTGCCCTGATCACTGGATTGTGGGATGTTCTTATGGGGGGCTCCCTCAGTCCCTCCTCTTGAAGCTGTGCCACTGTGGTTAAGTAGTGAATGAGTCACTGGAGCAGGGGAACTAGATGCTGGGTTGCCCACGTCGTAGGGCATGCTCCAACCACCAGGCTGCAGAGTCATTCTCAGGCTTGGGCCCTCTACCTCTGGCTTTTTTTACAGCGTCATCTACACTTGGCTTACTGAAAGGAGCAGCCTCATGCAGAATTATGTCACACATGTCACTGCACCCAAAACTCATATTGCACTGCCACTTCCTTTCTGCTATTATTATTGTTGTGGTGGTGGTAGTGTCTAGAGGTCTTAGTCAGGGGTCAAGGTCCCAAAGTGCTACATGCTGTACACACAAGTGTAACAAAGGCAATCCCTGCCCCAGAGTGCTCACAGTCCAGGAATATGACAAGACACAATAAATGGAGAAAAATGGAAACAAGGGTGGGGAGCAGAATATGGTAACAGCAAAAGAGGGCACACCTGCATGTGTAGTCCCAGTGGTCATAGCCATTGGGGGCCACCAGCCTGACTCCATTACACATCTCTTCATTCTTACAACTTCTGTTTGGTTACTTTTAACTCTATAAACAAAATAGGTACACATTCTATTTTGTTTAAAAGACTCACACATTGACCTGTGCCCAAAGTCAGCTGGGAAGATCACAGGATCAGGACACACATTGGGGTAGCTCATATCAATAGCACTGCTCCTCAGTCCAGAATCCCTATGTTTTCCCTTGCTGCTTATGTCACCTGAGACGGCTTCAATGTCTCCCTCCCTCTCCACTTCCCTTTTTCTAGCTCACAGAGTCCTCTGTAGCTTCCTTTCTCCTTCCCCCTAGCAGGAAGGTCTTCTGGTGAGTGAGGTCAAGACTTGTTTTGTTTCATTTATTTTGATCAACATACTGTGTTTGAATTAGAGCTAAGCCTGAGTCCTGACATTTATATATTGAGCCTGACTTGAATTTCCCCAAAGGCTGTTGGTGGTGGGGCTTGATGCTCCATTCCAGCCCAGTCAGGTCTTAGTCAGGACATTGAGATCAGGATCCAAACAGACCCCAAACAACAGACGTGGGATCAGGTATTCTACCTTGGGCCCCATCTAGCTGGACTCTACTTAATAACTGCAGCTCCCTTATTGTGTATTGATTTGCAAGGGTTTCATTTTTCAGTGTATAAAAGGGTGAGTCATAATATAGAAGCAGCTCTGCTGAGAGAATAACAAAGAGTGTTTTGCAGTGCAGCACAGCTGATAAATATCAGTGCTATTATCTGGGCATTGTCATGTCGATACTGACGTGAATGACAAGTCTCATTATAGTGCATTCAAATGATGTTTCTGGCAGGGTTTTTATTTTTTTAAATTTCTTATGTTTGTTTTGTTCCTACTATCATAAAAAAAGGAAAATTACAATACTAAAAATAATTTGGTCCCAACAACCAGGGAGACAAGGGTGAGGAAGTTACTTTTAAATATACCTTTAGGTAAGGCCTGTAAGCCCAATCTTGCAAGGAATGATGTATATGCTTAACTTTAGGCACATGAGCAGTCCCACTGAATTTAGTGGACTACTTATAGCATGTGTAAGTCTTGGCAGTGCCAAGTAGGGTTACCAACTTTCTAATCGCACAAAATCGAACACCCCACCCCTACTCTGAGACCCCGCCCCTGCCCTGCCCCTTCTAAGAAGCCCCGCCTCCGCTCACTCCATCCCTCCTCCTACCATTGCTCGCTCTTCCCCACCCTCACTCACTTTCACTGGGCTGCCTCAAGGGGTTGGGATGTGGGAGGGGGTGAGGGCTCTGGCTGGGGGTGCGGGCTCTGGCGTGGGGCCAGAAATGAGGGGTTCAGGATGAAGGAGGGGGCTCCAGGCTGGGGCAGGGAGTTGGAGTGCAGGAGGGGGCTCAGGGCTGGAGCAGGGGATGTGGGGTGCAGGAGAGGTTGTGGGGTGCAGGAGGAGGTGTGGGATGCAGGCTCCAGGAGGGGGCTCAGGGCTGGGACAGGGGTGTGGGCTCTGGGAGGGAGTTAGGGTGTTGGAGGGGTGCAGGACTGGAGCAGGGGGTTGGGGTGCAGGCTCTGGGAGGGAGTTAGGGTGTGGGAGGGGGTTCCGACCTGGGACAAAGGTTTGGGCTGTGGGAGGGGGATCGGGGTGCAGGGGCTGGCCAGGTGGCACTTACCTCAGGCAGCTTATGGTTGGCAGTGCAGCGGGCTAAGGCAGGCTCCCTGCCTGCCCTGGTTCCACACAGCTCCTGGAAATGGCCAGCAAGTTCCTGCAGCCCCTAGGTGGAGGGGCCAGGGGGCTCTGTGCGCTGCCTGTGCCCACAAGCACCGTTCCCTCAGCTCCCATTGGCCGTGGCTGCTGGACAATGAGAGCTGTGGAGCCAGTGCTGTGGGTGGGGCAGCATGTAGAGCTTCCCTGATCACCCCTCTGTCTAGGGGCCGCAGGGACATGCCGGCCACTTCCAGGAGCTGTGCGGAACCAGGGCAGGCAGGGAGCCTGCCTTAGACCCACTGCGCCGCCGACTGTACTTTTAACAGCCCAGTTAGTGGTGCTGACCAGAGCTACCAGGAACCCTTTTTGCCCAAGGGTCAAAAACTGGATGCCTGGCAACCCTAGTACCAAGGCCTAAGGTTCTTACTTAAATGTACACTGCTAAGATCACTAAAAGTCACTCTCTTACTCATGTTAGGAGTTATACTCCTAGGCTCTGCAATGAACCTTGGAATGAATCTTGCAATGAACTCGGCACAGGCAGATCCCGATACCTTCATGGAGCTCATTGTAGAGTATTAAAGATGAAAGAGATTTAAATATCTGACAGTCTTCAACACTTACATTGTTTGTTTGCTTTCTGTATTTCCCAACCACGTGGCCAATTTCACTAGCCAGGATAACAGTGCTCAGATACCATAATGATGAGCAGGGCATAAATGTCTAGCTAGGCCAGATTCACTTTCTGTTTATAGTCACTTTCACTTTCTGGCACTAGCGCCACATTGCATTGCAAGGCAATGTTTAAATCCACTCTACAATTGCACTGAAATTTAAAAAAGAGAGAGAAATCATGAGAACTTTTTTTTTCAGCTCAGGGTTTGTAAATCGTCATCTCTTTTTTATTTTATTGTGTTCTAATCTTTACGGAAGCTACATTTTGGACCTAAATTCCTCACAGATCCAAGGGACTGTAGGATCCAAGCGAACATTCTATCTTTAATCCACACTATAATGCTTGTTCAGAGGCCTCAGAACAGAGGAGGATCTTACATCGTGGCTGTGCATAGATATGGTCCCAAACCAAAAACCCTGGATCCAACCACCCCAAATTTGGGGAAGGGGTATATCAGTGGGTATACACAAAAAGAACAGGAGTACTTGTGGCACTTTAGAGACTAACAAATTGACACCCCCGCTGCACACCTGTGACCTCTGAGTGCCTTTCTACCTGCCTAGAGCAGGATGCTCCCCAATGCTTCATGTGGTGGGATGACTCTGCACTGCTCGCAGCTCAAGGCTGGTGCTGACATGACCTATAGAGATGAAAGGTGCCCAAAGGGGCAGAAGCAGAGATGCAGCATGAGACAATTTACAATTATCTCTCTGTGTGTTTAACACCTACCTACTTGGCCATATGTTCTTCTTGCCAAATTGCTTTTTAGATAATGCTTTAACTCTTGCCTCTTTTTCTATATTTACAACACAGGGGTTGTCATGGAGAAATGTGATCTTTCATTTGTTTTGCAAATATTTTTTATTGCTCCAGTCTATATTGTCTCATCTGTCAGTGCATGACCATTTGAAGTCTCTTATGGTCTTGCTCTCCCAACTGATCAGATTGTACCTTCAATGTAATTACCATCTGTAAATGAAAGAGAGAGAGACCAGAAAGATGTGACTGTTTCAGTTGTGGCTAGCACCCCACAATGTTGGAGTATACATACATTTCAATGCTAACTCATTACCAGTAATGGCAATAAAGATAATTCCTCTCCCTTCCCATTCTACTCAAGTCTGGTGCTGATATCTCATTGTTTATTACTGTACAGAACAGAAACACTCGGGGTTGGAGTAAGTGAAGAGAAGGTCCCGGTCTCCCAAATATCTTCCTCAGAAGCGATGATCAGGTGCTGTCCCCCAGCTCGCCTGCTAAAGAGAGACTTCCTCACAGTACCTCTGCTCCCGATGGCATCTCTTTCTTCCACTCCCAGTGCCACCAGTTTTCTTTTTCTCCCTTCCCTTTCAGTTTCCTCCACCCCAAGGTTGCCCTCTGCCCGGATCCTCCTCCTCCACTATTCCTGCCAATGTGGCTCCGACATGGTTGCACTCTTGCACTGCTACCAGGGCAGCACCTGTTTTTTTGTTTCGTTTTATTTATTTTTCTCCCAGCTCTTCAGCCTTGCAGGGATTACAGACACTATCCTCTCAGCAAGGCCTGCTGAGCTCTCTCCGTCCTCTTGCTGCACCTAGTAAAAAAAAGATGATTTTCTTGCAATAAACCAGTTTTTCCCAAAATATTTGAAAACTTTCCAGTCCATTAGTAACTGAGAAGAATGTTAGAGAACATCTACTAGGGATAAATATTTATAAGTCAGCAGATGTGGATAACTGGTAAACAAGAGTTCTAAAACAGATGGTGGGGAGATCTCTCACCTGCTGATGTTAATTATTAATACATTTTGGAATACCAGGGAAATTCTAGAAGAGATGGAAGAGTACTAATGATCAAAAAGGGCGAAGTGGGAGCACACAGCCGGACATCAATCCCAAGCTAATTAACAGAAAATCTGATACAGGATTCAATTGATAAGAATTAAAGGATTGGAAAATAATTAATGGCAGTCAATATGGTTTTATGAAAAATAGGTCTTGTCAAACAAACTGGATTTCATTCTTTGATGAAATTGGGTTGATCAAGGTAACTGCGTAGATGTAATATACTTATGCACGGATCCACAAAGGGACTCAGGTGTTGCAATGCTAAGTGTCGTGACACCTCACTTTTAGTGCCTGAAAAATCACAGACTCATAGTGTGATCCACAAAGCTGAGTTCAGTGCATAGGCTCCTATACAATGAATAGGGAGAGGTAGGTGCCTTATAGCACAGGCCACAAAAGCCAACATGCTCCGTGTGGAGACACCTAAGGTAGCCAATGGGAGATGTCGAGGAGAGGGGTGTGTGCTAAGTCCCATTCCTCCCACTGAGCTGGGCGGCTATGTCTGGGCTGCAGGGAGGTGTCAGCTCTGCTTGTGACCCATGAATGGGAACCCACCACCTGCTGTGAGGAGGCTTAGGTGCTTGATCTACTTCTCTTGGGAATAAGTTAGGCACCTGCCTCACTCCACACAAAACAGCCAAAGGAGGCAGCATACGCCACTTCATAATTTTTAGTCCACTGGTTAGAACACTTTCCTGGGACATGGGAGATCCAGGTTCAACTCCCCCTGCCCACCAGGGAGAAAGGATTTGAACAGGGGTTGTCCACCTCTCAGGAGTGGGCAGGGCTCCCATCACTGGGCTAAGGCATATTCTGATGTTGGGGTTCCCTCACTCTCTCCTTTTGCTAATGAAAGAATAACTGGAGCCAGGGGACCGGAGCCAGGGTCTCCCACCTCCCATGTGGGTGCCCTAGCCACTAGACTACAAAGTCAGTCTCATTATCGTGTCCTTTCTCTCTCTAGCCCAATGGTTACTTAAGAATTTATCCACGGTGAAACAGTCATTTGGGTCAGAGAGAAAGAGAGACTGCACCTTACAATATCAATAAAGCACATGTTACATGTATTAAGAAAGAACTGGCTAACTGACCGATCTCCGAAAGTAGTTGTCAATGAAGCATTATCACTGCATGTGGGAGTTTCTATAGAGTTCTGCAGGGATCAGGACCAGGCCTGATACCATGGAACACTTTCATCGATGATCTGGAAGTAAATATAAAATCACTGCTGATAGAATTTGCAGATGACATAACAATTGGCAGAGTGGAAAATAATGATGAGGACAGGGCAGTCATACAGAGCGAAGTGGATCACTTGGTAAACTGCGCCCATTCAAACAATATGTATTTTAATACAGTCCAACACAGGATCATACACTTATGAACAAGGAATCCAGGCCAGATCTATAAAGGGGGCCTGTATCCTGAAAAGCAATGACTCTGAAAAGGATTTAGGGGTCAAAGTAGACAAACAAATCAACCTAAGCTCCCAGTGCGATGTCATGGCAAAATGGGCTAATGTGATCCTTCGATGTATAAACAGAAGAGTAGTGATTAGGGAGGTGATTTTACATCTGTATATGCACTGGTGAGACTGATACTGCAGTACTGAATCCAGTTCTGTTATCTACAGTTTTAAAAGGATGAAGAATTGGAGAGGAGGCTGAAGAGAGCCAGAAAAATGATTCAAGAGATGGAGAAAATGCCTTACAGACAGGGCCGGCTCCAGGCACCAGCTTGTCAAGCAGGTGCTTGGGGCGGCCGCTTCAGAGAGGGGTGGCACGTCCAGGTATTCGGTGGCAATTCGGCGGACGGTCCCTCACTACGCCTCGGAGTGAAGGACCTCCAGCCGAATTGCCGCTGCAGATCGCGATCGCGGCTTTTTTTTTTTTTTTTTGGCTGCTTGGGGCGGCCAAAACCCTGGAGCCGGCCCTGTTTACAAAGCAAATAGAGTGTACTCAAAGGTTCTTTAATCTAATGGAGAACATGAACCAATGGCTGGAAGCTGAAGCCAGACTAATTCAAATCAGAAATTAGGCACACATTTTTAAAAATGAGGGTAATTAACCATTGGATCAAAAGACTGGAAGATCTGCGTTAGCCTAACACAATGCATTGGGCACAATACAGGGGTAAGTGAGTAAAATTGAATGGCCTATGTTATGCAGGAGGTCAGACTTAACGATCTAATGGTACTTTCTGGTCTTCAAATCTATTAGTCTATTAATGTCATTTTTTGAAAATTAATTTTAAAATCTTTTCTCACTTTAATATTCTTAAAATACTTTTCTCAAAAACATTTTTTAAAATATAAACCTTTTGTTTCATTTTTAACAAATATTTCTTCTCTCTCTTGTGTATTTTCAGGGCTGGGTTGATCTTTTCTCAGGTCTCAGCTGGATGTGATTTTTTTTCCTGATGATTCTTAGGCCTGGTCTACACTAGGGGGGGAGGGGGTGTCGATGTAAGATATGTAACTTCAGCTACGGGAATAGCGTAGCTGAAGTTGACGTATCTTATTTCGACTTACCTCCCATCCTCACGGCGTGGGATTCACGGCCACGGCTCCCCCGTCAACTCCGCTACCGCCGCTCGCCCTGGTGGAGTTCCAGAGTTGACGGGAGCACGTTCGGGGATCGATATATTGCGTCTAGACGAGACGCGATATATCGATTCCCGATAGATCAATCGCTACCCACCGATCCGGCGCGTAGTCTGGACGTACCCTTAGACTGAACTGAGTTTAGAGAAGTTGAAATGGCCCAGATACACCTAGGCCCTGATACAGCGAAGACTTACATCCCTGGGTGACATTTGGCATGTGAAGAACCTAAGGGGCCCCATTGAACTAAATGAGGCAACTCTTATGCATAAGTGTTGTTAGGATCAAGGTTTTAGAAAGGCATTAGCTCACTCGGGTGCAGGGGACCCACACAAGGACCTGCACACCAGGGTGCTGGAACAATTTTTATAGTGGGAGTAATGAGAACCATTGAACCAAACTGTAAACCCTGTTTATGATGGAAACCACTTTAAGCCAGGGGGTGCGGCAGCACCCCCAGCACTCCTAGTTCCCGCACCTATGCCTGCACAGGATGAATTTCACTGTAGGGCACTGCTTATAGCAGAGTGGCAACATTTGCACCTACATGGGTCTCAAAATTCCTTAACATTTTTTAGTGTCTTCTGCCCTCTAGTGGTAACATATAGCAGCCTTTCTTGTATCTCCTAGGAATGAAAATTCAAAGGAGAATGGCTATTAATTATTATTAGTAGTAGTAATGAAGTAGCATTTAGGACCAGGACTCTGTTGTGCTAGACAGTGTATAAACAGAGAACAAGAAGCCTGCACGCATCAGCTGTCACAGTTGTCTTCAAAATAATAATAGAGGTACCTTAATTCTGACTAATATGCAGTTTTGATTCTGAATTCAGCCTTGACAATTGACAATTGACTATGGCAGTGATTCTCAACCTGCGGGACTGCAGGACACTTGAGGCCCAATAAGCACACAGCTGCAGCCCATGTGACATCCTCAGGGCCATACAGGTAATATATATATTGTGTGGATGCAGCCTACATAACATAGAGAGCTGCATATGCAGCCCACAATGGTAAATAGGTTGAGAACCACTTGAACTATGGAGATGTTTAATGATTAACATTGGTCTCCAGTCATTATCAGGATTGTATCAGGTAGTATTAGCAAATTATTCCCTCTGAATCAGATTGGGTTGTAAGATTCTAACACCTAAACTTTCCATCCCCTGCTTCTATTCATCCCTTACATTCCATAAACCAATTACACTCCAAAATTAGCATCTTCCCCCAGTTTAAGCATGTTAAGGTGAAAATGCCATTTTGAAAAAATAATTAAGCTGCTCTACAGAAATTCTTCAGCCTCTTCTGTCCATCTGTGAGAGAACAGAAGCAAAAATGTAAACACATCTTCTATGTAAAAATGTACTACACTAAATGTTGGGCACATTAACATTTTTAAAAAGAAAAACAAAACATTAAAAACTGTAGGAAATAATGTCCAACTTCCTGTGCTGTGGTACCATTCCTGGACATGAGGTTTTCTATGTAATCCAGACAAATCTTGGCTCTTATTCCATTCTCTTAGGGTCTTGCAGACCTATGTTAGCAACCTGCATAAGAAAAATCTCTAAATAAAAAGATCTTTAAGATGGAGGTTAAGGTTGTAATTAGTTCTTCTGTTTGCTTGTTTTTTCCTTCTTTACATCTTGGTAGGGAAAGAAGATGGCCAAAGAACTTCCTGAAAAGGGGAGGAGAGGCTGCAGTGACACTTTCCTGACTCTCAGTCATGGGCTCCTAGCTTGCTGAGGCCTTGGACACTGTGTGAGCCCCATCAAGCAACATGTGCTGTACCACAGTCTTCAGATGAGCCCTTGAGTGAAATCCTGGCTCCTGTGAGATCAATGGTAGTTTTGCCACTGATTTCAATGAGGCCAGGACTTCACTCGATAAATCTGTGGCATCAGAGAGGCCTGTATGCTGACATAAACCCAGAAAGCTACAAATGCAGAGCCTCTAATCTCAGAATCTTGTGCCATGGCATCTACACAGCAAGCAGATTAACAGCATGTGCACTAAGAGGGTGTTCTACCTACTATCCCTTTTGAGTTTTAAGGGTGGGGGCAATCTCTGTTGAGCTGGCTCCAGGTGGCTTTTACCAATCCAATAAAATGCAGGCTGCTGACTAGAACTGGTCAGAAAATGGCTTTTTTATGTCCCTCAGAAATTGTCATCTTTTCAGCAAAAAATCAAGAACCAACATTTGATTCAGGAATGCCACCACAGTGCCTCATGCAAGTTATAGTTCAGGTGCCTCAGGTCCTATTCTCCTTTGTAGGCTGGGCTACCTGGTCAGACTACAGATCCATGATGCATGACGGTTGCCCCTCTTGGTGAGGGAAGGTGATACATCACATAAGGTTGCCAATTTTGGTTGGATGTATTCCTGGAGGTTTCATCACATGACATAATCTTTAATTAAAGATTAGTCTTTAATTTCTGGAGACTCCAGGACAATCCTGGGGGGGTGGCAACCCTAACATAAGATTTCCATGGCTCTGGTGTGTCAACAGAGATTAAGTCTGGTTGGGGAGCCTGCCGAGAGAGGAGACTCGGTACAAGATGCAACTTGCAGGAGGCATCACGGTGGCATAGCCAAGTAAAAATATTTTGATTTTCCAGGTGTTTTTTTTTTTTTAAATCCAAATTTTCCATGGAAAGCAGACACTCATCATGAAAAAAAATCTGTTTAGGCAAAAACACAATTTGCCATTGAAAAACAGTTTTGATAGAACATTGCTGACCACCCTCAGAGACAGATATTGAGAGTGACAGTGGAGTAAGCTACCGGTAAGTGCTGGTAGAGTGGAAACAGATTTCAAAATGTATGCAGCTCAATGAAAATGGATTATAATGACAAAGAATAAAAATATCTTAAGTACAGATATTTTCTTACTGGAAACCAGATGTGAAACAAATTTTGCACTCATACCCGTTCAACTCCACTGAGTCACTAAGGCTCTATGGAGGTAACTGAAGTCAGAGTCACTCCTATTTACATTGGACTTGTTTAACTTAATGATTCATAAAAGGTGAAATGTGCCAGACAGTAGCTTAAAGCCACGAGTCACCACAAAGAATGTTCAATCTCAACAGGATCCAGCAGGAGGCACTGTAAATCCAACTAAAGCTCCATTCCTGTGGTTGTGTGTTGGTGGCCACCTCTTTTAAAATGAGATCAAAACAAATAAGAAAGAAACCTGCATAGACTTAAAAGTGTGTAACAGAAATATTTCAAAGTACTAGCATTTAACCTTTAGGTATAAGCCTTGTAAAGAGTTGTATTCCAGCTTTTATAATGGCTTTATGAGGCTGATGTTGCTGCTCTTTAAAAAGACTTGATCCAAAGCCTACTGAAATTAATGGAAGGACTCCCATTCACTTGGATGGGCTTTGGTTCAGGCTCTAGGCCCTTTCAAAAAATAGACTAGAAGTGATTATTAAATGGAAATTTTGCTTTGTAGCTCAGGGCAGCATATGGTTTTGCCGACACAAATTACACCACGTATCAAATAGCCAAATGCAGGCAGAGCCCCAGCTGTGTAGCGCAGAAAAAATATTGCTACAAAATAAAAAAGATGATGGAATTATCTGATTTGAAACAAAGGCTATACAACCCTTTTATACTCAATAATTAAAGGTGCGAGGAGAAACAAGGAATTTAGGGTTACTTATGGTTTCCCTGGTTTATGGTTGTCACATAAAGGTGCCATTCAGGAAGAAGGGTCTAGATTCACTCTAATTACAACACAGATGACTTTGTGTTGTAATTCAGGATCCTGCATGTCTGAGATAGCATCTTGTTCCAGAATGTTTTGTGCCCAAGTGAGTCACATGCCCAAGACATTTGAGCAGGTTAGCTAAGCAAAGGCTGCTTCACTTCATTAGAGGTTTTGGCATTCTTTTCCCATGATCACATGCATCACTAAGGTTTTGGTTTGTTTCTTTGAAGTCTCAGAGTTGATAGCTACCCTCTGCTCTCCAGACATAAACAGTCAACACACCTTTGACAGGAGAGACGCACCATACTCACATGGACCTTCCTGCTCTGCTAAGGCTGCCATATTGGTGTGTTAGATTTTTCAGTGCTAGATAACAGGAACATTAGCACTGAGGGCAGGTAAAGGTCAGTAATATGTCATTGAACACTTGGCCACAGATAATATACAATAGATTTTAGTTTATCTTTGGATTTATTTTGATTTCCCAAGAGGCTTCCCTTCAGCTGGATTGTCACTGGTATTTCTTCTACACAGCTTAGTGAGGCAGCTCCTTTCCACCGCTCAGTGAGGTTTCCAGAAGTAGAGTCCAGAGAGCAATGCAAAACGTAAGGGGAATTCTTCTTTTTGGGCAAATTTGTCTACTCTGTGCCACCCAAAAAAGTATCAGGTTTAGGGTGATTAAGGATATTCCTAGTGTGCAAAGGATAGTACTGCTGAGGAGTGGGAAGTGTGGCTTGAGGGCAGTGACAGGAGAAATATATGCTGGACTTCAATGACGGTCATTCATTTAAAAATGAAGGGAAAACTTACATGTACCTCTGTGTGGTTGCACTGAGGAGGGGGGTAGGAGAAGCCCAGTTTAGTGCTGATGGCAGTGTTGTGAAACAAGAAGGGGCATGGTTGGGTGAGGTAGGGGAGTGGCCAAGTCTCCAGCAATACACTGAACAGCACTATGATGGCTGCACTGGGGGGTCGGGGAGGGGCATAGATTAAATGGTTTTAAGAGATGTAGCAAGGGTTGCCTCTCCCCATACTCCCCAATATAGTAAGCTACTTAAAGCATGTTCCTAACTTTATATATGTGAATTATCCCTTCACTGAATGAATTGACTTCATGGGACTATGCACATGCTTAAAGGTAGGCACACACTTAAAATACCTTCCTGAATTGGGGGTTAGAGTCTCTAATCTTAGATATCATAAGAATCCAGTTGCCTCTGCCTGTGTGGCACACTTTCACTGCAACACATCTGTGACTCTTACAAAGCATATTTTAATCTTAACATAATTCTCCCTTCTTCCCTTACCATTACTGTATTGCACTCAATACAATCTCTTTTTAGTCTTGAAGAAACTATGTTTCCACTTCTGAGGTTATTTGTTTGAGTGATGAGGGTGGGTTGGGAAATCTCACCACTGAACAAACCAAGCACTTATATAATATGGAGATATACCTATCTCACAGAACTGGAAGGGACCCTGAAAGGTCATCAAATCCAGCCCCCTGCCTTCATTAACAGGACCAAGTACTGATTTTTGCCCCAGATCCCTAAGTGGCCCCCTAAAGGATTGAACTCACAAACCTGGGTTTAGCTGGCCATTGCTCAAACCACTGAGCTAGGGTTACCATATTTAAAGTTTTAAAAAAAAGGACACTCCACGGGGCCCTGGTCCCGCCCCTTCCCCGCCCCAACTCCATCCCTTCCCCAAAGTTCCCGCTCCAACTCCGCCCCTTCCCCGCCCCACACTGCCCCTTCCCCAAAGTCCCCGCCCCAACTCCGCCCCTTCCCCTGAGCACCCCGCATCCTCCCTCCTCCCTCCCAGCCACGCGAAACAGCTGCCCGAGCGCTACCAGCTTCACGGTTTGCCGGGCAGCCCCCAGACCTTCAGACCCTGCGCCCTGGCCGGGCACTTCCCCTCCCAGGCTCCGGCTGCACTGGGGAAGCGCCCAGCCAGGGGCACAGTGGGTCTGGAGGCTGCCTGGCAAACCGTGAAGCCAGTAGCACTCGGGCAGCTTGGCTCTTCAGCCACACAGAGCTGAGGTGTCTGGTGGGAGCAGCAGCAGCCGCCGCCGCAGCGGGGAATCCACCTGCAGCTCGCAGCCTGCCGAAGCAGCTCAGGTAAGCAGGGGACTGGGGCAGGGATGCTGGCATTTTCCTGGACATGTTCGGCTTTTTGGCAATTCCCCCCGGACGGAGATTTGAGGACCAAAAAGCTGGACATGTCCAGGAAAATCTGGACGTATGGTAACCCTACACTGAGCTATCACTTCTAAACTGGCACTGGTTACACTTTTTACAGAAGCTCTCCCTCCCCCTCCCCAAAAACCAAAAAAAAAAACAAAAAAAAACCAAACAGATACACATGGGGCCATATTCTACCCTTATGTATACCTTATGCAATCCCCAATGAGGAGTTACATGTACATTCAATTTAGGCCCTATATTTTATTGTTTATGTGAAAAAGGGATGGAATCTGAACAACAGGATTACGAAGAATTTGAGAGCATCACTTTGGATGAAATTGCAGGGCCATGGTAGCAGTAGTCAAGGCTGAAGAAGAGAAAATTAAAGTAGTCAAGATGCAATATGACAAGGGCCTGGATGAGAGCTTTGGCAGTCTGGAGCAGACAGAAAACAGGATATGTTATAAAGGAATAAGTAGCAATATTTGGATGTAGCCTTGATGTGAAGATCCATAGAGAGAGATCATTCGAAAATATGGGCAAGATACATGACGCATGGTATCAAATGTATATTCGTTAAGAAATGTTCAGTTAATCACTTACCCATCTTACACTTCTTGACGTTGTTTGTATCTCAGTTGACTTTAAGAATTCTTATAAGTTTATATATTTTATTAACCAAAATAATATTTATGGTAATATTAGAAATTACAGAATGAAAAATAAAGTTGATTAGATAATAGTGTTCATAATTTCTAAACAAATGATTTTGACATCAAATACTAAAACTTTATACAAAAATCTATGTCAAATCAACAAACCAATATATTTTCACAATAAATCTTAACACACAGTGGTAAATATACTGTATTTTTTCTGGATAGGTATTTTCAATACCAGTATAGAACAATGGACCTTAAAACAAATCCTTCATTAATTTGCCAATCAAACTTGACATGCCAATTATAAGCTTTATGTGTTAATTAAATGGTGGGATTGTCCATCAATTCAACCCAATACAATTTCAAATTTAAGAATTTATTTAATAATTAAAAGTATCAATTTAGTTCAAAAGTACCTTCTTGGTAACAATAATTCATAGCCACACCTTGTCATTTATACACTAACAAATATGTCACATACTAAGCATCAAATATGAAGATAATGACTTAGAGCTATTTTTAAGAACAAATTACATACATTATGGGAAGCAAACTTAATAACTTTATTAACTGAGCCACCTCTTTCATTCAGGTTTCATTGAAATTGGTATGAACAGCTGTATTTTCTTTCCAGAGTTTGCCAGTGGAGTCCTTTAAAAAAAAGGACTTTAGGAAAAAGAGCAATACTTTATAAGCTGTTTGGTGTTACCACGTCACAAGTCCTTGCAAATTCTAAAAATTCTGGGGCCGGATGCTGACTTAATTTTTCTGGCCATATATTCCAATAAATCATTTATTTAATGTCAGTCAAATACAGGCACCTGGCATAATGCTGACCGTAATAGCAGGTAAGCTATAGTTAAAACAAGCAGATTTCTTTGTTAATAATTTCTCACTTCCATTCTAAAGACAGTTTTTGCCCCTAATTTGCATTTTTGCTATCTCAAAATTGGGTGAGAAGTCACACATTTTAATTCAATAACAACAGGTTTTAAGCCTTCAATACATGAGATGATTAACATATTAATAATATCAGTTTTTGGTAGCTCATAATTAATACCATCAATTTTTGATAACTGACCTGTTTTCAGTGCTCAGACTCTGTGTGTGAGCAACTGAAGGGATAGTAAATTATCAAGAATGAGGGAAGAGAGAAAAGCGTGGGAGATAAATTCAGGATCTTAGTTTTAGCCATGTTTAGTTGTCACTTGCCAACAGGACAGCCACAAGAAGATGTTAAAGAGACTGCCTGATATGTGGGGACTGAAGGAGATCTGTTAGACTTAAGTAACCAGGTACAAGCTATGACATAGCATGAACACAGTGAAGAGTTAAAGTGATCAGTTCATGATCCCATTTGCAGGTTGGAAACTAATACTTGAAATAATTATGGGAAACAATTATGAATAATGACAATGTTAAAAGAAATTCAGGATCAGTTTGTGGCTGATTCACTGACCCCCAAAAAAGGGCTGATTTTATAGTAAATATTTTTTACATCAAACATTTTGATCAGCACCACTACCGAATGCTTTTTGTAGTGCCTTTCAATGAGATTTTAAATATCGCATATTTTATGAAATCTCACTTTCTCACAGCCTAGGGCAGCCCTGAATCTTCTTGTACTGAAAAAAGGACTTGTGAACGTGTGAGGTGCATTTTACGCTGGGCAGGAAAGGGTTAAGTGCCTAGGCTAGGGAGTGTAATTGGAACCATGGTTTGTTTAGCAGCCAGGGAAAAGGAACAGAGCAGCAAGGCAATTGAGCCCGCCCTGCAGCTCCTCTCTGGCTCAACAGGTTGCTGCTGCGGCTCTTAGTCACTGGAATCTAGGTGGGGCTCTCTCCTCCCTTAGTGCCTTTCTGCTGATTAAAAAGCAGCTCTCTCTCTCGCACACACACACACTCTCTCTCTCAAAACACCCCGCCCTGCAGAATCCAGAAAGAGCTCTCAGGCTTGTGCACCCATTGTCTGCTGAAGGCCCTGACTGCTGCATGAGATGGCGACGTGTACCCTTGCCTGCTGGAGATGCAGGTGGCTTCTGCCCCTTCTCCTGGGCTTAGCTATCATCTTGGGCATCATTGCACTGTCTGGCCGGGGCTGGCTGGAATCGGAGTCCGCGCCCTACCAGCACCAAGCGTCATTATGGGAGAGCTGCACCCGGTGGGACAATGACCTCAACTGGCAATGCCAGTCCCTCATGGACTACTGTAAGTGTTTGCAATGGGGCGTCAGAGTCCAGGTCACATGCCTGAGCTCACCCTACTCCAACCACCCCAGTTATCCCTGCCAATATTTGACAGCTGTAAATTGGTGCCATCTTTATTAGCAAAATAACTTTGCCTCTACCAATGGCCATTAGCAAAATGACCCCTTTCCTCACTTAAGAAGGGTCCAATTGTCCCCCTCGTGTGGCTGGTTAATTGGGGGTTCAGGACAGGTTGGTGTTCGCAGGGGTAGCATTAACAGCGTTTCCTGGTTAATAGTTACACAGAAAACCAGGCCTTATCTGCCTCTGGTGGCTTTGAACAGGCTTCCTTGTCAATCCAACATTAAGCAACTGGATGAGGGACTCACAAGGAAGTAAATGAAAAAGAAAAGCTGATGGGGTCTTTTAAAATCAAGTGAACAGATCTGGCACTTTGCATGCCTTCTCTCCTTTATTGCTGGCTCCCCACCAGTAGTATTTGTGACCTACATGAGGCTCCTTGAAGCCGCCAACCTCTTTACCCTCTGATGAGTATGTTGATAAATGCCAGCCATTGCTAGCACAGCACACATGTCCAGCCTCTGGAGTGCCATACCTGCACAAGTTCTTAGCTACCCTTCTCATAGTACTCTGGAGGGAGTGAGGGAAACAGGAATCCAACCCTTCGGGACTAGGGAAATTCTGCTGCTTTGGTGCCTCTCAACCTGTGATTCAAATAGAGCGAAATGTTTTTTGAGCATAGAAAGAAAATGGTATTTAATCGATACACATATGTATATTCTAGAAAAGCAAGTCACTATATGAAGCAGCTGAAAAATCAGAAATTAAATCAGGAGGATAATGTGTGTGTGTGTGTGTGTGTGTGTGTGTGTGTGTGTGTGTGTGTGTGTGTGTATATATTTTCAACATGGCTAAAAATGTTAGTAACTTATGTTCGGTTCTGCTGCCTCCTCTTAATACTCTCACCACATATTCTCGGGGTATGGCCTTTGCTAATAGTAGCTGCCAAAGTACTTGCTGATTACATTTGTTGTTTTATAAAATGAAACATTTGGGGTCAAATATAGAGACACACCTTCAAAACGTCATTGAAATGTACTGGACTGGGGAAGCTTGAGAGGATGAGAATAGGAAAATGAAATATATATTTTTCTCCCTAAAAGGCAGAGGCTGTTCTTTGTACATATTGGTTCTTTTACAGCCTACTTAGTGGAGGAGGAACAGATATAGTGATCGTATCAAGCTGATAAACATCCAAAATGATCTGGAAACTCAGAAACCTTGGATTATATTGGATTTAAAATGGGTATCAGGAGTGTGGACACAGAGGATAAACCATTTGGGATACTGTATGTGTTGTGTGGATGGATGCATTAATGTCTGTTAATAGTTTTCCATTATGGCACTTGCCTGCAAGCAAAATACAGAACTCACTGTGAGAGCAACAGCATAATTTTTTACCCTGATGATGTTTGTAGGTTTTACTCTCATGTGGGAGGAATTTGGCTGCTGTCAGAAAGTAACTCCATGTTCCCAGACCCTTCCTACAGAGGGAAGAAAGGCTAATGCAGCAGGGTTACTGCACTTAGGTTTCTCTCAGTAGAGTAGACTCTGTGTAGATTAAGTGCTATATGACATGTTGATAAACTGTTTCATACTTCACCCCAGAAAACCAGGCGCTTTGGGAAAGGGCCACATTCTGCTGTTTTGCTAAAGAACTGTTGTTCCTACGGCTGTTATAAATGAAAAAAGCCTTAATTACCGACAGGTTATTTTAACCAATTTAATTTTGTCCCTTGAATAATCTTGATGAGGTTAATGCTTTACTATCAAAATTATTCTGTTCAAATAGTATCTACATCTGGGCAAAGGACATAACATGTCAGACCATGGTTTGATTTGCTTAACATACCAATATGCAACATGTTATTTAAAAAAAAAAAAAAAAAAAAGCTAAGAAACTTAACTCAAAATAGGCATGCACAGGGCTGCTGCAGTTTAAAAATAAATCTATTAATCTAAATGCATAACTCTTTATAATATCTAATTACTCCACCCTATTCTGTTCCCCTCCCAGTGATAAGAAAAGCAAACTTCAAGGTGGATCCCCTCATTAATATAAATCTACATTGGAATCAGCTTCCTAATCAAGCGTCTGCATATCCATTGCATGCTGATTAGAGGAGATGAAACTAAACCACACCCTCTAGGTGGGGGAAGGGGGAATCTTCACGTTGGAATGGAATTGAACTGTTTCTTAATGCATGTCGGAAACCTGGGGCTCCGGTGTCCCACAACGGCCAAAGAGTGGAAAGACAAAAAGAAGAGTGGGGGTCAGCTTGTAGTAGGAAAGAGGGTTTGTTTTAATTGAGAACTATTCTGATTTGAGGCCAGGAAGCGCCTGAGTGCCAGCATGTTCATGTTACCAATATACTACCAGCAAAAGCTGGCGCATTGCACTGAATTTTTAATTGAGGTTATGTAGCTCAGAATGCTGCTGGATTAACAATCCTCCTTTTGTATCTAGTGATCTGTGCTGTTCAGATATACTGTGTTTGATGTATTACTGATAAGGGCTTATTTGCAAAGCAGTTGTTTTTCTGCCTTTGTACCTTTAAAAAGACACTTGCAGGTTTTAGACCCAATATTTATGGGTGGGAATGTCCTCTTGATTTTAGATAAATGTTTTTGTTTTTTTTAAGGGTCTTAGCTTCACAGTTATTTTAGATATGAATTACCATCTTCTAACAGAAAGTACATATGGTCAAGTATCTAATAGGGTAGTTAATGCCTTGGTGGTTATGTTTTAATAATCCATTGGCATTTATTAAATTCACAATAATTGATTTAAAAAAAAATACATACAGTACATGGAAACATTAATTTGGATCTTTACCAGGAGAAAAAAAAAGGCTAGAAATCTATGAGCATGAGCCATGCTTCATGAGTCATTTGTTAAGTCCATCCGGGGATGTGTAGCAGTAACAGTGTAGCTGTGAGACTGAGTGGACTTTGATTCACCAGGCTCACAGCCAAGTGTGTTGGTAAATTTATTGGGGAGCTCAGATGCATTACGTAGGAATGTTATAGATCTATTACACTCTCTTGACCTTGCCCCTTTGTGCCTATTTCTATCAGATTTGTGATACAAGGGTTGTTTTAGGAAAAGTTGAATGAACTTTGCAGTGTGTGCTCAGCAAAGGTACATTATAGTAAAAGAGACACTATCAAGGTTGCTGTGTCCAACCCCACCCAAATCAAGTACTATAGCTTTACCTAAACTAGGAAGTATTATTTAAGATTCCTGCCAGGTACCAGACTAAGCATCCTAGTGGAGATGAGTTTTACTAGACCAGTTTACTACCTGCTTTTCAGCATGTTCAACTACCGTACAATGGTTATACATGTCTGTCGCATCTTACGCGCATTTAACATGCGTGATTTCAACTTTACGCGGTTGGCAAAAACGACCAAAAAAAGAGAGAAACAACAATTTTAATACTTTACCTGTGGTGTGGGTGATTTCGTCCACCATTGAACTCAATGGGGTTTTGGCTATACGTGGTTTTCGCTTTACGCGCTAACCGTGGAATGGAACCCCCGCATCAGATGAGACATACCTGTATAGTCTCTGGAAGCTGCCAGCATTTTGTCTACAATAGGACCCCCATCCAGTATCAACCCGTTGTTGTACTAGTGGGCATTGTTTTGTACAATTTCCAGATGTAGTCATGGCTTATTCAGAACTCATACCAATAAAATAAATGGTGCAATTGACAATCCTAGTTCCCCCAAAACAATCTCTGAATCCTGCATTTCTTGCATTCATGATGTGGAAATATCCTCCTTATTCTGTCATGTGTGCAAGAAAATCCCCTTTACCTTGGATTCCCGTTCAAGATGAACTAGAAGAGAGCTTAGAGTTCCTTATTTGGTCAACAAGATCATATTTCATACCTGCTGCCCTGTTGCTGAACCAAACAACCTGTAGCCTTTTATGATAATATAATATAAATACCTAAAACATCACTATCATCAGTTCCCAGCCTTTAGCCATTAGAACAGCAATTATTCACAACCTCACCAACTGATCATTGCAATGAGACTTATAAAATCAGAAGTTATAGATGGAAAAGTCCTGATACTTTAAATGATCTAGTAGTCCATGTACCTGCCACTGTAGGATTGTTCTCTATAGAATGTTCTTCTAGGGTTTTTGTTCAATCTAGTTTTAAATGTCCTGCACAATAGAGTTTTCACCACTTCCCGTGGGAACGCATTTCACTGTCAAAAAGATTTCCTGACATTCAGGCTAATTTCTCCTCCTTTCTAAACTTCATCCTATTTCTGGTAATGCCACCCTAAATAACTCCTCCCCCTCCTTGGTGCTTGCAGTCCTCTAATATCTGTAGACTTATGTTCGTCTCTAAATAATCACTTTGCTAAGATGTGGGTATATGGGTCTAACTCTTTTAATCTTTCCTAGTAATTATATCCTTTCAGCCCTGAATAATTTTAGTTGCTCTTCTGTGAACTCTGTCCAATATGTAAATATATTTCTGGTGATGAGATGTCCAGAATTAAACACAGTATTTCAGGTGAAGCTGGTCCAGAGCACATAAAAATAGACTATTACTTCACTCTGCATGATCTGATGCTTGGGTATATGCAGCCCAAAATTGCATTGGTGGTTTTGCAACTGTACCATGAGTATCTATTTGCCAGTACTGAATAAGAAAAACTCTGGCTAAAAGGGGATCAAATACATCAGTTTCTCCAGAATTGAAGCTTTAACAAATAAACACCTCTCACTTATTATTGCAAAACTAGCCTTACAAACATGAACCAAATGGAAACTGGTGCAGTGCTTTCTCTCTGTCTGTCAGCAGGCATAG
This sequence comes from Trachemys scripta elegans, assembly GCF_013100865.1. Taxonomy (NCBI): domain Eukaryota; kingdom Metazoa; phylum Chordata; order Testudines; family Emydidae; genus Trachemys; species Trachemys scripta. The sequence goes on from NC_048300.1 coordinate 102,061,476, forward strand.
AGCTTCAAGTTGCCCAAGCAACAACAGCATGAAAATGATGAGACAAGCTATAACTAACCCCAGAGAGAGGCTGTAGAGCAACTGAGATAGACAAAGGACCCCACAAATGGAGGCTGGGAGCTGGGAATCAGCTGAAGCCCACTCAACAGTCAGAAGACTCTGGGGTGGAAAGAGAGCAAAAATCTGTCATCTCTTTTAGCAAACTCATGGACAGGGGGAGTCATTCACGTTTGTCAGACAACGTGAGGCAGAAGCTGATCAGAAAGAAGGACCTCTAGCTAGTGTCCAGGGACAGCACCCAAAAGGAATCCTAGCACTCCCTCTCAGATCTGGAAGGTGTGTGTGTGTGTGTGTGTGTGTGTGTGTGTGTGTGTGTGTGTGTGTGTGTGTGTGAAAATGGTGTTCACTGGGTGCTCTGTGGTGAACCTTCCTACTCCAATTTTTATATTGACCCTTAACACAGATGTCTGGTACATTTTTCAAGCCCTATACTCCTTGGTATTGTCAAATGCTCTCATTTAGGCATATCTACACCAGGTTTTTTGGGGTTTCTTTTGCCAAACATTTCCCACTGTTGCTTCCACCAGTGTTAGAAACAGTAGCAGTGTTAGTGTAAACAGGGCTGTACGACTCACTGTTTCAAGCATGATGTTGTCTAATCCTGCTCAGAGCAGGTCCACACGACACAATGGCAAAAAACGCCAACAGCTATCTTCCGCCCTAGTTATACTAATATGCCAACTCTTGCTGCCATTAGTGGTGCTGAAATGGTGGAACCAATAATAGAATTTCTTTTGCCAAATTAGACAAGGCCACGGTATCATTTGTAAATTTCATGACCATGTTGTTTACTCCCTCTTTATTTATGAAGACCAGGGCCGTCCTTAGGATTTATGGGGCCCTATGCAGTATTATTAAACTGGTGCCCCTATGCTCCACTGAAGGTGGTTCTCAGCTGGCGCCGTTGACCCCAGTGTGTCAAGGGGGCACAGCCACCACCCCTGCCTGTGGATCCCCAGAACCCACCCCATTGCTGACACGCACCGAGCTTCATATGCAGCAGACGCTGCGGCAGTGGCTCAAGGCAGGCTTCGCGCTGTCACATAGGGGCTGCATCTTGCCAGAGCCCACGGCCCTCTTGCAGCCCCTTGCCACTCCTGGCTCACCACAAGCATTTTGACACGAAGTACCAAGCAGTAATAACAACAATAATAATACAAGTGTGCATGTGTGTGTGTGTGTGTGTGTGTGTGAGAGAGAGAGAGTCAGTGCATGTGAGAGAGCCAGCGAGAAAGCTGTGTGTGTAGGATTGTGTATTGGGGGACTGTGTGACAGAGTGTCACACACACACAGTCTCTCAATCTGTATTGGGGGACTGTGACTCATGAGAGGCAGAGTGTGTGTGTGTGTGTGTGTGTGTGAGAGTGTGTGTGTGTGTGTGTGTGTGTGTGTGAGGGAAGTGTGCGAACTGTTACTTTAAGTCCCCCCTCCCCTGTTTGGCCCGGTTCCGCCCCCTCTCCCTCCCGCTCGGCTGACTCACATGGAAGTTTCACTCCTTCTGTCCTGGTCTCCACCGGAGACCAAGCGGCCCAGGCAGGGTCCAGGGAGGGACTCCGCTCCGGGCGGCGGTGGGCCAGGCCGCCACACCGCCAGTGACCGGCTGCGCCGCTCTGGGCTCCCCGGCGCTGGGGCGGCAGAGCCAGAGGCTGGAGAGGGGGGGCTAGGGTGACCAGACAGCATGTGGTTTAAAAAAAAAAAAAAAAAAATCAGGACAGGGGGTGGAGGGTAATAGGTGCCTATATAAGAAAAAGCCCCCAAAATTGGGACTGTCCGTATAAAACGGGACATCTGGTCACCCTAGAGGGGGCGGGGTTGGGGGTGAGGAGAAGCCCACCAGTCCACCGTGGGGAAGGGGCTGGAGAAGAGAGGAGTGCAGCTGCAGCCAGCTAGGGGAATGGGGCCCCAAATTTTTGGGTGCCCTATGCAACTGCGCATGCTGCATATGTCTAAGGATGGCCATGATGAAGTGTTCTCCTACAGGTTTTTGTATATTGCCATTCTGATATCTGACTTGTGTCCATTTATCCTCTTGCATAGTGACTGTCCAGTTTGGCCAATGTACATAGCAGAGGGGCATTGCTGGCACATGATGGCATATATAACATTGGTGGATGTGCAGGTGAATGAGCCGGTAGGAGAACACTTCAACCTCCCTGGCCACACAATAGCAGATGTAAAGGTAGCCATCTTACAGCAAAAAACTTCAGGACCAGACTCCAAAGAGAAATTGCTGAGCTCCAGTTCATTTGCAAATTTGACACCATCAGATCAGGATTAAACATAGACTGTGAATGGCTTTCCAACTATAGAAGCAGTTTCTCCTCCCTTGATGTTGACACCTCAACTGCTAGCAGAGCACCTCCCCCTCCCTGATTGAACTAACCTCGTTATCTCCATACTGATTTATACCTGCCTCTGGAGATTTCCATTACTTGCATCTGATGAAGTGGGCATTCACCCACAAAAGCTTATGCTCCAATACTTCTGTTAGTCTTAAAGGTGCCACAGGACCCTCTGTTGCTACTTACATTTCTGATACTATGGGTATGTATACACTGGAAACTTTAAAGTGCTGCCGTGGGAGCGGTCCCGCAGCAGTGCTTTGAAGTGCAAGTGTGGTTGCGCGCAAGCACTGGGAGAGAGCTCTCCCAGTGCTCCTGGTAATCCACCTCCACGAGGGGTTTAGCTCCGAGCACTGGGAGCCTGTCTACACTAGAGCTTTAAAGCGCTCAGACTTGCTGCGCTCAGGGGGGTGATTTTTCACATCCCTGAGCCAGCAAGTTAGAGCGCTATAAAATGTAAGTCCTAAATTAAAGCAATATTGTATGCTTTTAAGGGACAGAATCTCCACAATGATAGAATTAAAGCAAACGAAAGAGCTAAGAATGACACCCCCTTGACTTCCATGTACTGTTTTGTATAACACGTTTCCCCCTTTCCTTTCAAGCCTGGGGAAGAGCAGCAGCTGCCACCTACCTCGTCGGCTTCGTGATCCTAGTTATCTGTTTCGCCCTAGCAGTCATTGCGTTCTCCGTCGATATACTTCGTTTCAACTTTGTGCGAGGAATCGGTGGCTTGCTCTTTGTCGTTGGTAAGACTGATGATTGCTTCTTAAACTGATGTTTGTTCTAAATCTGATACTTGCTAGCTGGAGTAAAGCCTCCCTCCCTCTCCTCCTAAAAATATCCACCACACGCATATTTCTAACTGGGTTCATGGTTCATTTTCATGAAGGAGAAAAGCTTGTTTTAATTTTGAAGTGATACTTGGTTTGCATCCTCAGAGGTTAGGGATGTTGTAATGGTGAATGTCCGAGGATGCAAATCAAGTTTCACTTCAAAATTAAAACAGGATGTGGGTGTTGTGACATGATGGGGGAGACATAAAGCAAGCTGGTAAACTAGAATGTTTAGCTTTGAATTCTTTCTGATGGTTCTGTGGCAGTAACTAAACAGCGAAACAATCCCAGCAGCAATGTTGCTAACACACAAGTATGTTTTGCCATGGAAACTGCTATGCAAATACTACATTTGATTCGTTTAGTCCAGATTGTTCCTTCTCTGCATCTATGCTTGGTTAAAGAAATTTACATTCCTCTTATTAAGCATCATTGCCATTGTGTTAGTTTGAATTCTTCTCAAGCATAGGGTTAAGGACCCAATTCTTTAGTCACTTTGCACCCAAAACATCCTTTTGAAATCAGTGAGAGATCTGCGTGTAGAATGGGTTCCGGAATGAGGCCCTGATCCTGCAGTCAGATCTGTGTGAGCCAGGGCGGCTCCAGGCACCAGTGCAGCAAGCGCGTGCCTGGGGCGGCAAGCCACGGGGGGCAGCCTGCCGGTCGCTGTGAGGGTGGCAGTCAGGTTGCCTTCAGTGGTATGCCTGCAGAAGATCCGCCGTTCTCGCGGTTTCGGCGGCAGTTCGGCGGTGGGTACACCGAAGGTGCGGGACCAGCAGATCACCCGCAGAAATGCTGCTGAAGCCGCGTGACCGTGGACCGCCCCTAGGCATGCCGCCGAAGGCCACCTGACTGCCGTACTTGGGGTGGCAAAAAACATAGAGCTGCCCCGGTGTGGGCAGACCCTTATACCTGCACTGAGTCCCATTGAAGTCCATGGACCTCTGTAAGAATGCAAGGGTACACCTGCACTGATCTGATTGTAGGATTGCAGCTAAGTCCTTAAATATCTGAGAGAGGAATGCACCTACCTGCCAATAAAGTCAGAACAGGAAATATGATGAGATTAATTGTCACTTATTTTCAATTTGTTTATTTTTACCTTCTTTTAGCGGTATTCCAGATCATATGCCTGGTCATCTATCCAGTGAAGTTCACAGAAGAAATCCAAATGATGGGATCTAATATGTTCAGCTGGGCATACGGCTTTGGTTGGGCCAGCACTATTATTGTAATAGGCTGTGCTTTCTTCTTCTGCTGTCTCCCGAACTGGGAGGATGAGGTGCTGGGTAACATCAAGCCGGCATATTAGTACTCTTCCCCAGAGAGGAGTTGAAAAGCACATTGTATAAAATGAAAGAATAAATTTAAAATATAAACACACTAAAAATTACAATGCAGGAACTTTGATAATTGGATGTTACAGGCTGAAAAAGAAATCTTATTTTTCCAGAATGTTTTGAACTTGTGCTGACGCTGACTTAGCAGAAAGGCTTGGCAACCTGAAGCAAACATTTTAGAAATTTTAGGTAAAAGATCAGACAGTTTGTATTTTCATATTCATATCTGATATGGATTGATTTTGGGTTAGTCAATTTGTTGCCTCTCTCTACATGCAAAAGTTCCTACTAATTAAGTCACTCTCTTCTCCACATTTGTTTAGACATCCATATATAAAAATAATTTAGTACTTAAAGTACAGAGGGAGAGAAACAGAAGGGCATTCTGATTTTAACCAGAAACATTGCAGAACCCTTTTATTCCCTTCCGGGTATCTTTGTTTTTATGTTTTATGTGCAAATTTGTCAGTAGTGAAATAGAATAAAATTTTTTTTTTCAAAAAACGTTTTTTTTCTTCCTACATAATTAGTCCCAAAGAAGAATTTTTGCTATGCAAGTTCATTGCAAACCTAAGTCTCCTAAGAATTTCTTCTCCCCTCCATATTATTGGACTGATATCCAATACTAAGTAGGAGAAATTGGATCTAGAGAAATTAGAAACTTAAAACAAAATATTTTTCCACTGACCGTTGCAGTTAGATGGCATGTTCCTCAAAAGCATAAAGTGAATGTCTGTGTGTACAATATTAATGCTGTGCGCTGGTGTAACATTTATTGGCATTCGTTTGTGAAGACTGCAGTACTCATATGTGATGAAACCATGAGTGAATAACACAAATCATTCCAAGAGTACCAATAAAAACTTCAAGCCATCAAACACCATCATGTATTTTTATGCTGCATTTTAGATATGTTAGTTTAGAAAATATTTTAGAGTTGTATTTTGTTTTTAAATCGGTACTATTTTTCACATCCCTTCACCTTTAAAACTAGGTTGCCTTAGCTATCAGACAGGTTTTGGAGGAAAATTTTAAAATACAATTTTAAAGATTTCAAAAGTGATTTAAAATAGATTTTCTGTATTTCAGAGTATAGCAAATTTAAGGTTCACATCACTGGTCTCTGTGTGAGTGTGCATATATTTACACACATTTCACTGGATAATCTGAAATCCCAACTGAGTGGGATAACGCATGTGATTCTAGACTGGATAAAAATACTTAAGAGAGATAGATGTATTCGAAAGTAAGGACTTATCACCTTACTATCTCAACACCAATGACATCAGGCCTCTAAACTGTGGATCCCTCACTGATGCAGCAAATGTAATTTTAGATCTGTACTTTTTACCTTATCTTCATTTGAGGCGAAAGAAGGAAACTTTTTTTGTGGCGGGTTATTTTTTTTTTTTTTTTTTTTAAGTGGTGACTATTTGAAGCTGCTCAGAGGTTGCAAATCCTGAAAGTAGCTCTGGCACAGCTATATTACTGGTAGGGTACAGGTGAAGTGATGAAAAGTGCAAAGCAAATGCACATGGTCACATCCTTCCATTGTTTGTCAAGTGGTCTGGGGTTTATATCACATGGCTGCAGAAATAAAATAACGTATTCCAAGGTGGTGCGTGTGTGTATTTACATATAATGTACAAAACACATACAAAAATATAAGCTATAAGACATAACCAGAACACAGAACTAAAATACATTAAAACTAAATTTTCTCAATGCCCAATCTATTTTGTATTATATTTTGTATTATATTGTAGTTTTGTAATACACCTTTTGCTTTTGGTGAAAATGTATAATTGTACATGTTATAATCTCAGTCATGGCTAGCCAATAAACTAAATTTATGATTCTTGCTGGGAAGGAGCCTCTATTTCTGTACAGTACTACTGCTGGTGGGGACTGCCTTACAAATTAATCTGTACCATTAATATGATAATATATAATTGTACATTGAGCACAAAACCCAACAAGGAATAGTGATGCTGTCTGGCAAATACCTTGCACAACTAAAGATCTGAAGCAAAACAAGACCTGAAGTTGGATGTGCACACTTGGAGAGGTTGAGTAGAAGTGTGTTGCTCAGAATTACTGAAGTGTTTTGTATATTTTTATAATCATTGTCATACTTGACAAAAAAAAAAAAAAGTTAAATATAAACCAAGTTGAGTTCCAGAAGTATTTAGAAAGGAAACAAAAGCAAAATGTTATGGCTTGTTATGTTCAATTCAGCTGTTCAGGAATAAGCAATTGCAAATATTTTAATAATAAACTACTTTCAATAATGATGGTAATATATTTTGGTAATTTCAAATATAGTGGTTTCACCTTTTCTGTTTAAGAAGGTTATTCAAAAAATGTAGACCGGTTTCAGAGTGGTAGCCATGTTAGTCTGTATCAGCAAAAGTGACGATTCTTCTACAAAAAAACTTCAAAACCAGACTCCAACGAGAAAATGCAGAACTGGAATTAATTTGTAAACTGGACACCATTAAATTAGGCTTGAATAAAGGCTGGGAGTGGATGGGTCATTACACAAAGTAAAAACTATTTCCCCATGCTAATTTCCCCCCTATGATTACTCACACCTTCTTGTCAACTGTTTGAAATGGGCCATCCTGATTATCACTACAAAAGTTTTTTTTTCTCCTGCTGATAATAGGCCACCTTAATTGATTAGTCACGGTTCAGTTGGTATCGCAACCCCCATTTTTTTCATGTTCTCTGTGTGTGTGTGTGTATATATATATCTTCCTACTGTATTTTCCACTGCATGCATCTGATGTAGTGGGTTTTAGCCCATGAAAGCTTATGCCCAAATAAATTTGTTAGTCTCTAAGGTGCCACAACTACTCCTCGTTCTTTTTTCAAAAAATGTATTATTAGTAGTGGTAATTATTTGGAGTAGTTTGTGAGAAGGGGGCTCACCTAAAGCATGAATTTAAGGAATTCTTGACTTTTAACGTGAACATCAAAATGTATGAACTCTAAAGGCAAATAAATGAGGCAGAGCTATTATTTATATTAGAAGGCAAAAATTTGCGATGTTCACTGAAATGAGAAGTCAATGCAAGCTATATATTACACCTCATATTCTGAATACCTTCATCAAAAGTACTGTATCTGGAAAACTCACCATTAGGCTGATAGGCCTATAAAAGGTAATCCATTTAAAAAAAACAAATAAGCAGCATTCGAAAGAGGTTAAGTATAAGATGCATCTGATGAGAAAGATAGAATACAGACATTTTTATTTGTGATCTGATTGGATAATGTTGTTCCAGACCCCAGGACTGTTGATCTCTGAAGTAAGTAAACAACAGAGACCTTTAACAACTGTTTCCAGCTAATAAGCCAGGATTTTCTTCTTTGTTTGCATTAATTAACCATCCTCCTTCTTCATCCCCAATGAATTTGAGAGAATTGCTAATTCAGGGGTTCTCAAACTGGGGTCGGGACCCTTCAGGGGGTCTCGAGGTTATTACATTGGGTGGGGGTCGCGAGCTGTCAACCTCCAGCCCAAACCCCTCTTTGCCTCCAGCATTTATAATAGTGTTAAATATATAAAAAAAGTATTCTTAATTTATAAGGGGGGGGTCACACTCAGAGGCTTGCTATGTGGAAGGGGTCACCAGTAAAAAAGTTTGAGAGCCAATGTGCTAGTACAATGGTAGGGAACATGTGACTTCTTTCTCCCATCTTTTACCTCACTTTGTTTCTGACTATTGGTTGTTTTTTTTTAAAGATTTTTTAAAATACTCATGATTTTAAGTACACAACTAGGTCAGTTTAGTTGATTTTAGATTTTCCCAAATGGCTTGAAGAGAATGTAAGTTTGTTTTGGGTGTTTTCCTCAAACATACTTATACATTAAAAGTCCTCTCCTACAACCCTTGCTTACATGAATGCTCTGTATTCATAGACCAGAGCCTGCTCTCAAGGAAGTCAATAGAAAATCTCCCACAGGCTTCAGTGGTGCAGGAACAGCCCAGTCCTGGGAGACAATAAGCATTCCTGGAGTGTGAGCACCTGCTATTTCTAGCTATTTCTGGATGAATCAAGGGCATTCACTATCTTGTAGAAGTGGACGCTTAAGAAGGCCCATTCACTTGAACGGGACAACTAGAGAGTATGCCCCTGAATAAGTGTGGCAACATTAGGCCCACACTGAAAATTTCTTTCTTCTTCTTCATATTTAGTAAAATTAAGGACAAATTCAAAAACAATTTGTTAATAAGAGAGTTCATTAAAATATCTGGCTGAGCTTTAGTTTAAAAACCTGTGGTTAATTTACAGAAAGTAAAGCACTGGAGTCCAGATAATTGAAGATGTTTTGTTGGGGGTGGGGTGGGGTGGGGGAGGGAGTAGTATTATGGTGATGAGCACTATAGAAACACTCATACGTATAAACAATTAAATCAACTGTAAAAAGGAACCTCTGAGCTCAAGTGCTTAAGTAAAACAATGAGTTCCAAATACATTGTGTAAGAGTATACTGTAATTTATTTTAAAAATGGTTTATAGAAATTGTGTAGTAAGTTAATTTTTCTTCTGCGCTTGCCTTATCTGAGAAAGTCTGCCATGGTGTCAGCTGATGCAGTGGTTTCCCAGGGGCAATGAAGGCTGCTGCAACACAGAGAAGCCCCCTAAGAAGCACACCTACTAAAGACTATAGGCTACATTCACAAAAGGACTTAGAAGCCTAACTACCAGTTAAGTGCCTAAATCTCAGAATCAAGCCCCACTGAGATTCACAAAACTGTTTAACTGCTGCTGAAGACTGTAGGCGCCTAAACTCACTCAGCACCTATTTGTTTGTTGTAAAAGTTTCCTGGGCACCTGTGTTTCTGCCACTGGGCATGTGCACACCACGCACCAAGAGACCTAAGCCCCAGAGTGATTCACAAACCCAGGGAAGATGGATGGCCCTCCACCTAACTTGCCTGTGGGGTCTGTCATAACTATAAAGGGAAGGGTAACAGCTGTCCTGTGTACAGTACTATAAAATCCCTCCTGGCCAGAGACTCCAAAATCCTTTTCCCTGTAAAGGGTTAAAAAGCTCAGGTAACCTGGCTGGCATCTGACCTAAAGGAACAATAAGGGGACAAGATACTTTCAAATCTTGGGGGGGGGGGAAGGCTTTTGTTTGTGCTCTTTGTTTGGGAGCACGTTCGCTCTTGGGACTGAGAGGGACCAGACATCAATCTAGGTTCTCCACATCTTTCTAAACAAGTCTCTCCTATTTCAAACTTGTAAGTAAAAAGCCAGGCAAGGCGTCTTAGTTTTACTTTGTTTTTCTCAACTTGTAAATGTACCTTTTACTGAGTGTTTATCTTTGTTTGCTGTACTTTGAACCTAAGACTAGAGGGGAGTCCTCTGAGCTCTTTAAGTTTGATTACCCTGTAAAGTTATTTTCCATAAAGTTTGATTACCCTGTAAAGTTATGTTCCATACTAATTTTACAGAGATAATTTTTACCTTTTTCTTTAATTAAAAACCTTCTTTTTAAGAACCTGATTGATTTTTTTCCTTGTTTTAGATCCAAGGGGGTTGGATCTGTATTCACCTGGAGTTGGTGGGAGAAAGAAGGGGGGATGGTTAATTTCTCCTTGTTTTAAGATCCCAGGGGGGTTGGAACTGTATTCACCAGGAGTTGGTGGGAGGAAGGAGGGGAATGGTTAATTTCTCCTTGTTTTAAGATCCAAGGGGTTTGGATCTGTATTCACCAGGGAATTGGTGAAAGGTTTCTCAAGGCTTCCCAGGGATGGGAATTCTTGGGATGGTGGCAGCGGACCAGAGCTAAGCTGGTAGTTAAGCTTAAAAGTTTTCATGCAGGCCCCTACATTTGTACCCTAAAGTTCAAAGTGGGGATACAGCCTTGACAGAGTCCGATCCAGTAAGGATGCTCACAGCTTGCCTATCAGATTGGGCCCCTGTAAGGCAAGCTTACACAAAACAGCCAGGGGAGGACAGGCTCCCTCACAGTTTTTAGCCCAGAGGTTAGGGGACACTCTGAGGACATGGGAGACCCCTGTTCAATTCCCCCTTCAGCTGAGAAGGAGAAGGGTTTTGAACAGGGATCTTCTCCCTCTTATGTGAGGACCCTAATCACTGAGCTATGGGATATTCTGAGGGCTGGGCTCCATCTCGCCAGTTAAAATTATTTTTCTACAATGGAATAGTTTCAAAAGAGTCATTGGCATGGGGGCCTTGATCTTCCACCTCACAAGTGACAGTGTGCTAACTACCAGGCTACAGAGCCATTCTCTCTCTTCCCTGACACCCTCAATGACCTCCTTCACCACTGAGAGGTGGCTGATCCTTGTGCAAATCTCTTCTCCCCCTCAGCTGGCAGGGGACTTGAATCCCAGTGTCTCCCATGTCACAGGTGAATACACTAACTATGGGGCTAAAAGTTATGAGGGAGCTCCTTTCCCCCACCCCTGACATTGAAAAAAATGGCATAGTCATCTAAGGCCAAGATAGAGTTTGCAGCTGAGAATCCCACAGAGTGGTACCTCCCTGCAGCCCAGATTTAGGCACCTAGCTTCAAGAGAGGGGCAGGAGTTGGCATATGCCCCTTGGCTTGGCATCTCTCATTAACTGTCATAGGTGAGGAGAGCTGGCTAGCATGCTGGCTATGTGTGTGTGTGCGTGTGTGTGCATTCCATTCTGAGGTGTCGCTCTCTCTCCATTCATTAGACAGTGGTGCTTAGTGGTCAAACACAGGCTTTGTGAATCCCGGTGATTTTCTAGGCACCAAAAAATTAGGTATGGCAATGCTTAGTGTCACCATAACTAAGTATCTTTATGAATCTAGCTCTATGCTTTCTGTGCAAATAACTGGAGCCACAAAGAAATAAGGACAATTAAAAACAAGTAACAAAATAAACAATCAAAGAGTTACATACTGAAGTTAGACCTGGAGGAGATGACCCGCACAGAGCATATGGCCTACTAAATTATGCAAAGGGATGCCTAATGTCACATGGCAAATTAGCATCAGAGCCAGGATTTCCATCTGTAAAGCTCCAGGTCAAGACTTCTGCCTTACTGAATGTCAGTTGTTGATCTATAAACTAGGAGTAATAAATATCAAAGGGGTAGCCATGTTAGTCTGTATCCACAAAAACAACGAGGAGTCCAGTGGCACCTTAAAGACTAACGATTGATTTGGGCATAAGCTTTCTAAGAAGTCGTTTTTTTACCCACTAAAGCTTATGTCCAAATCAATCTGTTAGTCTTTAAGGTACCACCGGACTCCTTGTTGTTTTTTTTAGGAGTAATAAAGTTCTTGGCACTGTCATATTCTGTGGCTCTCAGAGGTCTTTACAAAGGTAGGTAGCTCCAATTCATAGATATAGTGACTGAGGCACAGATAACTTAAGACTTAAACCACTGAATCCTGTTCACAGAGGCAGCTTACACTGCTCTACAGCCAAAATGCTTCTGAAATAAATGTAGTCAAACTTTACTAATTCTGGGTCACTGAGAATGAAAATGATGCTTAAAATTGTTGATTGGCTCTAGTTTTCAAGCTATGCTATTGGGTCAGTATATACGACCCTTGACTTGGGAATGGCGGAGGATAAGTGAGTTATAAAGGGAAGGGATCTCAATTTAAACCAGAAATGACTAAAATACATCTTTGACTGGATCTATGAATAAATCTATGACTGGGTTTGGACAGTACTTGCTTTTTAGGCAAAACAATGAATGATGCAATCTGAAGCTGGTATTGCATCATACATGATATGAATTGCATCATGTTATTCCTAGAAGTCATGGATGATGCAATCATAACGAAGCTTACATCACTCTGCTGAGCAAATTGCCCTATATCAGCTCTAGAAATCATACAGTGTCGTGCTCTCTTATTTGTCAGTGTTTGATTTTGCAAAGGGACACATTTCTGTTTAGCCAAAGTGAGCAGAGATGCCTCATACTTGTGTGACCAGTGCAGATAACTTCTGCTATGTTTGTGGTAAAGTGACTTTTGCATCACAAAAGCGCAGTATAACCACTATGGTTAAGAAAGCCTATCACCTTTATTTTGGCTGCAAAATTGGAGATCAGGACAAGAGGTGGGCCCCATACATATGCTGCAAAACTTGTGCAACAAATCTTCACCAGTGGTTGAACAGGAAAAGGAAATCTATGCCTTTTGCAGTGCCAATGATTTGGAGAGAGCCAACAGATCATACCAGCAATTGTTACTTCTGCATGGTGCCTCCAGTTGGGAAAGGTGTGTCAAAGAAGAAAAAGCGGACTGTGCATTATCCAAACATTCCATCAGCTATACGCCCAGTACCCCACGGAGAAGGACTGCCGGTTCCTGATGTACCAGAATCATTCTCACTTGAGTCAGACGAGGAAGAGGAAGAGGATGAAACTTCTGGTCCTGAACCATCAATGTCACAGGACCCACATTTTCTCCCATCCTCCTCCTCTGAACCACACCTCATAACACAAGGTGAACTGAATGACCTTGTCAGGGATTTGGAACTACCCAAGAGTAAGGCAGAGCTGTTGGGCTCCAGACTACAGCAGTGGAATCTCCTGGCAGGTGATGTTAGGGTTTCCATGTTCAGTGACCGTCAAAAGGATCTTGTCCCATTCTTCTTCATGGAAGGTGATCTTGTAGCCTGCAACAACATCGATGGTGTGATGGCAGCCCTCAACATCATTCACGATCCAGATGAGTGGAGACTGTTCATTGATTCATCGAAGACGAGTCTTAAAGCTGTTTTACTGCATGATGGCAATATTTTGCCATCAATTCCAGTTGGTCATGCAGTCCATACGAAGGAAACCTATGACAACATGAAACAACTTTTGAGGTGCATAAACTATGACCAACATCAATGGCAGCTTTGTGGTGATTTGAAGGTTGTTGCTCTCTTGCTTGGTCTGCAGACTGGATACACAAAGTACTGCTGTTTTCTCTGTGAATGGGATAGTCGTGCAAGAGATTCCCACTACATCAAGAAAGATTGGCCACTCCGACAGTCATTGGAGCCTGGGAGGAAAAGTGTTCAGCATCCACCACTTGTTGAATCAAGGAAGATTTTGTTACCACCCTTACACATCAAGCTGGGTCTGAGGAAGAACTTTGTCAAGGACATTGGCAAAACACAAGCAGCTTTCAAGTACCTCCATGGAAAATTTCCAAGGTTAAGTGAAGCTAAGATAAAGGAAGGTGTCTTTGTTGGTCCTCAGATTCGTGAACTTCTTCGAGATGATGCCTTTGACCATGCACTGCGTGGCAAGGAAAAGATGGCATGGAAAGCCTTCCAGTTAGTGGCAATAAATTTTCTGGGAAACAACAAGGCAGACAACTACATGTTGTTGGTGGAAAACCTCCTCAAGGCATACAAAAGCCTTGGTTGCAACATGTCACTAAAGATACATTTTTTGAACTCTCATCTAGATTTTTTTCCACCAAATTGCGGAGCAGTGAGCGACGAGCATGGCGAGCGATTTCACCAGGACATTGCAACAATGGAGAAACACTATCAGGGCAAATGGAGCCCATCAATGTTTGCAGACTATTGCTGGACAGTGACAAGAGATGCTCCATTTAATGAATACAAGAGACAAGCCAAGAAGCGCCGAGTAGACACTGAATAGGACTAAACTATGTACAGAATAGTTTTTTGCCTTTTGTTTCATACTACATTTTATTTATATAACCCTTTTGCTGATTTTTAAAGTGTTACATAAACAGGACAGGTGAAATATTATCATGTAAAGCAACCATAAACACATGAAAAGACCTAGGTTTACAATTTATGATTAAAACTCTACTATCTCTATAATATACATAGACATAAAATGTAAAAACTTAAATATCTTAGAAACAGTAGCCAATCAGTTGTTTGAATTGTCATATTTGAATTCAGCACATCAAAATACATAATAAATAGCACATTTTATCTCTGAAGCAGACGACTTCTCAAAAATTGTAGACCAGTGTTACCACTAGTGCGAATGGAGTAATCTGTTTTAGTAGCATTTTACATTCGGGCAGTGGAGAATTAGGCCCAAATATTGTACTGTGCCTGCTGAGAATATTCATAGAGCATAGTCAAATCAAACCTATTTTCTCCCCATAGAAACATGCACTGCTCCTCAATACTTCCAAGCCATGCCCTACTATAACTGTCACATTTCAGCTGTTTATTTTTGCCATAGCTCTTCTAAGAAAGAGTCAGAAATTTTCTTCACTGTCCTAACTTAGTGATGGGTGAGGAAACATGCTTAAAATATTTGCCCTTGGAGCAGAGGCCCAGCATGGAACATTTCAGCCTTAAAGGGGAAAGTTTCAGGCAACTATGACGAAAGAGCTTACAGTGCAAATTGTTTTTTAGCTTTTAGTGTAATTGTGCTGCCTGCACTCACTCTAGTGCAAAAGCATCTTGTTTAACCCAAGTTGCTCCTTAGTGGGAAGTGACAGCCAGGAAAGGGTTAAAAGCCCCAGGCCAGGGAGTGTAATGGTGCCTGATGTGTTTACGAATCAGCAGAGAGGAAAGAGGAGCCAGGCAGATGAGCCAGCCCAGCCCTGCAACTTCAGTGCAGCTCAGCAGGTTTCTGGTGCCACGGCTACAGCTCTTAGTCATTGGAATTTAGGTGGAGCTCCCCCCTTCAGTGTCAGTTCCAGTTGAAAAGCTGCTCTCATTCACACATTCATACAGATACACACACTCTTCAGGAGCCTTCATAAAACACCTTTGTCCCACGCTGCTGAGTCAGTAGCAGAAAAAACTCATCCGTTTGTGCACCTGGCTTCTAGAGAAGCCACTGACCATTCCACAAGATGGTGGCGTATGGCCTTGACTACACAAGGTGCAGATGGATCTTGCCTCTGATGTTAGGCATAGCGGTCATCTTTGGCCTTATTGCGCTGGCCGGCAAGGGCTGGCTGGAGTCGGAGACGTTGCCCTATCAGCATCAAGCCTCGTTATGGGAAAGCTGTACAAAGATGGACAATGAGCCTGAATGGACATGCAACTCCCTGATGGACTATGGTAAGTGACTGCAATGGGGGTGGCAGCCCCTAGTGAGTCTAGGTCACGTGACTGAGCTTACCCCACTCAACTCACGTCTCATCAGTTTGGTGGGATAAAATAGGGCTCACCATTCAAATACATGGAGCATTTTTTGGCGAAAGAGTGGAACAAGGGTGATCTTTTTAGGAAAAAAAGAGGGATGATTGCTGTTATCATAGGGCTAGAGGTTATGTATGTTCATGGTACAAAGACACATATGGAAACATAGTGCAGGGAACATTTGAATCATGTGAGATTAATTTCTTTAGAAATAACTACAATCTCTGCTTTCCAGAAGTGAATAATTATTGCAGGCCAAGTCCATAAAGCAATAAATAGCAAGCTGTATGGGTAAACTTGGGTTTAACAAGACGGATCATCCTTCACTGGCAAGGAACTGTTGGGATGTAGAAAAGGAGCTGTGAAGCAGAGATGTCCACAATAAATATCAGGTTGCAGAACGAGCCTCTAAAATTATATCAGGGAGCACACCACACCACTTGTGACATGGTTATGAAACAAAATGTTGAAAGGAGAAAGTGTTTTTTTCTTTGAGAAGGGTCTGAATTAAGGTTTTCATAGTTGGAGGAATTTTGATAAAAGTTTGGACTCTGATGAAGTCCAAATAGATAATGTTAATTCAAGTCATAAGGGCACTTTGGCTAATTGCCTGGTTCTCAACTGTTTTGCAGCTTGTATACTTATTTATGCCTGTGTAAAGTGTGTGTATAAATACTACCAAATCAGACTAGTAGCATGTTACGCTCACCTTATACGTATAAATGTCTGTGCGAGGTGCACGGCCATAGAGACACAGACCGTTAGTGTCCATTTGGTTCAGCCTTCCAAAACTGCCATGAAAATGCACCATCCGTGCACAAATTGTGCTTTCTGGCCCTGCTCTGCATTGACTGATAGTAATGAAAAGATAATGGTGATTTATTCACTACTCAGAAAGAAGTTATTCACTCTGGGCTAGTGGGATTTTTCAAGCATGTTTGCTATTTGCTCTATTTGGGGACTGTTTCTACCCCTGGTGCCCTTTGGGTATCCTTCCCCTCCCCAATCCCACATTAATGATATATTAATCAGTTCCATAATGGTATTGTTTCTCCCTAGGTGCCAGGGACGTGATCCACAAAGGTACTTAGGAACCTAGCCCACAGACTCAGGAATCTATGTCCCTTTTTTAGGTACCGCTATGAGCCACAAAACTCCCACTGCTGCCCAATCCTGTAGGTGCCTAAATTCACTCGGCGCCCATGTTTTTTTCCTCTGAATGTGTGCACTGCTGCCTGACTGTAGGTAAGCGGGTGCCTATCTCCTGCCTGAGCATGCGCACTTCGTCAGCACTGTAGGCGTCTGGACGCCTGTCTTCCAGAGTGATTCACAGAAGAACGTCAACAAGATGACTACAAGAAAGACAGGCAACAAGATGGCTAAGTTGTGTGCCTGATCTGGTAGGTGGCCTCTGATCACACCTGTCAAATCCAGCCCCTCAGGTGAGTTCACACAAAGCAGTTGTGGGGAAAGGAGGCAGTCCTCCCTAATAACCCTTTAGCTCAGTGGTTAAGGAACACACCTAGGATGTTTCTCCCCACCCCGGAGTGGGTAGCAGGGATTTGAATAGGGATCTGTCATCTCTTTCAGGTCAGTGGCCTAGTAGACATTAGGCTATGAAATATTCTGATGTGGGGCTCCCTCAGTCTCTCCTCTCAAAGTTGTTCCACTTTAATTAAGCAAGTGAATAATTATATATTAATTGGGCCAGTAAAAGATTTAGAATGACTCTACTATAGCCTAGTTATTAGAGCACTTGCCGGCGGGATGGCTGAGCCCTATTCAAATCCCTTCTCCCCTTCAAGGGGACGGAGGATTGAAACCAGGGACCTCCTGCATCCTGGGTGAGTACCTATCCAGTAAGCTAAAGGTTGTAAAGCAGGTCCTCCCCCAGCCAATTTGCTTTGGGCTTGGCTTGCATTTAGGTACCTGAATGCCTATCTTCCCCCAGTTTGTGGATCACTAGCAGAGCAAGGCGTCTCCCTGCAGCTGGACTTGGGCGCCTTTCTCCAAGAGACGGGCACAGCTTAGCACACCCTTTCTGGTTGGCATCTCCATTGGCTAGTGTAGGCAGCTCCCTGCCTTTGTGGATCACCGTGTAAGGCACTTATATTTCCCCATTCATTGTACAGAGAGCCCAGGTGCCTTATTCAGGCTTTGTGGATTGTGGTGCTGTTCCTGTGATTTTTCTAGGCACCTAAAAGTTCAGCTCAGCATTGCAACGCCCAAATTCTTTTGTGGATCTGGACCCATGTCCCTCGCAGACAAAGGGTTGGAATTTAGGGTCCAGGCTGGCCCTGGGCTTTTCATGATGGTCTTTCTTCCTTGCTTTTGTATTTTTCTCAGACAAAGGCATTGGAGTTCTATAGCACCTTCTAACTGAGGATCTCAAGTCAGTTGAAAAACATCTGTGAATCCTCAAAACACAATAGGCAAATATGATCTCCTATTTATAGATGGAGAAACTGAGGCACAGGAAGGTGAATGTCCACATTTTAAAAAATGTTTACTAATTTTGGGTGTCCAGTTTTACACTCCCATTGACTTCATCTGTTGCTCTGCATGCTCAGTGTCTCTGAAAACTAGTCCATAGGTGCATCAAGTGGGGCACACCAGATTAATGGAGACTTTTGAAAATTTGGGACTAAATGAATTGCCTAAGGTTGCACAGGAAGTCTTTGGCAAAATTTGGATACTGAATTCAGAATTCCTGGCTGCTCTTAATCCTGGGTTTTAATCACAAGCTCATGCTTCCGCCCTCTGTACTGGGACATGCTTTGGAGCTGGAGAGAATGGGCAAACTGAGCCCTTTGGATTAAGTTAATGCCATTTCTTATTGACCAGCTCTGAGCTGGAAATCAAAACTGCCTTCCACTGATCCTTTTTGGCTAGAGTGGGAATGCTGATTTTTGGCTCCATAGCCCTCTACCTGAATGCATCATGGTAGGTCTCCTGTACCTGTGATAAACTCCTGCTATTGGTGTAGACTGAAAACTAAAGCAAAAGGTGCACCTATGATCAGGTTTTTAATAAAAGATGCATTTTATTTGTGTTTCCTTTTATCTACACTAATACAAAAATGTTAAGGCGGTCAAGTGTCCAATATCACAAACCATATCACAAGTATGATTACATTTCCCCTTTTCATAAGCATGGAGACATGAAGCAAGACAATATAGCTAGAAGGGGGCAGAAGTGATTTGACATTTTTTGTGAGTGAACTCCTTGTTTCTTCCCTATTCCCCTCCTATTGGCTTGATTTCCAGCTTCTCTGCCCCACCCATAATTTAGTGCAGGCCCAAAAGCTGGCACAACAACTTTTTATTTTCTTGACTCTTGGCTATATGAGCTCTCCAGAACAAGGTATGCCTCCGAAAGCCTTAGCCAAAGCCTTTTAAATATTTAATGTATTGTGCTGCAGGCTTTTGACATGTTTGAACAGGCTTGTTGCCTGTTGTTAGAAAATGATTGCTCCTGTTTTGCTAAGTTGAATATGGTGCACAATAAGATGAAAGAATCTTTAATACATGCAATCTTTCTATCTTCTCATATTATGCCTGATACTGCAGTTCTTTGGCATGCAGAACTTATATAAATTTCAATGAAAAATGCCATGCATAGGACAAATGCAGGTTTAAGTCCTTCAGATTTAGTGTGAAATGTTAGGCTTATTTGCAGATCTTGAAAAATCCACACAGTGCTTGTGCACATGCCAAGTGGAATTTCAATATTTGCAGTGACTTGCAAATACCATCCAATACTAGATTCTAGTCATTATACAGAGCAGGGGTCAGCAACCTTTGGCACGTGACCCATCAGGAACTGCTGGCGGACTGTGAGTCATTTTGTTTACGTTGACCGTCCGCAGGCACGGCGCTCCGCAGCTCCCAGTGGCTGCGGATCGCCGTTCCCTGCCAATGGATGATGCGGGAAGTGGCGGCCAGCACGTCACCTATCTCCTGCCTAAGCCCCAGCAATTCACAAATCAGGAGGGATAGATGTTGGGCTGCCTAAGTCATGTGTGAAGCCCGAGTCTGTAGGCATGCTCAGAGGTCACCTACCAGATCAGGCCCCTCAAGCATGGGGATGGAGGGCGGCAAAGAATGACCTCCCTTATACCTTTAGCCAGGGGTGAAAGTAGGCTGGTATGGTGTACCGGTAAGAAGCCAGTACCGGCCCATACGCAGCTGATGTTAAAGTGCTGGTGCGGCAGTGTTTTAACATAGTTGCCCCTTTTTCCCCCCTGGGCTGCTGACGGGGAGGGCAAAAGGGGCAACTTTCCCGAGGCCGGCGATTTAAAAGGGCCCAGGGCTCCCGGCCACCACCGCTACCCGCCCCAGCCCTGTATCCATTTGGGGAGAAGGAATTTGAACAAGGACCTGTCATCTCCCTCAGGTGAGTGTCCTAATCACTAGGCTATGGAATACTTTGACATGCCTCCCCCCAATCTCTACTATTGAACATGTTCAACTTTAAACAACTGACTAATTACATATTAATTGGGCCCATGAAAGAGTTAGAACATCTCTATAACCTGGTGCGTGGGGCACTCACCTGGGAAATGGCAAATCCTTTTTTCCTTTCAGGAGGAAGGGGAACTTGAATGGAAGGTCTCCCACAACCTGGGTGAGTACCCCCGGGATAATGGTAGTAAGGGAGGTCATCCATTCCCCTGGCCATTTTGTTTTAGGCTCTGTTTGCAATTAAGGTGGCTGAACACCTATCTTCACCCAGTTCACGGATCACCAGCAGAGCTAAGTGCCTTTCCACAGTCCGAACTTGGGTGCTTATCTCCAAAAGATTGGTGGAACTTTTCTCCCCACCCTCTGATCGGCTTCTCCCATTGGCTAGCTCCATCTCCACATCTCACCACGGTGCATGAGCAGCCAGAATCTGACCCCAAATTAACCCACAGGAGACTTCATTTCTACTTAGTTCAATAAATCACCATGAGCAGAACATTATAGGGCTTTTCATATTGCCAGATTGAGGGAACAGCCTTTCTCAGCACTGAGTGGCATGAGAACCAGGTTTTCTATCTGTCAGTGGAGTACATTGACCACAGCATATATTGTGTACTACTTTGAAGGAGTGTGGTTGAAATAAAACTGTAACAAAGAGCAACGTATTTGAAACAGATAGTCTTGAGCCATAAAGTTATTATCCAGATCTGAATCTAAACTTTCCCTACATTCCAGGATGTTCATATATATGGCTTTGCTTCAAGCCAACCTCTGAACCTAGGTATGACAATGTGGAGCTACTGCTCCTTTAGTGACTCCACTGCCAACATACAAGGCCTGTTAATACCAGTCGAATTTTTGTATCAATAAGAATAAATGCTATTTGCAGCACAGAGGTCAATTTTAGTAGATCATGGATTTATATGAAACAACACAACGGGATAATTCAGCAGCTTTCTTTGTACAACATCTCTTTCTCTTAGTAAGTTAGGGACTGTCTTCTTGTTACATGTTTGTACAATGCCTAGAATGATGATGCTCTGATCCATAATCCCTAAGTACTACAGTAATACAAATAATAATAATGTGTGCAAAATTCTCCACTTTCATCCTCCTTGCAAATCTCTAGCAAAATCTTTATTGAATTGTTCTGTTCTAGAGAGACAAGAGGGGGGTGAGCTAATATCTTTTATTAGACAAACTTGCATTAGTGAGAGAGACAAGCTTTTGAGCTACACAGAGCTTTGCTTCAGGTCACTCTCTAATATCCTGGGATCGACCCAGCTACAACAACACTGCATACATGTCCTAGTCTAGTTATTTCCATGATCGTCACCACAGTAGTAAGTGGAAACCTACTAACATTCATGAATTAATCCTCTCAGTCCGTCTGCGAGGTAGGGTAGCATTAGTACCTCCATTTTATGGAGGACCTCTGGCAGAGTGATTGTGTCTTGGCCAGATTTACAGAGGGATTCTGTGGTAGAGCTGGAAATGCAATCCCCATCAGAGCCCCAGTCCACTTGCTTAATCACAGGACAACCCTCCCGCCCCTTATTTGCAGGGCAAATTGAAGATAAGAACTTTGTCCTGTCTATACTACAGCCAAAACGTGAAACAAACAGGTTTAGTGTGTTTTTTTAGGTAGTTTCAATTGCTGAGTGGACAGGTTCTTAGCCACACACTACTTTCCAAATCATCTTTCAAAAAAGCGTTACGTTATTTAAGGTCAAGCCTTGATACAAAACATGCACAGAATTTACTATTCACACAGTAGTTAGACTTTTAAATGCTAGAAAAAAATGGGCTCCTAGTTAAATGTAATAGTTACAATACTGAAAATGTTTCAGTTATATTGTTCTTAAGGAACTCTGATAAGAAGGGAAGAAAAGAACAGACATGACTTGATTTTCCTCTTGCTTACAGGAGTAACTCCACTGGAGTAAGAGAGAGGGGAATCAGGCCCACAGGATGGCTGTTCATATTCCTCATTTGCAATTACTGATATACTTTTTTTTTATCATTTCACAGTTCACCTTTTTACACAATTATTGCCAGGTGCATTTCATCAGAACCTTTGCTAAATAAGTTATTTCCTTAGTTGGGTAACTAACTTTACAAAGAGTCTCTCAGGGCAACAAATACTCTTTATAATCAAATCACTTCCCTAATAATTAAAGTCAAATTGGCTAAAACAGTGCTGATGGTGTGAGATGCTGAGGGCTCTCAGCTACCATATGAAAATAGAGGCAGTTGAGGACAATCAAGACCTTGCAGAGATCCCAGCACTTTGCAGGCTCAGACAATGAACTCTCTTAAGCATGCACCATTCAGTTACTTTTCCTAACCTTTCACACAGGAGGTAACTGCTGAGGATTTATGAATGGATGTGGGTAAAAACTGTACCGCATTGTCGTTTTTCTTTAGTTGGGTCATCTCTTCAGAGAATCTGACAGGATGGAGTGATGATGATTCCTCCATAGTAAGAGCTGGATATAAGTCCCATTATAAGGTTGACTTTGAATGACTTTGGGAGGGTAAACAAGCAAACAAGAAAATCTCTCAGGCTATGTCTACACTACAGACCTTGCAGTGGCACAACTGCACAGCTGTAAGGTTTCCCGTGTAGCCGTTCAATGCCGATGGGAGAGAGCGCTCCTGTTGGCATAGCACTGTCCACACTGGTGCTTTTGTCGGTGAAACTTATGTAGGTCAGAGGGCTGATTTTTCACACCCCTGACCAACAACAGTTATACTGACAGCAGTGCTAGTGTAGACATGGTCTCATGCTTTCACATTTTTCATGGCAAGTCTTGTTGACAGCTGGTATCTATTCTGAACAATTTTGAACAAGATTGAAGGAGAATATTATAGTGTTCCCAAGCTCCTCCTGGGAACTTTTGCAAAGTGTCTTTAGAAAGTTCTTGATCAGTCAAAAATCGCAATGGTTTCAAATTAGTCAGCTTTGACTGAGTAAGAACTGCAGGATTTAGCCCAATGATGCTAAAGGAAGAGAACTTGGACCACAGCTAGACATTTACTAGAGGAGGAATGACTTTACACTATCATGGTAAAGAAGGTCCAAGCTGATCTGGAAACTCTCATACCATTTAATGCACTGGATTTTAAATCAGTTTGAGGGGAGTTAGGAAGGTGTGTGTGTGGGGGAGGGGTATGACTCTTTGAGGCACTGTACATGCTATATGGGTGAAAGCATTAATATGTGCAGACATATATATGTGACACATATATGTGTTGCAAATAACATTTAATTTTGATCTAAGTGCTGCCTGATGATAACTATAGGGCCAGATTCGTATGCCTTTACTGACACTGAATAGAGCCTTCCTCCACAAGCAATTCCACTGAAATCTCTGGAGCTAGCTACAGAGGAAGCTGCTATCCAATAAAAGTAATAATAATTAGCTCTTATGCAGTGCTTTTCACCAATATATTGCAAAGAAGGTCAGCATCAATTATCCCCATTTTACAGTAGGTGAAACTGAGGCACAGAGCAGCAAAGTGACTTGCCCAAAGTCACCAAAAGGCCAGAGACAGGAATAGAACTGTTAGCCTCCTAAAACCAAGTCCAATGCTTTGTCTACTAGACCTTGATGCATCTATATTGAGTAAAAATATCAGAATCTGGCCCTAAATATACAACTATAACAGACTCTTTCTGTAATCCCCAATCACGTGTTAACCAACCTATCAACAGCCAATAACAGTGCAGCAACAAAAATTGTTAATATCGCCTTCTTGTTCAGTCACAGGGAGAAGAAATGAGTAAACAGCATCATGTCTCTCCCTGTAGGCTTTTTTGTTTCTTGGGTGGGAAGGATTTAGTTTCTATCAGAAAGTTAGCTCCAAATTCACAGCCACTCCCTACCCAGGGAAACTCCTTCACTGCAATTAAGGCTAGCCACAGCAAGGTTGCTGAACACAGTTTGCTCATATTCTGCTGCAAACTATAGACTAAGAGTTATCTGATTGAAAATTCTTGATTTTGGAAATGAGATGTAAATCCATTGTGCTTCAGCCAGATATAAGAGTGCGAGCAAGCTTTGGAAAAAGGATACACTGCTATTTTGCTTAATAGTCATTGTTTGTAAGGCTGAATTATAAAAGAAGAAGATCCCTTTTAAACTGTAGGTTATTTTAATCAACTCATCTTTAATCCTTGACAAGGTCTTCTGTCCAAATAGTAGTACCAGCTAGAAAACAGATATAACATGCTACATTGGGATTAATTGACATATTTAGTCAATAAATTGGCTTATTAGTATGTTACACATTTTTTTCCAAAACCCACTAGTTAAAATTTAGCTCAAAATAGACGGAACGAGACAAATCGTGTATCAAACTGAGCATCAAAACATGTAAAATTAAGTTCTGATCCTGAGGATGCCCGTAATTCCTGTTGAAATTGTTGTGAACTGTGGGTATTCAGTGCCTTTCTCCTGATCAAGCCAATTCTGAGGCATTGGCATGCACATTACTTTTAATACCGAACTCACTCCTCTGCTGCTCCCTTTGATGATTCTTCTACACCCCGTGTTGCTCCCTTCCTAGCACTAAGCATCAGGGAGGATCTCTCATTAGCACAAAGCTTTGTTGGACTCCCTTCTAAATCAAGCTCCTACATGTCAAGTGTGTTTATGTCGAAGAGAGTAGCTGAAACTGAACCACTCCCTCTAGATGGTGGGGGGGAAAAAACCCTGACCAAACAAAAAATTCTTCAAGTTGAAATGTTCCTAAACTGAACTGCTTCCCTCAAAAGGAGGAGGGTCTTCAGGCATGTCAAAACTGTGGATTCTGGATTTTTTAACAAATATGTTGATGAGTATGTAGATGATGCTTTCTGGAAATAGAAAGATGATGAGAAGATGAAGGTCTGTTTGCTTTTAATGGGAAACAGTCTGTTTTGAGTTTGAGAAGCCCCTGATTACCAGCAGTTAGGCCATGTCTGCAGTACCACTTATGTTGGCAAAACTTACGTTGCTCAGGAGTGTGAAAAAAACACCTTCCTGAGAGATACAAGTTACAGTGACAGAAGCGCCAGTGTGGAGAGCGCTTTGTTGGCTGTCTTGTCCCCTCACCTCATTGGGATAGTTAAGTGGCTGTCTCCCCCACTCACTAGTTTGATGGCTTTGTTTACATCTTAGTAAATGTATTTCTATTGTCTCTCCTTGCTCAGTTTACACTGAAGACACATTCGAACAGGCGGAATCACACTCCTTGATCTAGGGTGGGGTCCCTCAAGCCTTACCTGCCAAACACATTTTAAGAACATAGTTCCAGCACATTTATAGTTTTTCATATATCACCTGTACATACACCAGGCAACAATATTAATGACCAGCATGTAACCAGTTAGCATATGATACCTTACATCTGTTAGATACAGATTATGACAACAATGAGTTGGAGTACACTCCGCTGCTTAGGCCAGCTGAAACTCACTGCTAGATCCCCTTGCCCTCTGACATTGGGATGCTCTTAGGATCAAAGTATTATTCCATTTTCAGTTCAGGTTTGGCATTTCATATCATCTTCCATTTTTTAAAATTAAAGCTACACTTGTTTAACACAGCTGTGTCACTCACCACAATGTCACGCAGGAACTGCAGAGGTTGTTGACTGAACAACTCCTATTAAAATGATAATTTGATGATAATATAAATAATTGCTGAGATGTATGAACAGCTGACAATAGATTTATTTTTCTTTTAAATGCTGATTATGTCTTCAGCTTCAGGGCAGAAAGAATTAAAAGTTGAGGAATTGTGCTCTTATTAATCAGACAAGGAGATAGATATCAGAGCTGTTCATGATTTCATCCTGATGAGCCAGGCCTAGGGTACTGGGTAGTTCACATGAAGTGGAGTACCCATGCCATGAATAAACAGAGTGAGGGGATGGAATGGTGTGGATGGGAATATTTGTACACAATGTGGGCTAGTACACAAGAATCCGGAATCTTTGGTTTGTTTTGTACAAGGCAATTAGGTTATGAGATGTATTTTCAATGTGTTGTGGCCCTTGTGTTATCACAGAAAATTTGGAAAACAAACATGTAAAAAAAAAATTCAGTGTGGGTTTCAAGGTTTTGAATATAAGACATCACTGGGCAGACATTACCCCAAATTAAATTTATATTCTTTTGTGTAGAAAACAGCTCTTCAATTGTATGTAAAACTGAAATACATGAGGAGGTAAGTCAGGAAAATCAGAAAGCAACATTCCTAGTAGCTCTGAATCCCTAATAAAAGTCTTAAATCTACATTTGACAGAAGACTTGCCTTATCAAAGAATACTCGGATTCCCAGTTACACTGTTGCTACAACATTTCCTTTGGATAGCCTAACCATCCACAAATCAAACAAATATAGCTAGAAGGACCATTCCTCACTCTGCTTATATGAAAATAAAGATTTGGGTTCTCTTTTACTTGTCCTAATACAAGGCCTTCCCCATTTCCAAAGACAAAAACTTATAAACATTGCCAGTTGTAATGAGATTTTAAGACTGGAAAGTATATAGTTTCCTGGCATTTAATAATTATCATACACATTCTTTGATTTGGTTGTAGAGAGAAACAAGAAGGAACCAGCAGACATGCCATTCAAATGATGATGATATCATTTTAGAATGCTGGTGTACATTGGAAAATGCCAATTCACCAAAACTTTTTGCAGGAAAGGATCAGTTTAGACAAATTTCCACTTTTGAAAAAAGTTTCAAAATGTTCAATTTCAAATTTTTCTAAATGATTTTTTTTTCATTTTTTGTTTGAAAATTCTGTTTGTTTCAAAATTTACATTGCTTTATAGTAAAATACACATATATTGCATATATAAAAGTCAAAATTGAAACAACACATTTCGATCAACCCATTCCAAAATTTTTCTTGGATTTTCAGTTGGTGACAATCTGAGATTTTGATTTTTTGTCCTGATTTAGGATGGAAAAACTCAAAATTTTGAAAATTCTCACAGGATAGGAAAATCATTTCCTGTCCAGCTCTAGTATTTAGGGATTCTGTGAGATAAATTTCTGTTTTTTTTTTTCCTCTGCTGACCACCTTTAAACATACACAAAAAATTACTCTACAGTTCTCTCAGCTGCTTGATTGATCTTAGGCAAATAGTTGTGTTTTTATGGACTTAGCTTGACATCCTGAAAGCTAAGTAAACTGCTGCTCTCTCTGTGTTTTGTTTAGTTTCAGTTTTAAATGGGCTGGACTAGAACCTGTGACCTCTCTGTCTCATGTATACTGAGTTTGTGACCTGACTGGATTCCACATTTCCATGAAATGTGTTAACATTTGCATAGGTGTTTATACTTTACCCGCGTGTTAAAGCAAAACATAAAAACAGTGGATAATAAATAATGTGAAAAACTTAGGACCAATTTCTGCCCTCATTTACACTAGTGCAACCTCATCATTTTCAACCCCACTAAATTGTGGCGTTACATGTGAGATGGATTTGGCCCAATGAGTTTTAAACTAGATTGAGCCTTTGCTCTGTGTCTTCTGCAAGGCGCCCAGGGAGTCAAAATTCTTTCTTTACTCCCTCTTTTTTCAGAGGGAAATAACTTTTATTGGTTCTTTTCCCATACCATCCTTGCCTACCTGCTCATGGCCCACCCCTCAGGCTCCAGCCGCAATGCAGGAAGCACTAAAGTGACTGTGCAGGGGGCCATCTGGTTTTACTGCCTGTTATTCCCCTGTGTTGTTACTTAAAGCCAAATAGCAATTGCTTCACTAGATCAGACCCATGGTCCATCTAATCCAGTATCCCGTCTCTGCCAGTGGCCCGTGCCAGGTGCCTCAGAAAAAGGTGTAAGAAACCCATAGTAGGCAAGTACAGGATATTTGGACCCCATCTTAGGTATCCTCCTGCTCTCTAATAGGTAGTGATTGGCTTAAGGCCTGAAGCACAACTTTCAATATCCCTTCTAAAATTGTTATAATTAATTATTATAACTCTTGATTTTCTTTATCCTAAATATTCAATTCCTTTTTGAATCTTACTAAGTTCTTGACCCCAGTGACTTCCTGTGGTAGTGAATTAATCACACAGTTTGTGAACAAGTTGTTTCTTTTATCAATTTTGAATTTCCCACCTTTAAATTTCATTGTTCTTGTTATGAAGAACAGAAGAACAGAGAGAGAGAGA
Source organism: Trachemys scripta elegans (assembly GCF_013100865.1). NCBI lineage: Eukaryota > Metazoa > Chordata > Testudines > Emydidae > Trachemys > Trachemys scripta. The sequence continues at coordinate 102,089,814 of NC_048300.1, forward strand.
CAGAGACAGAGACAGAGAGAGTTAGGAGAGAGAACAGAAGATCCTGATCTACCTTTTCTAAACCTTGCATCATTGTAATATACCTTTATCATGTTCTCTCTTGTTCATCTCCTTTCTGAGGAAAACATCCCAGTGTTTTCAATCTCCTTTCATAGGAGAGTTTTTTCCATTCCCTCAGTCATTCTTGTTACTCTTTTTGGAATCCCCACCAGTTCTGCAATATCCTCTAACAGACAGGGGGGCCAGTGTTGCACACAGCATTCTGAAGGATTTATATCAAGGCATTATAATCTTCTCTGTATTATTCTCTTGTTCATTCCTTATGCCCCCTAGCATGTTCGTTTTTCTGACTGCAAGTGCATGTTGAGCAGAGATCTTCACTGAGCTGTTGACAGTGACATCCAGGTCCCTGTCACAATCTGGCCCCAGGTTAATCTAAATCTTCATGACCCTATTGAAACACAAAATTAGGATATATATCAAAATTGTTAATAGAGTTAATTAACAAAAAGTCTGTTCTTAGACTAAATCTCTGATGTAGCATTCTGCAGCTTAGATTTAGTTTGAGGACAGCATCTTAAAGTCTTTACATCTTCAAAACTGAATCTTTAAAATCTTGATTTAAAAATGTCCTCTGCTAAAGAAGATGGAGTTAGAAATCTGCAATGGTTATGTGACTAAGCAATGCATAAGATGTAAGAATCTTATGCAGGGAGCATGTTTGTTCTTGCCATATAGCCAACTCCCTTAAGGCAGGGAGTATGCCAGTCTCTCCCAATGTGCCTTCCTACAGAGTCATGGCATTTGCAATACTACTGGGAGAAAAAACTGGTTAGTGGCATAAAGAGGTGGGGAGCAGGATGGATGAGAGAGTCCCACCCCCACCCCTCCCCAGCCAAATGGCAGGGACCCCTCAGGGCACTTGGTTCAGCTGGCACTAGGGGTGGGAAGGGAGAAAAAAGTTTTATAATGGGGGGGGGGAAATTAGTGAAATGTAATGAATAGAAATGGAACATGGGTCATAAAGCAATGGGAGATGGTCACAACCTTCATGAACTGTTCAGAGAAAGGGAGATAGACCAGAGGACTGGGTCAGAATCTCCCCCCCCCCCCATTTGTGCTATGCTTGGTTTGGAAGCTGAGTGAGGAGAATGGCTCACTGCCACCTCCGCATGCTCCCAGTCACCAGTGTTGCTGGGGATTGGTTTGGCCCACTATGAAAGTGAGAGCCACTTAAAAGCCTGAAGGGCCATTACACCATCTGGAGCTTGCTGAAGCACAGCAACGCAGTGGCAACGTCCCCCTCACCTGGCCATAAACTGACAGACTTCCTATGCTGGGTGAGATGACATAGAGCTGGCGTACCCTAAGGCAGGGGTGGGCAAACTTTTTGGCCCGAGGGCCACATTGGGGTTGTGCAACTGTATGGAGGGCTGGGTAGGGAAGGCTGTGCCTCCCCAAACAGCCTGGCCACCGCCCCCTATCTGCCCCCTCCCACTTCCCGCCCCCTGACTGCCCCCCTCAGAACCCCCAACCCATCCAACCCCCCCTGCTCCTTGTCCCCTGACTGCCCTGATCCCTCTCCACACCTCCGCCCTCTGACAGCCTCCCCGGGACTCCCACCCCCTATCCAACCACCCTCTGCTCCTCGTCCCCTGACTACTGCCTCCTGGGACCCTCCTCCTCCTCTAACTGCCCCCTGGGATCCACCCCCTTGTCCAACCCCCCCCCCCGCTCCCCGCCCCCTGACAGGCCCCCCAGGACTCCCACTCCCAACCCTCCCTGTTCCCCATTCCTGACCGCCCCCCCAGAACCTCCACCCCATCCAACTGCCCCGTCTTCCCTGACTGCCCCCTAGGACCTCCCGCTCCCTTACCCAACCCCCTTGCTCCGCACCCACTTACCATCAGCAGGAGCTCGCAGCCATGACACCCAGCCAGTCAGCAGCACCCCCCATGCTGCCCAGCAGGAGCAGCGGGCCAGAGCGTGGCTCGTGTGGTGGCGTGGCTGCAGGGGGGGACAGCAGGGGAGGGGCCAGGGACTAGGCTCCCCGGCCGGGAGCTCAGGGGCCAGGCAAGACGGTCCCATGGGCCGTAGTTTGCCCACGTCTGCTCTAAGATATGTAAAGCTTGGTATGTCTACAGTACAATCAAACACCCATGGCTGATTCATGTCAGCTGACTAAGGCTCACAGGGCAGGGGCTACGGGGCTGTTTATTTGCGGTGTAGACATTTGAGCTCTGTCTGGAGGTTGGGCTATGGGGTCCTTCCCTCTCGTGGGGTCCCAGAACCTCGGTCCCTTGGTCTGAGCCCCATGAGGCCAAGTCAGCAGAGACAGGCCAGCCATGGGTGATTAATTGCAGAGTAGACATGTCCTTAGGGATTCCCTCATGCTGGGGAGAATCCTTAGCTACCTGGTTAAAGCAGCTTTACAGCCTTTTTGCTGCTGAATTAGTTCCATTGCTGGTACAGTTCCTGGTGTTAGTTAATTATTATATCACCTCAGAAATAGCTGCATTGATTGAGATTTTATAAATTTAAATTCAAAAGTTTGCATTAACGCAACCTTCTGGGTGCACATTTGACTGCCACAGGAATCATTGTTAACTCTACCACATTGCACATCCTGTAGGTTATATGGCATACTCTAATAAAACATAATGTAGCAAGATTTAAAAAGTAAAGCGGAAATACTTGCTGCAAGAAACACAGGTAACAGTGTTATGGGAACCTTAACTTCTGCATATCCTTGTACTGTGTGATTCTTAAACTGCATCATCTTATATTGCATTAACAGGGTTCCATGTAATTTGTTTGCTTCTTTTAAGGGGAAAAAAGAATGCAGCCCATATGAGCACAGGTCCATTTCTTGTACTCTAGTGCTGCTTTTATGTAGTGTGCACTCCTTTCATTGTGCCAATATTACAGATGCATTTCAAGAAGTGAACACATAATAAAGTAATCAGTGTCATATTTAACAGAACATCACAGGAAAGAAGAAAAAAACCCAAGATAATCAGAGAACATCTGGGACTTGCTATCCAATGGAACAAGGAAGCCAAGGGTTGGCCTTGATTTTCCCTAATAACATAAGAATGGCCATACTGGGACAAACCAAAGATCCATCTAGCCCAGTATCCTGTCTTCCGACAGTGGCCAATGCCAGGGCCCCAGAGGGAATGAACAGAACAGGTAATCATCAAGTGATCCATCCCCTGTCGCCCAGTCCCACCTTCTGGCAAACAGAGGCTAGGGACACCATCCCTGCCCATTCTGGCTAATAGCCATTGATGGACCTATCCTCCATGAATTTATCTACTTCTTTTTTTGAACCCTGTTATATTCTTGGCCTTCACAACATCCTCTGGCAAAGAGTTCCACAGGTTGACTGTGTGTTGTGTGAAGAAATACTTCCTTTTGTTTGTTTTAAACCTGCTGTCTATTAATTTCATTTGGTTCTTGTGTTATGAGCAGGAGTAAATAACACTTCCTTATTTCTCACTTTCTTATTTCCCACTTTCTCCACACCAGTCATGATTTTATAGACTTCAATCATATCGCCCCTTAGTCATCTCTTTTCCAAGCTGAAAAGTCCCAGTCTTATGAATCTCACCTCATACGGAAGGTGTTCCATACCCCTAATCATTGTTGTTGCCTTTTTCTGAACCTTTTCCAACGCCAATATATCATTTTTGAGATGGGGTGACCACATCTGCACACAGTATTCAAGATGTGGACATACCATGGATACATATAGAGGCAATATGATATTTTCTGTCTTATTATCTACTCCTTTCTTAATGATGCCCAATATTCTGTTTGCTTTTTTGACCATCACTGCACATTGAGTGGATATTTTCAGAGAACTAACCACAATGACTCCAAGATCTCTTTCTTCAGTGGTGACAGCTAAATTTAGACCCCATCATTTTATATATATAGTTGGGATTATGTTTTCCAATGTGCATTACTTTGCATTTATCAACATTGCATTTCATCTGCCATTTTGTTGCCCAGTCACCCAGTTCTGTGAGATCCCTTTGTAGCTCTTCGTGGTCTGCTTTGGACTTAACAATCTTGAGTAGTTTTGTATCAGCTGCAACTGTATTTGCTTCCCCAACCAAGGCTCACTGAGCCCAAAGATCATCTCACCACTCATGTATTTCAAACATCTTGAGCTCTGGAGGCCTTAGTGCATTCTGGAGTGCAAAGTGTAACGGCCTGGGAGATCTGAAATCATCTTGATATCTAATGATCATTGTTTGCATTTGTGTGGCGCTTTATAGATTTAGTGTGGGCTCAAGTGTTTGAGGAGCACAAGTCCCAGTGAAAGTCAATGAGTCACTTAGGTTCTTTTGAAAATCTTACCACTAGAGCAAGAATCTCTGTAGTGATCTGGGACATGTAGCTATAAATAAACATATGACATGACAGAGATTGAATTTAAGATCCAACTGAATCTTATGTGCGGTAGGACAAATTCTTGGGTCCTTACTCATCCAAACACCTATTAATTTTAGTGAGAACTCACCTGAGTTAGGACCTATGGCTCTGGCTACAGGTTATTTCTATAATCACCAATGTTGCTTACTGAAAGTGAAGCAGTCATTACTATGCTAAAAGACCTGGTGGATGAGCCAGAGGAACAGACATACATGAAAGGTACCTTCCACATGCAAATCTTAGGGTCATGATCTATCCTGATTGTTTGTGTCTGATGTATAGATTTGCCAAATAATGCCAAACTTTTAAGTTCACATACCAGCATGGCATGCTAATATAGACAGTTTTTTAAAATGGAAGATTTTAAGTTGCCTTTGAGGAAGAGCCTCCTCTTCATTTGATGCCTATGCATAAAACCCTTTGGTGCCATGATAGACATATATAACAGAGCCATGACTGCCATTTGCTGAACAAATGGCCTGTATTAGTGAAATAAGATAAGGTTGTTATCTGAGTATTCTTACATTCTGCTTTTTCTGCCTCAGTGCTAAATACTTAATATTGAAATTCCTTGACATTCCAATAACATACTGTTCAGAATTAATGTTTGTTTAAACATCATACATTGTGCATTAACTCTCTGCTGGATCAGAACCACTTTGTACATTCTAAACCAGTCAAAGGAGAGTAGGTGGCTATGTTCTCTCCTTGAGAGTTTACCGTCTTCTCACATTTGTCTGAAATGAAAACACTTCATTTTTAAGGCAGGCATGAATCTAACTTAATGCATTGTTGCCTTCATAATATGTTTTCTTTCTGATTTCAGCCTGGGGGAGAGCTGCTGCTGCCACATTCCTTGTTGGCTATATCATTTTGGTCATTTGTTTTGCCCTGGCCATCATAGCATTCTCCATTGATACACTTCGGTTCAACTTCGTACGAGGAATTGGAGGCTTGCTCTTTGTTGCTGGTAAGACTGTGTGTGAGGAAAAGGTTGCCTTTTAAAATGGTACCTGTTGTAAAATTGATACATGCCTTATTTGACTCTTCAAACAAAGGAGTCTATGCCCAGTTCTATAGCCACTCGGCACTTGGAAATGTCAATTAAAATCAATGGAAAGTCCATCCAAGTAGTAAATCCTCAAACCTCTAAAACAAAGGTGGATTTGGCTAGAGATAACATCAAGGCAGAAACTTTAATGGATACCAGTTTAATCACTCATTCTGACTTGTTGTTGTTGTTGTCTTTTCTCTTTCTTCAGCTGTGTTCTCGATCATGGCCCTGGTCATTTATCCAGTGAAGTACACAAATGAAATTGACATGGAAGGAGTCAATATGTTCAGCTGGGCCTATGGCTTTGCTTGGACCACCACCATTATGGAAATAGGCCTGGGGTTCTTCTTCTGCTGCCTCCCGAATTACGAAGATGAGATCCTGGGCAACGTCAAGCCCACATATTTTTATACTTCCCCATAAATACTAGAAACAACAGGAGAGGTGCCTTACTGTTGTTTTGATATTTAGATTCCAGAGATACATACAGACTATCTTATTTTTACAGAGTATTATAACCAGGAATTAGTAGAAAGGCTTGGAAACTTTTTTATGCAAGTAGAAATATAGTGTTGGAGTTATAGAATAGAAGATCTAAATTGTTCTGAATTTTCCTCTTTGATGTGGGTTTGTTAGGGTTAATTATTCTATCATTTTGTATTGCTCCATTACTTCCCACTAGTAGGGGGGTGGGGTGGGTCTGGTATTGGTGTTTCAAGCATTTGTGTTTTTATTTAAGTTCAAACAAGCCTTTTAATTAATCAGGGAATCAGTTATGGGGCCAGACAACACAAACCCTGGTTCCCTGAGGCCAAGCAGCTCAGGAAAACCAGATACCATGATATGTGGTATAGTTTAACCTGAAAACTGATATTTGGTTGCTTACAAAACCTGCCTACCCACTTTGTGCCACCATTGCCAATAATTCAGTCACCACTTTGTAACTTTGTTTCCTCTTTTATTCATAAAAAATATAGCACTTAGAGTCAGAGACAAGATAGAGAAAACTACTTCCTTGTTTTTAACAGGCCATTTTCATTTCTCTCAATGCTTTTGTTGCATAGTTTAGTTGCTAAATTGTCAAAGATGACCCAGAATAAGAAGAAAAATAAACTGTCTTCAAATACCACTAAACATAAACAAGTATTATCACTGTGTAGTGTGCGCTGCAATCCAAGCAGTCTTAGAAATCCTGGGTGAGATTCTGGGCTGCTACTTGGCGGAGTAGCACAGGATTAGCACACTGCGGGAGGGGGACAAAAGTGGCTTTAAGACATCCTTTCACCCTTCAGATTCTGGGCTTTTCTGAGGGCTGGAGAGACTCCTGCTGTAACATAGAGAGTCTTGAGGAACTGTTTAAGTTATGTCAGCCTCACCAGGTTGCCCTATGGGCAGCAGCACTGTCCAAACCTCCATAGACCTATGTGCTGTGGCTCCACCCATGACCTGCCTCCCCATCCTTGGCACGGGGCCTATGCCAACGCCTCAGGAGTCCCTGAAGGACAGCCTGCTTCTGTCTTCTTCAGTTCCTGTACCACTGGAATTCTTTCCCCATCAAATCTAGGGCTTTTAGAGCCCCTTTATGCCATTCCAGCCCTTTTACCTGGTACCAGAGGGCGAGAGCTGGCATGGGAATTTCACCTCTATTTACTCCTATGGCCCTCATCCCTATAGTATCCAATTGTCTCTATACTATTGAACTGCTGGAATTGGAATTTAGAGTTATTAAACAAGTTAAAACAAAATCCCTTTCTTATTGGGCTCTTTCATTTAGATCTATTACTTTCTGAGTCGAAAGTGTGTGTGTGTGTGTGTGTGTGTGTGTGTGTGTGTGTGTGATGCATATATAAAATGCACACACACAAATACACTCTCACACAACCTCCCACCATAAGATTGTAAAACAAGACACAACCACATTTTATAAAACATTTTCAGATATATTTCACATTCCACAACATTAAAAATATGTGAAAAGTAATGAAGTTTGCTTGCTGTTTTCTGTGTTATATATCTTGGTTTTGTAATATTCCATTTTTTGCTTTAGGTGAAAAAAATTGTGGACCAAATCCTATTATCCTTATCAAACAAGAACTCTCATTGAAGTCATTATATCGTTTTCTAAGATGAATATTACCTTGTAATAAATTTACCTCTCTCTTTATATACTGCAGATGATGAAAACTGCCACACTGAGTATATAGTATTCCACACTATAAAATATGAGATGCAGGAAGGAAACCTTGTCTTCCTTGATAAAAGTCTTGGACAGTTAGAAAAAGTTAAGCTAAACAACCAGATTCTTATATTGCACTAGTTTTGCAGCAGTGTAACTCCATTTATTGCTCTGAAGTTACGCCTAACTTAGACCAATAAAAGTGAGAGGAGAATCACATCCAAAGCATATATATAAACCCTTGAGAATGGTTAGACAGAAGAGTTTTATAATTAATTATTATGGTTCTTCCTGGCCAAAAAATTTAGAAAATATTTTGTATAAAAAAGTGACAGTGTGCAATTGATGCACATGCAGTTCATCTGTTTAGGAATAAGCTGTTGCAGATATTTTCATGATGCTAACCATACTCAATAAATGATGGTCATCTTTGTCTTGTTTCAAACATGGTGACTGTATTTAATTCTATTTGGGGATAGGAAGGAAAGGGAGCGATAAAATACCTCAAACTACACTCCATTGCCGTAGAATTTTGAAGCAAGTGGAGGGTGGGAAAGTAACTTTCAAATTTATTATTTAATATTAATAGGACTTCTATTATTCTTCATTTATATTCTGATAGCACAATAATTCACGGCCAACATGCACAGGAAGACACTGAACCTGCCCAGGAGAGCCTACAAATTATGAAGAACTACAGCATATAATGGTTAGGGTAGAGAGATACAATTATCATATGTACAATGTTATATACTTTCTTATTAAATGCACATCAACTGTTGAGGTGAACACCACAGTTTGTTGATGAGGAGAAGTATTGACAGAGGAAGTTTCAAGGCTCATATTTACAATGAAGAACAATGAATTTTGATGTTCACCAAACTATGAAGTCGAAATGGGCCTGATCCTTTATTTCCACTCCCCAAAACTTCTGATGAGACTTCTGATGAGCCAACAGACTTCTGATGATCCAATCCATTTAGGGAGCAAAAGGAGAATCTGGCCAATAATTTGTGCACTTTTAATAGTTTCTGGTTTTCGGGGTGCCAGGGGAGGTGCTTAAAACACAGGTGGCGGGGATCCCCTCAGAGGAATTGTGTAAGAGATCATGTGGGACTGAGGCCCTTGAAATCTGAACAGAGTCTTAGATTTTTGGCAAACAAGGTTTCATTGCCCATGGACTCTGGCTCTGGCCCCCTATTCAACACTCTGGACTGATCAACTTGGAGATGTAAGAAACATGAGATCAAACAAGAGACAACAAGAGTCAACAGGTCAGCAGTGATTGATTTTGCTTTTCATTGAATAAAGCCTTCTAGGTACAGATTAACTTTATCTAGCTCAATATTTATCATCATTGCACTTGGCATTACATGGGAGCTGCAAGCACCTTGAAGCATATCCTGACTATTTCTCTCCTTTTACTGTAGCTTCTGTATACATTTCTTTTGAATGCTTGCTTTAACGTGTGCTGACACAGGGCCTGGCTACACTTGCAGATGTAGAGCGCTTTGAGTTAAACCTGCCTTCATAGAGCGCAGTAGGGAAAGCGCTGCAGTCTGTCCACACTGACAGCTTCAAGCGCACTGGTGTGGCCACATCTGTGGCACTTGCAGCGGCCTTGGGAGTGGTGCATTATGGGCAGCTATCCCAGCATGCAAGTGGCTGCAACATGCTTTTCAAATTGGGGTGGGGTGGGGTGGAGTGTGACAGGGAGTGTGTTGTGTGTATGTGGGGGGAGAGAGAGTGGGTTTTGGGGGGGCTAGGAGCATGTCAGCATGCTATCTTGTAAGTTCAGACAGCAGCAGACCCTCCCTTTCCCCCCCCCCCGCCTCTTTTTCTCATACACAGCATTCCACAGTAATGGTTGCTTTGTCTCGGAGCAGATAAGCAGCCGGCTGTCAGAAACAGAGCTTTCAAAGGGCACTTCCGCATTCCAGCAGCAATTCAAAACAATGACAGGAGTGGCCACTTGACTTATGGGGATTATGGGATGTTTCCAGAGGCTGATCGCAGCGCAGTAATGCAACACCTCGTCCACACTGGTGCCGCAGCGCTCCAGCAGGGGCGCAGCAAACGTTATTCCTCTCACCGAGGTGGAGTACTGGGAGCACTGTAGCCACGAATTCAGAGCGCTCTACGTGCCTTGCCAGTGTGGACAGGGAGTGAGCTAGGGCTCACGGGGCTCCTTTATTGTGCACTAACTCGCAAGTGTAGCCAAGCCCACAGACTCCATTGGTTTCAGCACAGAAAAGGGAATCAGGAACTCCTGACTCTTCTCTGGTAAGAAAGAACATATCACTTCATTACCTCAGACTATTGTGAGGATGATTTAGAAAACACTGAAACAGCATTTTTTAGGTGGTTAGTATTATTTTGGAGCTTCCTACAGCAATAATCCTCAGTGAATAATAACAGATGATACCTATACAAACAATATATGAGAGAGCATGTTTTTTATACTTTCACGAGCTATCACAAAAGCTTTAAGAAACGAGGACATTTGATCTGCAACCCACAGAAAATCCTATAAATACAAATGATAAAGTAACTTGGAGGGAGGGGGTTTTGTGATACTTCAGCATTTCTATACACCAGCTATGTAACTAATTGGTTCTGGGGAAGTTTGGGTCAACAGCCAGTGCAGCACATTCCCAAATGAGAGTCTTACAGAGTTACATTGGCTATTTGAGCTGTGCAAGAACTAGTTCAAAAGTGCGATTGAATAATCATTAAACTAATGACTGAGAGTGCCCATTTCAAGAAAAAGCTATTTTTAAAACAAAGGGCAGGAGAAGGGTGTGGTCTGACCATTGAGAAGTTGAAAAATACTAGAGTACCACAGCAAATACTTTGGATAATTAATCCCCAGAAAATAAAGCTTATCACAGACCCCTGGAAAGGAAGAACAAACTTTCTAAGCCCCAGCGATGTAGGGAAAGGTGAGAGAGAGGAGAAAAAATGGTGGAAAGCTATGTTTCCCAGCCTTTGTTCTATATAGATCCTTTTGGTGCCTCCTCTTCCTCTGACACCCAGATTAGAGGAGCCAACCAGCTGGGAGCTACCCAGAATCCTAAAATGACAGACAAAACACAATCATCTCTGGGAGAAAAATGTCTTGAAATGAAGTTGAATCCCTTGCATGCTGATCTTTTGGAAACAATAGGTAGGAGATTGAGGCAGACAGGAATGGCCAAAGAAAAATTGGTGGCAGTGATTCCATTGCTACAAAAATAAAAAATCCATTGTTAGAAAAATCAGGCCTGAGCCAAATCAACTTTAGGATGCTGGAATTTCCAGTCCGAGGCGAAATTAAAGACATAGTGGAATGGGGGGAGTAAGGGAAGAGACAAAACATCTCTCAACTTCTGTGTTTCAACGTGAAGAGGACCTAGTTTCTAAACAAGGTTCTTACAGGGAAAGGGCAGTGAGCCATGATGGGCAGCACAGTAGAAGTCTCTGTATATCTCGTCAGGGACAGGGTGAGACTTTTAATGGCAGTGCAGAAAAGATATAAAAAATAAACTGATGGTTAAAGCTTTTGCTATTTTCAGAACCTTAGTGCTGCTGCGACAACAAAGAAGGAAAGTAATGATCAGCACTCAAAAGATTTTGCTGCTGAAGTCATTCCTGCCCGTTCCCAGTAGGGTTACCAGATAGCAAGTGTGAAAAATCAGAACAGTGGGTGGGGGGGTCATAGGAACCCATATAAAAAAAAAGCCCCAAATATCGGGACTGTCCCTTTAAAATCGGGACATCTGGTCACCCTAGTTCCTGTCAAGGATCCAAATGATTTACTGAGAAAAAACTGCAGTGGATGGGAATGTATGTAGCTAATATCAAAGATCAAATTACAAAATGTGCTGAAAACAGGCAGTTCTTCAAATGGACTTTCAGATGGAAACAAAAGCAAAAGAACTGAAGAGAACTACAAAACTTTCAACCTGTAACTTAATAAAATACCTTCTAAATCAGTTTGTAACAGCTTCTAGTAGTTAGTAGAATTTGTATAGCGAATTTTAGGTCTTGGTCTTTTCAAATATTTTGCAGAGGAAATACCCCTTTCACTGTGTTTTCTTTGGGCATTTTCCATTTGCCCTCCAGAAGAAATAGCTCGCCTGATAAACCTTTAAAAATGTTTAAACTGAAATAATCTTAAGGCTGTACTAAATCTGTGCATATTTCATTGTGCAAACGGGCACAATGGGTGAAATCTTGGCCCTAATGAAGTCAAAGGCAAAACTTCCATTGACTTCTATGGGGCCAGGATTTCTCATTATAAGCATAAAAACCCTTTAGGGCCATATTATACTATCCTTATTCAAGCTGAGTAGTATCTTACTCCACAAATAATCCCACTCATTTTAAATGAGACTGCTCCAGGAGTAAAATAATACTAAGCATGAGTAAGGATACCAGAATCTGGCCCAATGGGACTATTCACAGAGTAAGATACTACTCAGACTGTGTAAGATTGGCAGAATTTGGCCATTAATAAAACTTGGTTTTAATAGGCACACCACTACCACCTCCCTCACAAAAGGACAGTGGATTTTTATCATTAGATACAATTCTAAACATGCTTAAAATCGTCTTTGTATTTAAGTGCTTGTAGGTCAGGGCCCAGATGTCTCTCTATATCCCTTGCTTATTGCATAGAAGTCCTCGTGCTCCTGTCTATCAAGGTTGTTACAAACCCTCTCCTCCTCATCATCTTATTTTAAAGCCTCCAGAATATTAAACTCTCTCTCCCTCACTGTCTCTCTTCCTTCCTTAACACAAGAAGGTGTCTCTAGCCTCTGTTTGCCAGAAGCTGGGAATGGGCGGCAGGGGGATGAATCACTTGATGATTGTCTGTTCTGTTCATTTCTTTTGAAGCACCTGGCATTGGCTACTGTTGGAAGACAGGATACTGGGCTAGATGGACCTTTGGTCTGACCCAGTATGGCCGTTCTTATGTTTTAATAAAAACTTGAGTAGACTATAGAAATGTTGCATGTGTGTGAGAGTGTTGTGTGTGTGATGAATGTAAGGGAAAACCAAGTCAAACTAATTTCACATTTATCTAGGAATGTGATGAGGTCAGTAGTTATACCTTATATTCCGCATGCCTTTCTTTTTACAACCACTGCACAATCATTCACCTAAGCAACTGTTCACCTACAGCACCTGTTTCTTTGTAAAACGTTTTTTTTTCAAGAGCACATTTGTATTTTCAGAACAATGCTAGTAGCACACAGTCATCTTAGGACGCTCATAAAGGTATTACATCTCTGGAATATACCATGGATCATTTAAAATATCTTCTCTGGTGAATTATTCATATCACATCTCAAGTGATAGGGGCAGAGATAGTGACACCACAGATAGGATTATAAATGTCAGGTACAGCATAAGCAACAGGAACAAACAAATTCTTAATTACTGATTGTGGGCCAAATTCTATGCACATTACAAAGTGCAACTCCAGTTTATTACAGTGGAGGTTGCACCATATAATGGAGGGTAAATTTGGCCTCACTTTCATGCAAAACCTTTACAAAAATGGAATATTCTTCAAAGTTTTTCCACAGGTTTTTAATTGTGCACTGGCCAAGACCAAGATGATATCAAAAATATATTTTGGATCCTTAGACTCCCATTGACTTCAGTGGGAGCAAGATTGGGCCCAGATGATGTAAACCACATTTGATCTGACACAGGTTTTTCAAGTTTCCCAATTCTGTTCTCCTTCTGTGTAGCAGTACTAGGCGTTCCCACTTCTGTTCTTTAAAATTGCTATTGCCATTTGGAAAGCTGCTTCTTTAATGCTTACACTGGAGTTTTCGCCACACCCAACCATGACAAGGAAAGTAACTAAAAAAAAAAAAAATTCAGACGCTCACACCTACTGTTAGTATTGACGCTCACAGTGTTTTCCTCTTTACCCGCCCTCTGGATCTGTACTTAACCTGAGCATTTCACAACAAAGACTTGAAGTACAAGTAGTGAAAAGCTTAGTGACATTAAGTGGACTAGGAGAAGGGCCTGGGGGGGGATTTTCCCAGGCTGGCATGCTTAGAAAGAACCAATCAAAATGAAAAGAAAACAAAAATGACTAGAAGTCAGGAGCAAACTACACTACAAAACTAAGTTACCTCAGCATACAGCTGCTACAGTAATTACATCGCTTGTGTGGGTCTACACTTTGCTCCTTGTATCAGTGCTGCACGTCCTCATCAGGAGCTCTTGCACCGATTGAACTATCAATCTGGGGCACCGTGGGATGGTTTCTGAAAGCCAGCAACAGTCAATGGAAACAATGCAGCGTTTACACTGACACTGTGTCGATGTAACTCCATCGACATTGACAGCCTACGCTGCTCGTGGTGGTGGAGTTATTAAGTCAGTGTAGCGGGCGAGTTACATTGGAGGGAGCAAAATTGTAGTGTAGACATTTACAGAGTTAGGTTGACATAAGCTGTCTTGCAGCAACCTAACTCCATAGTGTAGACTAGAGCTTAGTCTAACATGGAAATAACCGTTGAAAGCTTAAGAGGTATGTCTTCACTGCAGAATTAACTCAGGTGATTGGCGTCTGAGCATCCAGGTTAGCTTAGCTTGGATGTGAGCAGCCACATTGTAAAGCCATACCTGAGTTACAGTTACTGTGTCCTCATTGGTGCTGCACTCACCCTGTGTGTCGCTAGAACTTCTTGGGACACATTCGCTGGTTCGTTGTGCTGCAGTAAGCTGAGCTGCTACGGTGAATTGTGGGGGAACTTGTCTGCCCTTCTGGGTGGAGGCGGGGATTTGTGGGAAGGCACAGGATGGACTTGAGTGGTTTAGCCTGTGTCCTTACCCCAAAGTGGGCCGGTTACCAACCCAAATAAAAGCTTAACTTGGATTTTAGTCACAGCCCTAGACAGCCCAGCTAGTCTGGGTTGAAAGCACCGCTAAACTCAGGTGAGAGGGCTTTGTGTGTGGACAGAAGCACAGTTAAAGGCAACCCTGGAATAAGAACCTGCATTAAACGCAGTGAAGACGTACTTAATGGTTTTTGTAGAACCTTACTGAAGTACAATTGGGGGTCCACTCTGTTAGGAGTTACTCCCTTCTTTAAAACAAAATTCCATGAGTATTAAACGGAAAAGAGAAGAAACAAGACCCTCCAATTTAAATGATCTTTAATTATTATTACAGCTTGTTCTTAGGTGTTATGAAATGCTCATTAGTAATGGGGAAAGCACAATCTGCCTTGAGTATAGGGAGACACATAGCTGCATTACCCCATGAGGAAACCAGAGAATGCAGGGAGTTGCCATTCAGTCCTTGCGTTTGCCCTTCTTCTGGGCATGTGTAAGTTATTCTACCCCTTTTCATGGAGCTGCTTACTCCTTCTGTGTACCCATTGGCTACTATGGACAGCAAGTAGCGGAGGTGGAAGCTAGACTCCTTCGATTTCCCACTTGTATCTACACCTCCCTATCCTTTTGCTTACAAAGGGAGTACTGGATGAGCACCTCTCCCTTCCCTGTCCCCCACCCCTGCTCAGCTGGAGTTGGAACTTGAGCAGGGATGTCCAGAGAACAAGAGGCAGCTTTATTCCCCTGCATGGCTGGGTAACAGCTGTGACAATCTAGCCCCAAATGAGGTGGTGTATGCAGAAAAATGGAAGGAATTTGAGAGAGAAAAAAAAAAACAAGCTTCTCCCCTTCACAAAAGCTTATAGTCATGACGATGGCTGACACGGAATAAAGTTAGAGCAATTATTTGATTATGAAATAGTTTGTTTGAGGGGGCAATGGTTGATCTGAGCTGAAATGTTCTAGCTTTGCCATCTAAGCCTCTTATCTCATTTCTGAACTGGAATGCCATCAAGAGTAGTCTCCGGTAAAGGTTCAGAAGAGCACCAGGGGTCTCAAAAGAGGGAGCTGATTTGTGTGGCTGGTCAGACTGAGCCCTTGATCTGGGAGCTCAGCCTTGAGCACAGGTAGCTGACTTAGGAAATGTGAGTCAAGATAACAAAGAAAATATTTAATTTAAATATGCTCCAGGGACTGCTTCAGGTATCAGGAAGGGTTTCTTCTCCCACGTCACATTACATAGATCATCTAAGTGCACAATTGGAAGGGAAAAATGATGTTCTAACATATTAGGCATTGCTGGAGGTAGCGTACTGGATTAATGGTTTGATCCAGTATGCTAAATTCAAGTATCAAGGGGTGTTAGTCTGTATTCACAAAAACAATGAGGAGTTCAGTGGCACCTTAAAGACTAACAGATTAATTTGGGCATAAGCTTTCGTGGGTAAAAAACCCACTTCTACATCCCTGACATAGTTCTGTTAAGAACATAAGAGTTCTGAGCTGCTAACAGACTGTAGCAATGTAAAAAGAGAAGCGTTAGTATTTGTGGCATGAATGACTCTAAGGCCTTGGCTACACTTGCAAGTTACAGTGCTGTAAAGCCTCCCCCATCGCTGTAACTCACTCCCTGTCCACACTGGCAGGGAACTTACAGCGCTGTATCTCCCTGGGTACACTGCTGCAGGTACTCCACATCTCCGAGAGGAATAACAGCGGCAGCGGAGTGGCTACCACTCACGGGTGTGAGTGTAAACACTTGCAGCTCTGTACTAATCACCTTGTCAAGTGGCCAATCCTCTCCATTGTTGGGACCGGCTGTAGGAAAGCGGAAGTGCTGGTTTCAAAGCTTGTCCCACAAAGAAAAGCAAACAGTTTGCAGCTTGCTTTGAGTGAGTAAATGAATGAGCAGGGGGCCGGGAGTTCGGAACTTGTAAAATAGAGAGCTGACATGCTCCAAAAAGCACTCTCTCTCTCCCCACACTCCCTGTCACAATCCCCCCACCCCCATTTGAAAAGCACGTTGCAGCCAAATGAATGCTGGGATAGCTGCCCATAATGCACCGCTCCCAACACAGCTGCAAATGTTGCAAGTGTGGCCACACCACTGCGCTGGCAGCTGTCAGTGTGGACAGACTGCATCGCTTTTCCCTACTCAGCTGTACGAAGACAGGTTTACTTCACAGCGCTGTACAACTGCAAGTGTAGCCAAGGCCTAAAACAATGAAGGAACACATTTGCAGAGGAGGGCAGTTTTTTAATGTTATCATAGCCGAGATCACAGAAGGCTGAGGCCTTGGCTACACTTGCAGCTGTGTAGCGTACAGTGCTGTGAGCTAAACCTGTCTTCGTACAGCTATGTGGCCTTGTACGTGAACTCCTCCTCACTTATTCTCCTGGTGTTGCTTATTATTCCTTTAATTTGCATGCCAAATCAAACACAAACATACACCAACTGCCAACAACACTGTTGTGAACAATTAATGAATGTTTATAAAGCATTGTGACCTTATTGAGCACTATAGACATTCTAAGCAGTATCATTATAGTGCTGCTGACTTACTACTTGCCCTAAGAGTTTGACTTAAATCTCACTCTCAGTCTTTTTATATCTGTGGGTGGATCATTTGGTTTGCACCAGAATGTTGAAAATGTAAGTCAATCTAGGAATAAAAGAGTAGAATACAAGTCCCAGGATAAACTCATATGCAATAGGCATTTCAAATGTAGGTGTTCCTATTCTTGTAGTGGTGTTTTATCATCTTGCTTTTTGTTTACATTATGCAATTAAATATTAGGTGTAAATACTGTAATCCACCCTCAGTAAGCAAAATTATGAATTAGACACACCTCAAATAACCAATGGCTATATCAGGTATACACAGGAATGTCAAGATACTAGAAAGGTGCAGATCCTAAGTTACATAGATAGTTATAGTCCATACCCAAATAAAAATATACTCTGACATGAATTATTTAACTCTGGCATCTCTGTGGAAAAGCAACAATTAAAAATAAGATGGTTCCTTTTAAGCTTTGAAGCAGTCAAATTATTCCACTGACAGTTTCAACAGATCTAGAACAATATAACCAAACAACCCCAAAAAGCTGAATCAGGAGAAAAATCCTAACTTGAAACCCCAGAGATGACACATTCACCATCCCCTCTTCAGCTGAAACTTTTTTCCTTTCTTTGCCTCAGGCTAGGGCTGGGTTCCTCCACACCTCCTTGGATAAGACTCACAAGCTGTAAAGCTTTAACATTACTTACTGAGGAGCAGCCCTCCTGAGACTGCTTGAGGGCAATGAGACACTTAGCAGGGAAGCCAACTAAACGCTGAAATCAACGTTACAGGCAGCTTTCCCATGGCAAAGCAGTCAGAGAGTTTGGAACTTTATAATTACATTCAGTAGTCTCCACCCTGTATTTTCAATTAACAATTGTACTCTATCAAATAGTCAGTTACAAACTCATACTGCAAATGATTCAAGCAAGCCAAATGTGACCATTTTGTGAAGGCCATAATAAGGTGTAATATGACAAAGATTGTTGTGTAATAACACTGTGGAGTTCCTCAGCTATGTGGCCTAATAAACTTCTCTTTAACCCTATTGAGGATATATTTGGAACCACGTGAGAAAATGGAAAAGTGTCAAAAAGGGAAAAGTGGAGGTGGGTTGGAAGTAAAAAGGATATTGATCCTATTGGTCATGCATTGCTGCAGCAGTACATGAATGCTGTAATAATTCAAGGCTGCCGGTTATTTTGATTAAATGTTCTGCATTCTGTAACTGCAGTGAAATATTATGTTAGAAGGTAATGGGGAACACTGTGAACATCAAGACTAGAACAAACACCATAGTTATTCAAAGTGACCTCATAACATTAAGCTTTTGGTAGGTAGTGGCAGGTGTAAGAGATGCTCACTTTGGGTTTCACCATAGACATCAATGTGGTGGTTTGCTTGAATAAGGACTACAAGACTGGATCATTCATTGATTGTATTAACTGAGAAATGCCTTACATCACATCTAAACCCACATTTATCTGAGTGTTGCCAGTAGCAACCCCACCCCTTCCTCCTTTGATTTGTTAACCAAATCAGTAATTTACATCATGACTTTGGATTCAATATTCCCCTCCCCCTTGCTTTTGGTTTTAATTTTAAAATGTTGCTCTATGGGGTGCCTTCTTCTGAGACAACTATTTTTTGTTAAGGCCGTCGTAAGGGACAGTAACCATACTATCAGGCTGCTAGCAATCTGCAAAAGACTGAGATAATGGAAGCATTTTCCAGCAAATTTGTGGCTCAAAGAGTGAAAAGGGTTGAAAACCACTGGTCTATAGTATGGTTTGGCTACTGTGATTTTCAGGAAAATAAACATCCTGCTAAAGAAAGTGTGCTTGAAACCTGCTAATACCCGTGTTCTTTTATGATAAAAGCTGCTCTCTGTATGAACCTGATGAAATAATTAGACCCTTTGGTAAGACTGGAATTCATCTCCCCTTCAGTTATAATATGTTAGCCACTCTGGAACACATTTAGGAATTCAATTGTATGTAACTTGAGAGTTATTAAGAAGCACAAATTTATGAAGGACAAGTTCACCTACTCCATCTGCAGGACTCCTCTGCATCTCAGTAGATGTAGCATCATTTTATTCTTAACGTTCTTGTTGCATTCCAGGTTTATATTCCCTCCAGCCACGTCACAGGGTACATCACATGGTTGAAAAGTCCTGTCTGATATGTAAATTACTTTCAAATACAACTCCCTGCACCAAACCCGTGCCACCCTCACCCCCGCACACACAAAATGTTCCTACACCCCTTTCTTTACTCCTAACCACCAGCTAAGGTATCTGCACACTTTTAATAAGATCATCACCTCTAAGTCTCTTTTTAAAGAAAGATGTTTAGTTCTTTAAACTTTTTGTGTAGAAGCTTCTTTCCATGTGCTTCTGGTGATAAATATCACTTCCATTTTTAATGACTGAGGTCAACAACAACTTGGAGTGTTTTTAATTATTCAGGTTTCAGAGTAGCAGCCGTGTTAGTCTGTATCCGCAAAAAGAACAGGAGTACTTGTGGCACCTTAAGGTACATCTACACTACAGTGGGGAGTCGATTTAAGATACGCAAATTCAGCTACGTGAATAGCGTAGCTGAATTCGACGTATTGCAGCCGACTTACTCCATTGTGAGGACGGCGGCAAAATCGACTTCTGCCGCTTTTTGTCGGCGGCGCTTACTACCACCTCCGCTGGTGGAGTTAGAGCGCCGATTCGGGGATCGATTGTCACGTCCCGACGGGACGCGATAAATCGATCCCCGAGAGGTCGATTTCTACCCGCCGATTCAGGCGGGTAGTATAGACCAGACCTTAGAGACTAACAAATTTATTAGAGCATAAGCTTGAAGTGGGCTGTAGTCCACGAAAGCTTATGCTCTAATAAATTTGTTAGTCTCTAAGGTGCCACAAGTATTCCTGTTCTTTTTTTAATTATTCAGGTCCCAACACACTTGGGACTAACCAGAAACCATTAACTATCAGAAATGAGCCATTTGCTCATGTAAAAGCATGTAAATCTTCAGGCCTAAATACCTTGGAGCTGGTCAAAGTATTAATTGTCAATACTCTATTTTCCTGGTCCTAAATCCCATTTACACACAGATCTGATCTGATGGAAGTATTTGTTGTCTGTAAGGGCATGTCTATATGCACACTCACTGTGCGGCAAGTTGGGTTGTAAATCTACAGTGCTCCAGTGTGTCGTGCACTAACTATCTGTGTGGACCCCACTGCTACATACTAAAATTTCCCTAGTGCACTCTGCTGTGAACTTTCGGTGAGCATCAGCAGGTGCCACAACGCTCAGCCATGCACCACTTAAGTCCCTTTGTGGTACGGTTGCCAACTTTTTAATCGCACAAAACCAAACACTCCTGTCCTGTCCCTTCCTTGAGGACCCGCCCCTGCCCCTGCCCCTGCCCCTTCTCTAAGGCCCCTCCCCCACTTGCTCCATTCCTCCCTCCCTCCTTCGCTCGCTTTACCCCACCCTCACTCACTTTCACCAGGCTGGGGCTGGGGATTGGGGTCAGGAGGGATGTGAGGGCTCTGGCTGGGGGTGCGGCTTTGGGGTGGGGCCAGGAATGAGGGGTTTGGGATGTGGGGGAGGGCTCTGGGCTGGGGCAGAGGACTGGGGTGCAAGGGGGGATGGGCTCTGGCTGGGGGTGTGGACTCTGGGGTGGGGCAAGGGATGTGGGGTTTGGGGTGCAGGAGGGGGCTCAGGGCTGGGTCAGGGGGTTGGGGTGTTGGGGGGGGTGCAGGGTGCGGGCTCCAGGAAGGAGTTTGGGTGTGGGAGGGGACTCCGGGCTAGGGCAGGGGGTTGGGTGCAGGACAGGTGTAGGAGAGTGGGATCATGGCAGAGCTTACTACAGCTCCCAGGAAGGGCTGCCAGGTCCCTGCAGCCCCTAGGTGCATGGGCGGCCAGGGAGGCTCCGCGTGCTGCCCTTGTGCCTGCAGGTGCCGCACCTGCACCTCCCCTTGGCCGCAGTTCCTGGCCAATGAGAGCTGCGGAGCCAGCACTATGGGTGAGGGCAGTGCGGGAAGCCTCCCTGGCCGCCCATAGGCACCAACTTCTCCTGGCACCAGTGGGTGCTCGACCCCTCCCACCCCCGCCCCAATTCAACCCCTTCCCCAAAGTCCCCGCCCCAACTCCGTCCCCTCACTGCCCCTATTGGACTCCTATTGGAACCCCCGTCCCGGCCCCGCCTCCTCCCCTGAGCGCGCCATGTTCCTGCTCCTCCCCGCTCCCTCCCAGCAAGCCCTGGGAGGAGAAGCGGGGATACGGCGCACTCAAGAGAAGAGGCGGAGGCAGAGGTGAGGTGAGCTGGGGTGGGGGGGCCGGGAGCTTGGCTGCCGGTGGGTGCAGAGCACCCACCAATTTTTCCCCATGGGTGCTCCAGCCCTGGAGCACCCATGGAGTTGGCGCCTATGTGGCCGACCATGAGCCTAGGGGCTGCTAGGACCTGGCGGCCGCTTCCGGTAGCCTGCCTTAGCCCTTGGCCCCCATTGTACCACCCACCGGACTTTTAACAGCCTGGTTGGCAGTACCAACCAGAGCCCCTTTTTGACCGGGTGTTCCGGTAGAAAACTGGAAGCCTGGCTGGCAACCCTACTTTGGGATCTGGGCTTTGTTGCTTTCTAGCTGAGTCTGAAGACAGAACAGGGTTGGCTGGCTAGCCTCAGGCCCCTTGGAGCTTAAAGGGGAAGGACAACCTGTTACACTATTGTACCGAACAGCATTGAATTTAACATTTAGAATAATAATGTGGTTTCTGGCACACTAAGGACAAAGTGGGCATCATCAAGTGAGCCCACACTAGAGAAGAAAGACCTCGTGCTAAGGTCTAGTCTCAGTTTCACAGTTCAGTTTAGCTTTGAGAAACAATCCAGGAGTGCAAAATAAGAGAATTTGAATGTAGTGACACTTGATTTGAAATGGGCTCCTGAAGCACATGCTGCTGAGAACATAAAGGCCTGGTCTACACTAAAAAAATTAGGTCACCCTAGCTATGTCATTCAGGGATGTGAGAAATCCACACCTCTGAGAGATGTAGTTAAGCCAACCTAACTGTTGGTGTAGACAGCATCTTCCGTTGACCTAGCTGATGCCTCTCAGGGAAGTGGATTACTTACGCTGATGGCAGAATCCCTCCTATTGGTGTAGGGAGTGTGTACACTGAAGTGCTACAGCAGTGTAGCTGCATCACTGTAGCAGTGCCATTGTAGGGGTTTAAGTGTAGACACTCCCTACACTGATGGGAGGGGTTCTGCCATCACCCTAGGTCAGTGGCTCTCAACCTTTCCAGACAACGATAACCCTTTCAGGAGTCTGATTTGTTTTATGTACCCCCAAGTTACACCTCACTTAAAAACTACTTACAAAATCAGACATAAAAATACAAAAGTGTCCCAGCACACTATTACTGAAAAATTGCTGACTTTCTCATTTTTACCATATAATTATAAAATAAATCAATTGGAATATAAACATTGTACTTACATTTCAGTGTATACATAGAGAGCAGTATAAACAAGTCATTGTCTCTATGAAATTTTAGTTTGTACTGACTTCGCTAGTGCTGTTTACGTAGCTTGTTATAAAACTAGGTAAATATCTAGATGAGCTGATGTATCCCTGGAAGACCTCTGCATACCCAGGGATATGCATATCCTGGTTGAGAACCACTGTTCTAGGTAATCCATCTCCTTGAGAAGTGGCAGCGAGGTTGATGGAGGAATTCTTTCATTGACCTAGCTCTGTCTATACTGGTGGTTAGGTTGGCTTAACTATATCATTGTGCGGGGTGGGTTTTTCACAGCCCCGAGTGACATAGCTGGGTTGCTCCCTAATTTTTTAGTGTAGACCAGGCCGCACAAGGCATATGGAGTAGCTAAGGATTTGTTAATGAACATTAATGAATTTCAACAAGGAGTCTGGTGGCACCTTAAAGACTAACAGATTTATTTGGGCATAAGCTTTCGTGGGTAAAAACCTCACTTCTTCGGATGCACAGACTGAAAGTTACAGATGCAGGCATTATATACTGACACATGGAGAGCAGGGAGTTACTTCGCAAGTGGAGAACCAGAATCTGTCTACACTGGTTCTCCATTTGCGAAGTAACTCCCTGCTCTCCATGTGTCAGTATATAATGCCTGCATCTGTAACTTTCACTCTATGCATCCAAAGAAGTGAGGTTTTTACCCACGAAAGCTTATGCTCAAATAAATCTGTTAGTCTTTAAGGTGCCACCAGACTCCTTGTTGTTTTTGTAGATACAGACTAACACAACTACCCCCTGATACTTGATTAATGAATTTCATTTCTCTGTTAACATAAATTCCTATTTGTTAATACCATGTAAGCAGTCAAGTAGATGTCACTTGCTCTAGCACACAGATTCCACTTTTGATATTGTCTCCTCTTCCTATTATACTAATTGTTCAGAGAAGAATTGTGGTTATACAGTGGCAGAAACCTACTGTGTACCAATCTATTCCCTCCTTGCAGCCCTACAAAGCCAGGGAAGTCTTTCTGCTCCCCTCTGCACTACACAGGTTAAGGAGCGCATATGACCTCATACGAGGATATTCTTAACCTACAACCTTGCCCATCACGTGATTAAATAACTCTTTTATGACCGTGAAAAGGAAGCTTCTCCCTTCAAATGTGGTATAAAGAAGTTACTCTTTAACTTTAATAGTCCCTTATCCTATCATTTGTACTCAGTGGAATGTATTCATAGCAACAAATAACATTTGTATAATTTAAGGTTTCGTAGGGTTATATTAATTTAATTCTTTTGTTGACTGCCTGTTTCTGGTCTAAATACAGTGAGTTTCTTGCTTGTTTTCATAGCTGGTAACATCATGAGTGAACAGCGAAAGTAGAGCTGGTCAAAAGTTTTCTGACAGGACATACTGGAAAATGCCGAGTCAATTAAATTGTATCATTTTATCAAAATTTGACAAAAAATTATCAAAACATGTTGTTTACATAAGGTTAAAACATTTCATTTCAATAAGGTTGAAGCACTTTATTTCAGCAAATAAATAAATATAATAAAATAGCTGAAACATTAAAGCCTAAATGAAGTATTTGAAACCTTATTCAGATTCGTATATTCCAAAGCCAGAAGGAACCATTGTGATCACCTAGTCTGACCTCCTGTATAACACAGACCACAGAACTCCCCCAAAATAATTCTTAAAGCAGATCTCTTAGAAAAACATCTAATCTTGATCTAGAAATTGTGAGTGATGGAGAATCCACCACGACCCTTGTAAATTATTCCAATGGTTAACTGCTCTCACTGTTAAAAACAATTACACATTATTTCTAGTCTGAATTTGTCTAGCTTCAACTTCCCGCCTTTGGATCACATTATACCTTTCTCTGCTCGATTGAAGAACCCATTACCAAATATTTGTTCCCCATGTAGGTACTTACAGACTGTAATCAAGTCACCCCTAACCTTTTCTTTGTTAAACTAAATAGATTGAGCTCCTTGAATCTATCACTACAAAGAACCGTTTTCTAATCCTTTAATCATTCTCATGGCTCTTCTCTGAACCCTCTCCAATTTATAAACAGTCTTCTTGAATTGTGGGCATCAGAACTGGACACAATATCCCAGCAGTGGTCACACCAGTGCCAAATATAACCTCTCTACTCCTACTTGAGATTCCCTGGTTTATGCATCGCAAAATTGCATTAGTCCTTTTGACCACAGCATCACATGGGAACTCACGTTCAGCTGGTCATTCACTATGGCCACCAAATCTTTTTCAGTTACTTCTTCCCAGGATAGAGTCCCCCATCCTGTACGTCTGGCCTACATTCTTTGTTTTTAGATGTATACAGTTAGCCATCTTAAAATGCATATTGTTTGCTTGTGACTAATTTACCAAGTGACCCAGATCACTCTAAATCAGTGACCTGTCCTCTTCATTATTTACAACTCCCCAATTTTTGCATCATCTGCAAACTTTATCAGTGATCATTTTATGTTTTCTTCCAGGTCATTGATAAAAATGTTAAATAGCATATGGCCAAGAACTGATCCCTGCAAGACCCCGCTGGAAACACGCCTGCTTGATGATTATTCGTTGTTTACAGTTACATTTTGAGACCTATCAGTTTGCCAGTTTTTAATCCATGTAATGTGTGCCATGTTAATTTTATATTGTTCTAATTTTTTAATCAAAATGTCATGCAGTACCAAGTCAAATCCCTTACAGAAGTCTAAGTGTATTTCATTAACACTATTACCTTTATCACTCAAACTTGTAATCTTATACAAAAAAAGATATCAGGTTAGTTTGGCAGGATCTATAAACCTGTGTTGATTGGCAATAATTACATTACCCTCCTTTAATTCTTTATTAAATGAGTCCCATATCAACCGCTCCATTATCTTGTCTGGGATTGATGTCAGGCTGGCACCTATAACTATGCAGGTAATCTGATTTACTGTTTTTAAAAATTAGTACACCATTAGCTTTCTTCTAGTCTTCTGGAGCTTCCCCAGTCCTCCAAGTCTTATTGAAAAGTCAACATTAATAGTCCAGTGAGCTCCTCAGCCAGGTTTTTAAAACTCTTGGATGCAAGTTATCTGGACCTGCTGATTAATAACTTACTTTAATAGCTTCTGTTTAAACATCCTCCTGAGATACCAGTGGAAAGAGAAGAGTGTTATCATGACCATATGATAAGATAATATCATCTGTTTTTCCCCAAAATACAGAACAAAAATATTAATTGAACACTTCTGCCTTTTCTGCATTAATATTGATAATTCTACCATTTCCATTTAGTAATGGACCAATACCATTGCCAGGATATTTATTCCCCTAATATATTTTTTAAAAACCTCCTTCTAATTATCCTTAATTCTGCTGGCCATAGAGTTCTTCTTGTGTCCTTTGGCTTCCCTTATCAATTTTCTACAAGTCCTAAATTCTGATTTATATTCATTACTATCAACTTACCTTTCTTCCAATTGTTTTATTTATTTTTATAGGTGCCTTCATTCCCCCCCTAAACCAGGTTGTTTTTTCAGCCACTATGGCTTTCTTCTGTGATGGTGGCTTTTGGGGTATCTAGTAAGGTGTTCTTAAATGGTTTTCTGTTGTCATTCACATTTTTCTGATTAACTTCTTCCTCCCAGCTGATTTGGCTCATAACTGTTTTCAGTTTTGAAATTGGCTCTATTAAAGCACCAAGTATATATATTATTGGTTTGGACTTCACTCTGCTTGACATTCTGATAAGTAAACTGGAGAAATGCGGGCTCAGCAGAACTACCATTATAAGTGGGTATATAATTGGTTAAATAACCGCAAACAAAGAGTAACTAATAATGGAATGATGTCAGATTGGAGGGAGGTCTCAAGTGGTGTTCCACAGGGATCTGTTCTGGGTCTGGTGTTGTTTAACATCTTTATTAATGACCTGGATGAACATATAGAGAGCATACTGATCAAGTCTGCAGATGACACAAAGGAAGGGTGGGTACCAATACTTTGGAGGATAGAGCTAAAATTCAGAGGGATCTTGATACTTTGGAGAACAGGGCTATAGTCAAAATGAAATTCAACAAAGACAAATGTAAGGTGCGCAAATACAGAAGAGGGGGAAATTGGCTTGGAAGCAACACTGCTGAGAAGGATTTGGCAGATCACAACCTCAATATGAGTCAACAATATGATGCTGTTGCAATAAAAGCAAAGGCAATGTTAGGTTGCCATGACAGAGGCATAGCATGCAAGTCATGGGAGGTGATAGTACTGCTCTACTTGGCTGGTTAGGCCTCAGATGGCATACTGTTTTAGTCACCAATTTTAGTCACCAATGTATAGAAAGGTTGTAGAGAAACTGGAAAGGATCCAGAGGTGAGTGACAAAGATGATCAAAAGAATTGAATACAAGCCATATGAGCAAAGGCTGAAGAAACTAGGTATGTTTAGTTTGGAAAAGAGGAGATTAAGGGGGATATGATTGTGGTCTTCAGATACTTGAAAGGCTGCCATAAAAAAATGGAAAAAAGTTGTTTTCTTTTGCCACAGAGGGCAGGACAAGAGGCAATCAGTTCAAATTATAGCATAGCAGAGTTAGATTAAATCTCAGGAAAAACTACCTAACAGTAAGAATAGTAGGATAATGGAATGGACTGCATAGGGAAGTTGTGGAAGCTCCTTCAGTGGAGGTTTTCAAAAGGAGGCTGAATAGCTACCTGTCTTGTATGGTTTTGATACAACAACTCCTGCATCTTGGCAGGGGGTTAGACTAGATGACTCTTGTGGTCCCTTCTAACCCTATGATTCTATGATAATAAATGTGAAAAACTCATGATCACTTGTACATAAGATACCATAAACTCTTAGTTCTGTGATCAGTTCCTCTTTATCTGTTAGGACAAGGTTCAATAACCCCTCTCCCCCCACCCCACCCGGTGTTCACTGCATTACATTTTGAGTTGGGAAGTTGTCATTAATATTTAGAAATTCCAAAGATGTTTGTAGCCTAGGGTCCTCCACAGTCCAGATGAGTGCTTACCCCACTCCTGCCCTGAACCGCTGAAAACAGCCCTGTGGCAGGGAAAAAGCTGGGCTGATTGGGAAAGCAGCCACCACTGCAGCCAGTGCAATCAGGGCCCAGCTGGCCCTTATAAGAGGGTGGTGGGCCAGAAGGAAAAAGAGACTTTCTCTTTAGCCTCTTGAGAGAGAAGGACCTGGTTGCCTGGGAATAGGGTGACCAGATAGGAAGGGTGAAAAATCGGGACGGGGGTTGGGGGGTAATTGGCACCTATATAAGACTAAGCCCCAAATATCGGGACTGTCCCTATAAAATTGGGACATCTGGTTACCCTACCTGGGAAGCTGAGAAGGGTACCTAGGGTGGAGCAGTGCTGCGGAAGGGCAGAGGGAGCTGGGGAGCTCCAGCCTAGCTAAGCCCCAGGCTGCAGACTATGTTAAGGGCCCACTAAAAGGATACTAGGGCTGCAGAGAGGCAGCCAAGGAATAGGCAGAGGCAGCTGGTCCAACCCCCCCTTGCCGATGATGAGTAGTTTACAGACTGCCGTCTGCCCCGGCGACCGGGGGCTAGATGATGACTGGCAGTAGCCTCTGAGGTGAGGTGGGGATAGGGGGTTGGGGGTTCCCCTGTTAGGGGAGGCCCAGGGTGAGGGGGAACTGTGCTGGGCTGAACCTCTGGGCAAAGGGCACTGGGGACTGGGAAGGACACGGGGCCAGCGGCAGGCGAGACACTGGCCTGCAGAGGGCGCTCTGGGCTGGAAGAGCTAATTCCCAGGATGACCAGCAGGAGGCGCCATGCCGGTAAGTCGTCCCCCCGCCACAGTGCTCTAACCACTGGGCTAAAAATTTAGGTCTGATGCATCACATGATTCACTGGTCATGTGACCTTCATTTTCCTCACATTGGGAGGAGAATTGGCTATGTCACAGATAGGGCTGAGACCCATCTCCCTTTAAAGGGCCAGCCACTCTGTGACACTTGCCAACACTGAACTGATTAGCCACCAACTGGTAGCAGTCTGGGGAATCCAGCTTCCAGATGGCAATAGTAACCTATTTCTGGACTGGTTTGGCCTCCCTTATGTGCATGTCTTGGCACTGGAAGGTTGGGGAAAGCGCCTCACATAGCTCTATGGTGGTTGGCTTCCTCATACAGAAGTTCTGGAGCCACTACTGGTCATCCCAGGTCTGCATGGTGATGCAGTCCCATACCTCTATGCTTATAGCTCTGCACTAGAACCGCTAGTCCACATAGCCGGGAATTCACAGCTACTGCAAACAGCATCAGCTGTCTCCACTTAGCCATGCATGGTCTCTTCACCAAGACCCGCTGCTATCAAAATGCCCTTCCCCTGCATCTTACTGCATTAACAGTGCTAAAAGCAGACATGGGTCATCATCCTGAGCTGGATCCATGCCTTGGCACCAGCTGGAATGGACAACAGTGAGGAG
This sequence comes from Trachemys scripta elegans, assembly GCF_013100865.1. Classification (NCBI taxonomy): domain Eukaryota; kingdom Metazoa; phylum Chordata; order Testudines; family Emydidae; genus Trachemys; species Trachemys scripta. The sequence continues at coordinate 102,118,889 of NC_048300.1, forward strand.
CATGCAGAGTCAGAATTGCTGTAGTTTACTATGTTGACAAGTGTCCCGGTTTCAGGGTAACTGCACATGATCCTCTCCTTCCAGGGTCCGCTTCAGGCATTCCCAGTCAGGTCTCAGGTTCCCCCGCTGTCACCTGTCTTTGGGAGGGATTCCTGTCCCACTCCCTTCTGACCAGGGTGGGTGGAGGCTGCACAGCTCCCTACCTCACACTGTGATATCTCCAGCAAGTCAGACTGCCTAAAGGTCAGCACCTATGCTTTGCTTTCTTTCCGAGGGCTCTGAACTATGCATTGCCAGCAGTTACAAGTTACCACACAGCTCTTTCTAAGCAAGCACATTTATTCTTAAGGTGCAAACATTACAGAGAAAAAAACATCATAAAACCCAACAAAGAGATATAAAACATACATTCTCTGGAAAGACAGACATGTTCTCCTATGATATAATTCCAAATAATTTTTACAGCAGCTTAGCTTATTGTAGTGCTAAGATTGTGTGGCACCTCTCATTGTCTGTTGGGATGGACATCTATAAGCAAGAAGCTAATGAGCTTTCTTAATGTAGACAGACTTTGATGGAGTTATGTGCACAAGGTGAGCATCAGACATTAGAGTCTACTTTTGAAAAGTCGTTTTTTGTACAACATGTTTAGTGGAGGTGGCGTAAAGGAGAGTGAGCACAAGTTGTGATTTTAATGAATATGAGTCAAAGTTGGGCCCAGAAGTGTGTACTTGAGTGCAAAAGGTAGACAGGAAAGCACGTGCAATCACTGACTGAGCACAGAACTGGGAACTAGGAACTCTTGAGTTATAATCCTGAGCCTGCCAATGATTCATTGTGTGGCCTTGAGCAAGCCACTTATCCTCTTTGTGCATCTGCTTTCCCATAAAATGGGGACAAATTCAATAATATAAGCTTGCCTAGCTCACAGGGTTGTTGCCAGGCTTAATGTTTGTAAAGCACTTTGAAGATGTAGAGTTGTTAAGTTGTAATCAGTAGTTAGTTATAATTGGTGTCTAATGCTGGCAAACAATCACTGAGACTGTTGTTCTTCATGATACCAACACACCCTTTTTCCAAAGACAACACCCAAGTAGCACTGGGCATTTCCCAAAGACACCACCAGCCTCTCCTGGAGAAGAATTTATTAGTCGTTTCTACTCCCTTGTGCCTCAAAATCCCAATCTGCTCACCTTATCAGACATCAAGGTGACAGGAACATGTAAACTCAGCCTTTCCTTTAAAAAACAAACCAACCCTCTAATGTTTTACAGAAACAGCGACACCAGAGATATTGAAAACAACAAAGAGCAATAGGGCTACTTTATCACTATGTAGGATGCTTGCAATTTATTTTGCAGCTGGTTCAGAAGAGCAGGTGCATTGCCAGGGAGAAACTGTACATAGAGTCATAGCAGATAAGCTATGCTTTCTTACCTGGGTGGCTTTTTATATTTTTTGTAGGCTAAATTTAAAGTTCCAAAGATCTGTACATTAAAGTATTTAAATTAAAGTCTACTGCAGTAGACTTTGCATCCATCAAACTCCCTTTCCTTCCCTCAGTTGAATATAGAGAGGCCATTGAACTAAGGGAAGTTGGAGTACAGCAGTGACTAACTCTAGTTTTTGGCTGAGAACTTTGCAGCACCACTTTGTATATGTACAGATCCATTTGTTTTGGTAACTGAGCAACACAATTTCTCATTGTCACAATAAGAGAGGGTGAGTCATGAGGGTGTTGGTTTGGGATCAGCAGTACAGCTCAAAGAGATTTCATTCTCCCATTAAACAACTGGGAAAATTTAGAAAGCCCAAGCACTAAGCTATGAAAGTAGTAATATAATAATGTATGTGCATTTTTAGAAAGGAGGAAGTATTCAACCAGCGAACAATGTACACAATACTGGAGAAATGAGAGCAAGGCTAAGTCTTGTGACTTTTGTGACTAGCCAGAGGTGCAAGATTTAGTCCTTGAACAACACCTATTGAATACATGCCATGCAAGTTATAATTACCTCTGGCACCTTTGGCAAAATTAATCTGTCCTGTATTACACAAAAGCAGATTTTTGGGGGCATAATAGGGGCAAGACAACAATCCCTTGATGAACAGTTGGTTTAAAAGCCTTTTAATGCTTTCCACAGTATTAGCAGTTTTGAAAACTGGAACTAGTTTTGGAGGCAGTAGTAAACACACCCAAGTAGAAGATTAATTTTTATCCTGATGCAGAATGTTTTGGTGTTTTAAACCAGATGTAAAGAAAAGTATGTTTCCCATAGCTAATATTGATACAGCGCTTCCTAATCTCTATGACTAAAATCTGAAAATGAAGAGTGGCCAGTGCTATATTAGGATTTATATTACTGTATCACCCTGACTCCCATTTTGCCAGGCTATGTAAAAATCACATAATGAGACAGTCCTGGCCCCCAAATAATTGACTATCTAAGGCCCTGATCCTGCAAAGACCTACACGTTTACTTAATTTCATGCACTGTGTGTAATCACATTGAAGTTAATAGGACTACTTACAGGACATGAAGTAGTGTACTGCAAATGGGGAAAATCCTGCTCAAATTTTTTCAGTCTCTACTTTTAAGAGACTAAAGAGACTATTTGGAACTACTGACTGACACAAGCTTCCTTAAAAAAACATTCTTTGCCCAAGACAGTTATTAGGGAAATTCCAAGCTGGAATTTTGTTACATAAAAAGAACTGATTTAAAATTGGCTTCGGCCCCAGTGTATCACAAGTTGTAACCTGACCAGTTTAAACAGTAAAAATATTAAAAAAAAGAAAACAAGACAAAGCGGGTAGAGTGTTGGCACCAAACTCTAACTAGGAATTTAATTTTTGACTACAAAGGTTTTCTTTATATTAGATATTATCCAATTTGGGCAAAGTGACAAAAACTTGTGAGCTCTGTAGTGGCAGAGCTGGAGTCTGTGATGTCCCTTTTACTATTACTTTTAATTCACATGCAAAACAAAAATCTTTCCATAACCCAGCGGGTGAGTTGGAGCCAGGACCACAGGGATTGGTGAAGAAAATTACTCTGGGAACCAGGATTCACTCCCACTACCTTGTGATAAATTAGTGGAAGGAGAGAAGCTTTCAAGACCATTTCCTGAACAAAGTCCAAAGGAGGTCATCTTTCCCAATAAAAGCATAAACTCAGAACAACTCAGGAAGGTTTGCTGTATCCAAGGCAAATCCTTGAAACAGAAAGACAGCTTTGCCAACTTGTGTGGTTTAATTATGAGTCCAATAGCTGGTGTTTTTCTTCAAGCCCCAGCATTTGAAGCCACATGATTATGTGAGATTCTCACCTGTCATTTAAAAAAAGTTTCTAGACCTCACAGTTGCAGAGAAAAACTTTAAAATATGAACACCAGAGGCTCAACAACTGGAAGCCAAATAAAGAGAGCCCAACATTATTGCTGGTTAAAATGCTCATTTTTAATCCAGTCATTATTTTTGTGGCCTGATTCATGGTTTTTGAATGCTTGGGGTTGGCAATACTGGAAAGACCGGCTTTGCCTGGTCAGAATGAACCAAGAAAAGGGCTTTTACTTCCACAGAGTCTCCAGATCCTAGAACCGACTGAGGCAGTCTGCTAGATTCCCCAGGGTATGCAATTTTTGGTAGGTTTTTGGGGGATTAGGTAATTCCCACCAGCTGGGCCCAGCCACTTTCTCATCATGGCCCCAGTCTCTGGCAAGCCCTGCTTTGAGGGCAGGAAGTTGTGGTGTCCTTCTGGCCTGGTCTATGCTTGGGAGGGTGTGGGTGGGGGGAGAATCGATCTAAGTCACACAACTTCAGCTACGTGAATAATGTAGCTGAAGTTGATGTACTTAGACCTACTCACCATGGTGTCTTCACTGTGGTGAGTCGACTGCTGCCACTCCCCCGTTGACTGCCTGCGCCTCTCGCCGAGCTGGAGTACAGGAGTTGACGGGAGAGCACTCGGGGGTCAATTTATCGCTTCTAGACTAGATAAATTGACTCCCGCTGGATCGATCGCTGCCCACCGATCCGGCGTGTAGTGTAGACATACCCAAATTAGAAGTAAGCCTGGGGTCTGCAAGCCCTGTCATACCTTCTAAGAAGACTACTGACTGCTGTATAAGTGCCAATATAACACCCTCCCACACTGTCTGTAATAAATATCCATCTCCAGTTTCAATGCAAAAAAATATTTTTTATACTAGTGAAAATAAAAGCATATAGCCCGGTATAAAAAAAATCACAATCTTTCCAAATGATGTATAAATATGTATCTGTAGCGGCTCAGAATCTGCTGGTTTCCATCCTCTTTCCCTGCCCACACTAAACAATAAGCAGAAACCAAAACAGCCTCATTATCAAGTTATATCAGTTTTACTAGATTTACATTCAGTATAATGTATGGGGTTTTTAAATTATTTAAGTGTTGGGAACTGTATTCTTTTTAACAAATTCTCTTTTCAAGCAGTTTAACAGAAGGCAAAATTATTATCTGTTTCTCTTAAAACAATCCCAGGGTTAGTTGATTTGCATCTTTGGTGATAGACTCAGCAGAGAAGCCAAAGATTGGCTGACCCCTGGAAAATGAACTAACTTTTCACCCAGAGGGGTGGTCCCTCCACATCAGGGCTGAAGTACAGTTGGTAAGTTACAGTGGCGGGGAAGCTTGCACTCTCATTTCCCATGCTATACCCACTGTATGAATAAAGAAAGGATTTCATCATTTGGCACAAAAACAACAGGGAGTCCGGTGGCACCTTTAAGACTAACAGATTTATTTGGGTGTTTTTTACCTTCGAAAGCATATGCCCAAATAAATCTGTTAGTCTTTAAGGTGCCACCAGACTCCCTGTTGTTTTTGTGGATACAGACTAACATGGCTACCCCCTGATATTTGACATCATTTGGCACGGTTCTTGAGAAATGAATTCACAAAATAAAACAAGGAGAGGTAACAATGGATCCTAGTGTCTGTCTTATCTTTGATCATTTTACTTGGTGTTGGTCTGTGTCACAACTTCAGAACAGATTCACAGAGTTTAAGGCCAGAATGGACGGTTATGATCCTATAGTCTAGCCTCCTGCATAATACAGGTCATAAACATAGTATAAGTAGGTTTGTTTTTCCCCCCCCTATTAAATAGTATGTCTGTCCTGACATATTTAGCTCCCTCCCCTCTTTCGCTAGGACAGTTTCTGACTGCCACTCCATCCTCACTCCCACTGGCTACTGATCTGGGCAGTGAACAGAGACAGGCAGCAGAGAGACTGATTGAAAGCTTGCAGAGCAGGCACGTGTCCCCATTGGCAGTGGGAGGTACTGCAACTTCGCAAGACTTCCAGGAGGCATGACAGGGCTTGCACATAGGCGTGTGTCAGTGAGATTAGTTTTATTTGGGAGCCCTGCATCTACTTTTATGGGTAAGCCTGCTGCTCCCGCTGATGTCATATTGTCAGTGATAGAACTTTGGTTGACTAAGTTCAAGGGGAGCAGGATCAAGCCCTTGACTTTCACCCAATTTCCCAGATGGGTTGACTGACGTGAAGAGGTCCATTAAGTTGCGCACAGTCACACGAAGCCTGATCTTGCCCCCATTGAAAATAAATAAGTAGTACTGGGTCAAGCCCACATTGAGTCATTGTCTCAGCTCAGTTTGGAATCTATGATCCTCATAGTTTCCTCTCCTTTGTTCTAACCACCAGGCAGTTCAACCTCCCTATCAATCCTTTCCTCTATACATTTGATTATGTGTCAGTGGTTTTTCATCCTAAAATTGTCATCTATGAGCACATACATATAAATTATTTTATTTTTACCAGTGAAGCTCACAGTCATACTGCCATCACTTAAAACATGATGCTCACTAATTATATGTCGCTATTAAGGATAACACATATTCTGAATTCTTAATTCACTAACTAAATACTAGCTGACATCTGTAATTAGAACATACAGCATGCATATGCTTGTCATTAAACTGGTATATAAATGAACCTGCTATAAAGATGAACTGAGTGATGACAACCAGTACTTCTTTCTAAATACTAAACTCCATTTTTGTATTTACTTTTTTGGCATAAGTTTGTCCAAAGAAATTACAAGGAATCTTTTATTCATTTTATTGGAAAATTGGTTCTCTGAAAATATTGTAACAAATTTAAAAACTACTATATATCATTCCAAGAAATTCCTTGAATCTGAGCTTTCACCAAATATACTTCAATAAACACCAGTTAGTTGCAAGGGCAGCTGTTTTAATCTGAAGGTACATGGGAGTTACACATATTAATCTTCAATGATTCTAGGTAAATCTAACTCTGAGACAGTGCTGTAGTGCCTGGCACTTATTTATCATTAAAATGTCTTAAGGGAGTATGAGTTTAATTAATGTATACATTTCAGAAAAGGCAGCATAGTTTGGCAGATTTAGCATGGAAATTGATAATAGGAGCTCCCAAATTCTAATCCTAGCTCTGCCAGTGATTTATTGTATGGCCTTGGCTAAGTTACTTGACCTCTTTGCATCTCAATTTCTGTGTCTGGAAAATGGGGATAGGAATGCATACCTACATATCCCACTGAGATGTTGCTACAATTAATTATTTAATGTTTATAAAGCACCCTGAAGAGGTGAACTACTATATACTTACACAGCATTATTATTATAATACATACATATCAAGTTACTCAATTAGCAGCCAGTATAAAATCCAATCACTTTGGCCAGGATCCACAAAAGGGACTTAAGTGTTACGACTAACTTTTAGGCAGCTGGAAGATCACAGGAACAACACGGTGATCTACAAAGCCTCCAAAAAGCCTGAGTTAGATGTCTAGGCTCTCTAAAAAATGAATGTGGAGAGAGAGGCATGTTAGAAGGTGAGCCCCAAAACCAGAACACTAGGCGGCTTCTGGCCTAATCAATGGCAGATAGTGATGAGAGAGGTGTGTGCCAAGCCTTGTCCCTCGCATTGACATAGGTGCCTAAGTCTGTTTCTGATCCACAAGCCTCACGTGGGGCCTGATCCTGTAGGTGTGCTCAGAGGTTGCCACACAAAACAGCTGGCATAGGGAGAGCAGGAGGACTTACCTTATAACCTTTAGTCCAGTGGTTAGATCATTTCCTCAAGATGTGGGAGAACATAAGAAAGGCCATACTGGGTGAGACCAAAGGTCCATCTAGCCCAGTATCCTGTCTTCCGACACTGGCCAATGCCAGGGCCCCAGAGGCAATGAACAGAACAGGTAATCATCAAGTGATTCTGTCACCCTCTGTCCCAGCTTCTGGCAAACAGAAGCTAGGGACACCATCCCTGCCCCTCCTGGTTAATAGCCATTGATGGACCTATCCTCAATGAACTTATCTAGTTCTTTTTTGAACCCTGTTATAGTCTTGGCCTTCACAAGATCCTCTGGCAAAGAGTTCCACAGGTTGACTGTGTGCTGTGTGAAGAAATACTTCCTTTTGTTTGTTTTAAACCTGCTGCCTTTTAGTGTCATTTGGTTACCCACAGTTCTTGTGTTATGAGGAGTAAATAATACTTCCCTGTTTACTTTCTCCACAGCAGTCATGATTTTATAGACCTCTATCATATCCCCCCTTAGTCGTCTCTTTTCCAAGCTGAAAAGTCCCAGTCTTATTAATCTCTCCTCATACGGAAGCTGTTCCATACTCCTAATCATTGTTGTTGCCCTTTTCTGAACCTTTTCCAATTCCACTATGTCTTTTTTGACATGGGGCAACCACATCTGCACACAGTTTTCAAGATGTGGGCGTACCATGGATTTATATAGGGGCAATGTATTTTCTGTCTTATTATCTATCCCTTTCTTAATGATTCCCAGCATTCTGTTAGCTTTTTTTGACTGCCGCTGCACATTGAGTGGATGTTTTCAGAGAACTATCCACAATG